>NC_134028.1:19228396-19839144 GCF_964204645.1 Tubulanus polymorphus | reverse complement strand
GTCGCCAAATGGGAATTGTATTGGTATTTCAGTAGAATATCATCCAAACCATTGCTTCTTTGCAAACCATCGAATTAGAATTTAAAAAGTTTCGAATTTCATTGCGCTTTTTGTTAAGCATTCACCTGATGGATTCTCCACTAGTTGACACGAGATACCGGCTCCAGAATGTAACCAAACACAATCGATGTGACACAAAACACACATTCAAAGTGTGGTTTATTGTAAATGCTGAGGAAATATAGGAAATGAACTAATTTCAGCTCTAGGGAATCTGTAACTCAGAATCCAGTTTTTATAGTTCATTCTAATGTTTCCTCGACTCCGGAGCTAAATCTTAATTCAACAGATTAGCGAAACACGTCGGTCCTGATCTGTGCAGCGACTGGGGCCAAGATTATTGCGATGTTTGACGACTGTTTTATGGGAATGTTGCCGACACCCAGCTCTGCGCTATAGCTGAGATCTGATAGAATCAGTTATGCTGTGCGCGGAACGGCGCGTGTCTGATCATAATCCTCTAACGATCCACCGCCATCATCACAATAGCGTAAACTATTACATTTCATCATTCTACGAATAAACCCCGAATCCTCCTCGCTGCTACTGGAACGGGGGTGCCGGTGTTTATTGTAATCTGCTGTTTGTAAGAGATGGTTTGTGGTTCGATAAAAATGATCGCGTCGCATCATTGATAACGTTATAATCACCGGGGCTACCGTCTGCGCGCTCCGACAGCGGATCACTTTCTGTTCGGTCGATTTTCTTCACTTCAAAAATCGTTAAGTAAATTAATAATCCTCGTACGTGTAAGCGGTGCGTTACCATGGTTACCGCAGAATATGAATTTCAGAAGATGTTTAGACGAGTCCGGGTCTGTACCGGCGTTGAAAGCGTCCTGTTTATAGTCCGGGTTAGTGTCCGCATTTGAGACATCCTGTTTATAGGTCTGTGTCCGCACCCGGGAACTATGAGCCCATTTATTGACGTAACGCAATCGGCCAGTGGCACTGTCTAGTGGAGGTCGGTCGTGTGATGACGTATGCTGGGAGTGTCACCATGTCAAATCGTGAGTTGAGATTTGATCGTATCCAACACATTGTGAGGATATCGTATTAAAAGGACTACACGTGGTAACGTTAAAGTAAGTAAAATATCGCTTTCTTAAAGCTTGAAGCGTGAGATTTTTATTGCAAATGAACTAGAATATGGCGGATTTAAGTTTCGATTTCCGGTCCTGACTAGCGCCATCAAACGAGAAATTCCAGAACTCGAATTGTCGATATCTCGCGTAACCGAGCGCTAAACTTTACCGTGGAATACGTCATTATGCGATATAGACCTCCGTTAGACCGTACAGTTCATTAAAATTTGGTATCGGTACACCAGCTATCCCGTCAGATGGCACCACTGAGTTATCAGATTACATATTTTTCCTTGGCCATTTTTTCCTACAATCGTATATAACATATATTCTGTGTACAGCTGTTGTGTTCCCTTTTCTCTGTCAAATTTTATTGCTTATTTTATATTTAACGTTATGTTTTACAATTGTAAATACTTCTTGATGTCCCTCTGTATACCTCTCGTTGAGGTGATGAGTGTAATTAGATTTCATTTCAAATTTCCAAAAAACAAAGAATTCACATCGATGAAGATTAGTTCATTTTCAAGTAACTTTGTTCCCAATTTTCTGTCTTCCAATCAAAGGATTAGGCAAATCAAGCATCGAAATAATCTCTGATTAGTCTTTAGAGTTCCACGATTTTCGTAACTTCTTGCATATGATTTGGGGAACTATTGTTGCATTAAAATTGAGTTTCAGAAGAAATTCAGTGTTGACGTCGTATTGTACACTAGCGAACCTGGCGGAAAATGATGGAATTTCGCTTTTCGTAATAGCGTCGCCGGTTCCCCATTATAACGCACCCGCGGGTGTTTTGGTTCTGGGACTGATTGCAGGTTAAGGTCTGGTGTTCACTTGAATGTATTTGAGACGCTTAAGCAAAGCTATTTTCGGTCCTATTCTCGAAGAATGGTCGACGTCGGAAATCCGGAACAAAGCGAAGAGAGTGAGACTTAACTAACAGCTTGGAATACCAAAACTGGAACTGATTTATTTTTACACACAAACTATTTATATACATTGAGATACGAGACACGGTGGAGACATTGAACATGATACAAAAACAAAGGTGACGAGCAGTGACATGACAGTGAGACAAACAACAATTAACGCATTAGACACAGACAAACTGAAAAGAAACAAAGAGCTATTACACGTAAACATTTAAACATTAAAGGAAAAAAGAATATAGATGAAATATATACAACAATTATGAAGGAAATTAAGTGTTGTTAAAACGCCTTCATTAACTGAAACCTAGGCTCGGGATGGGCTAGGACTCGGGGTTCGAACTCAGTACCCTAGACGGTGACTCGTTCGCGATCGGTAGAGCCCGTTACTGGCCGGTCCTGGACAGATTAGTACTACTCAGTAGAATCCGGTTTACTCTCATTCGTACAACCTGGTTTACCGACAGAGCTTCGTTCAGCAGAAGCTTCAAATATTCTGATTAAATTCATTTGTTCAATCAGCGAATTTCAATCGATTCTTTATTCGAAACTATAACTCAATAATGCGCACGGTAGGAGGACTATCAATCATCGTGCGTAACACTCCCCCTCCCCTGAATCACCCCCCTCCCTCAGATAAACACCACACACGACCGCGCGGACCACTTTATCATCGGTACACCGCCACCGGAATTGTGATAAAAACTGCCGCCGCATGAAAACCGTCATTTAGCCGTCTGCGTATAAACATTTTATCATATTAACTGCTCGGCAGGTTTCTATCCCCGTCCCTACCCCAACCTTCTCACCTTTACTCGACGCTTAGTCATCAAACGGTTGAATTATTCCATTTTGAGACTCATAGGAATTTGTAGGAATATCCTAAATCCGATTACGTAAAATTTGAAGCCTTGCTTTAAGTCTCTGAGCCGTTGATAAACGCATCGAAGTTATTTCTACGATACATTATAATTGGTGTGTCGTTGCGCACGGATTTTATTTAGAATTCATAAGATACCCAACAAAATTTCCAGTTGGATATGGGCTGGGCAAATCTAAGATGCATAGTCAAATGAAATACATCGAACTAATAGCCTTTGTCGCTTATACGGTATTGGTACTCTTCTTTATAATATACACTACTTGAAATGTTACTTAAATACATACATATTTTTTGAAAAACTGTTTATTTGCCTGATACGCAGCTCAGTGGGAGAGCCCAAGTAAGTTTGAGTTTGCTAAAATATTGGCATCGTCATCAAAAACATACATCATTTTTCATATAGTATGTCCGTAATGTAGTGTTAAGGTGAGAACCAGTTAGTCGTTCGCGTTCTAGCGTAAACCGATATGTAATATTTTTTCCGAGTAGTAATACTAGATATCAATATTACAGGTATATTTTACTAGCGCCGGTTAATTACTGTTACAACAACACACAAGAGACACACGCAATACACTATTCATTGAGGAGAGTAAAAAAAAGTTATTCATTATCAACTCGACTCCCGTTACTCACAAACACGAAGGGTCTGAAAACATTTTGTAGACACCGCACGCGCACAGAACATTCTGTATACAGTGGAACCTCGTTACAACGAACTTTAGGGGACTAGAAATTATGTTCGTTATAACTAACAGACCGTTATATCCAATATGCTACAGGGGCGGTTCCAGGGGTCCGAGCGGCCCGACCCCCTCCCCCTATTTTGCCAAGATAACCTTTTCACAACCTGGCTTAAGAAGGTTACATCTTGGAGTAATCATTGAATGAACTATTGCTGATCATTTTGTTCTAGAATCATTCTAGATGCCTAGAAAATATTTTATTTTTTAACATTTTCTTGGGACCCCAAACCCCCTCCAGGACGTTGCGTTTACAGTGCTTGCGTTCACGTACCGATTTCGTGTAGGTCTCAGACTTTTTGGACCCCGCCTGTTCAAAATTCCCACCCTTGTGCAACTATTAAAATAATCATATGTGGGACAAAAATCTAGATTTGTTTAATAACCGATAAAGCGCTGTATCCGAAGTCGTTATAATGAGTTCCACTGTACATATTTGATGCAGCGGTCAAATCCGGTTAAAATGATTATGATCGTTTTGAGAAAAAATAAGGCACATTTCTCATGTTTAGTGAATCGAATTTCTAAAATTTGCAGTCGAACTTGGTTAAGTCTACGCCTAGTAAATTGAATTAGGAATACAAATTGAGACTAGAATAGAGATGACTACGATAATGCGACGACTGAGGCTAACAATGATACATTGTTTCTCTTTTTCTTGATTGACCGGGCAGACCACCTATCTACACACATTACTTTTATTTGAAACCATGAGCCAACCAAACAGACCCGGCAGCTATAGAAATTGCAAATTTTATTGCGAATAGAATGACCCGGTCGATAAGGAGAAGCATAGGGTATCATTGTTTAGCCTTATCTCTTAGATTTTAAGGATCGGTGTCTAAATAAAAGCTATACTAATGATACTATATGAAAATACTATGATTTATGAATATGAATATGAATAATATCGAAATAATGTTGATAACGAAGAAATCGAAACGAATTGTTTCTATGATACGGGGCAGATAACGAAGAACCGCAGAAGATCCTCGGTAAAACCTCGGTGACACGCTATGACTGGCGCGCAGCCTTCTGCGTTAAAAATGATTAAATCTATTCCATCTAAATATATCTACAGCTCAGATAAAAGCGTCACCGCCGTCGTATTACAATTACACTCAAATGACGGCGAGTTCATTAATTTCGATTAAACGACTCCGTTCTCTGTTTGCTTTTGAGACGTCACGAGATTCTGAAAAATTGCTCAGGATTAACTGAGAAAACTGTAGAATAAAGGAACATTCATTAGACGTGTCTCATTTCTGTATGCACGACACACAGCAGTACCGCGACTACCGCGTTCAATTCACGCGATCTTACCAGCATCAGCCACAGCGCGGCTAGATTGGGAAAATAAACGAAACAGTACCCAATTGCGCAGTTGTGATTAGAGTTTAACTCCGGAGCCGATTTCGCAGTTGTGAGTTTGAGTTTTCTCTGAACTCCGGACCCAGTTTCACAGTTTTGAATTAGAGTTATTCCAGAGCAAGAATTACATTGGTTTTTCAAGAATTTTTCTTTTTAAATCTCAATCAATAAACTCTTAAGTCGAATTCTAACGGACATTTTCGACAATTCTGGGTCGGCTGCTCAAAAGTTGGATAAATTTGACCATCAGATAATAAAAATGTGTAATGGATAATAGATGTATAAATATTACAATAGCGCCGGTAGCCCGTTTTGATTTTGATTTTATCAAGTTTTCCACATGTTACCTGAAATCAACTTTCTGAGCAACTAACCCCAGAACCGTGAAACTGGGTCAGTTCAGGTTATCAAGTTATTGCAAGAAGCGAATTAAGTTTTCGATTTTGCCCTGATTATCGATAAGTAGATTCAATAATGTAACTTCTAATTGGTGGCCAAGCTTTGAGTTTGAAAAAAAAACTCCCCGGCATCATCACAGGGAAAGGGGGCGGTGTGGCTTGAAGCGTGTAGCTCTAGTCGGTGTATAGGTAATGAAGTGTTATTCATAAATTTGCGATCAATGTTAAAAATTCTGTCTATAATTAAAGTCGCCTGCCTCTCGCTCAACTCATACACACGTATTGGCTTCATTAGTAAAGTATGTTACATAAGAGAAATATCCAACCTCTTCACGGGAGTATTTCAAGACACTTCACTGCATATACCTACCATCAGCCGGGAGGGAAGTAGGATGGGATTGTCTCTAGACACGATTTGACATTTTTGCAGTTCTCCGGTATTATCATTAACCCATGGAAAATAACTTTGAGCAGGGAAGTATTTATGCGATCGATGTCAATATGCTGCAGTTGTAACATGGGATGTAGTCCTACACTAATTAACATTCGATCATCAAACTATGTACTTGACATGCTGGGCAAACTCAAACTACTGTTAAGATCTAGCCCACTTCATCGGTTTAAATACGTTTATAGTTTCGGTCAAATTTGTATACCGTTACTGCAATAACATTCAACGACATGTTGTAGGTCTACAGTACTATAGATTCCTTACAGAATTGATTTGATATTTAAACTTCAACCACCTACAAATCTATTGATTATCGATTATCATAAATAAAACATTGTCTATTGACGGCTCATTATAGTAACCTCCATTATAGATTGTTCAATTTGAGTGGGAGCGCGCGCGCGTGTGTCACGTGTGCTCTTCCAACAACAACAAACGATTGCTTTGCTGTAAATACTTTACCGGATTTCATAATCTCGTATATATATTATGTATTTGACTCCAACTCGGATATGATCTTAGCGGTCTAGACTTTACCGAGCAAAGTAAAAGTCATCTGTATTTCTCAAACTCCCTCTCGGTATTTATTTTGTATTTGAAACCAACTCGGAGTGGAATGTTACTATAAGTTCCAAGATACACTTCGGCATTTCACAAATCACAAGACCCCAAACTGTGAAGGGGGGGGGGTGATTTACCAGGTCAGAATATCCCCTAGGAATCGGCAATCTTCGACTGAAACAACTGGATTAAAAAATTTCAATCAAGCGTTCAATATCAAACTTGTATTTATCACGAGTTGCTTTTTTTCTTACATCCAACCCAAATGAAGTCGATCCAGACGAAAGTGTCAATTCAATACAAATAATTAAACTCCGTTTCAGATAAATAGAACTAATTTATCATTCTGACTGTCACAATCGAGTAAAACAATTCCACACTGAGTTAATCACAACTCACCACTCAGACAGTTAGACAACAGAATCGAGTCTATCGGGAATTTACCGAGTTATTTGTTGCGGTCTATCATCGATTGATTGAACAGGTTTTTTCTAAAACTTGTGCTGTGCCGACACATCGCTGACAAAGAAATGAAATTATAGGGTTACTATTTGTATGCATCACTTTGAAAAAAGAATGGAGAACCCGTAACATTAGCTATCCCACCAGATGGCGTGACGGGCACTCGGTCTTACGTGGTCAAAATTATTTCATTTCCAATGAACTTTGAACTGAACTTTTAGATTTCCGAATCCATATATTATCACAGCAACCACCAAATACACAATAAATTCATATCCATACCCAGATATCGGTATAGTTTTCATTGATAATTGATTCATAAGAAAAGGTTCACTCGGTTTTAATTGAAATTTGGAAGAATTCGAACGCGGACGACCAACTATCTACGAGCGAACCTGGTGGATCCTCGCCTGCCATACGTGGAATCCTCGATTGCCACAGTACCCTATTATGGCATAACATTGTTACAAACTCTGTATAAACAGATTAAATGTGATTATTTTGATCCGGGTTCGATTCCCGAACGATCTCGGAATTTCCTGGCACCAAATATATTTTAGATTCTCCGTCAGATGGTTTCGCATTAGATGTCAAGGTTTCAAGTGATTTTCAATCGATATAAGAAATGACGGTTAATGTTTCTTCTCTATTTGCACAGATGGACGATGGGAGATGTATTTAAATGGAGTCAGCACGGCGAGTGGAGTTCTCAAAAACGCCAGGCGAAAAATCATTCCAGCTCGCGGCAGTTTAGTTTTAGGACAATCATCGAAATCTGACGATACAAAATTGTTTAACACCGACTACGCGTTTGTCGGCGATTTATCTCACGTGAATATTTGGAATTACGTAAAAACGCCGACTGAAGTTAAACAGTTATCTGAAGATTGTAAATTCACGTATTGCGGTAATGTTGTACAGTGGGCCCATTTCCGCGAGGGAACCCGCGGAGCTTTAAAGATGCGCTGGCCATCCGGCATATTCAAAGGTTCGTATCTTAACGTAAACGTGATGTTTATTTCTAATCAAATGAAAAAAAAACAGTGACGGTACATTATAGTAACTGTCATGGTGCGGTCATGGTTCGCGTTGTACCTGTCATTGTCATGGTACCTGTCACGTACCTGCCACGAATGTGTCCTACCTAAGCTGTTTAACACCCCCGTCGTACCGCTCGTCGGATATAAACATAAATTTTTAAAAATTAGTCTTACGTACACACCACGGCGCAGACAGCGCGTTACCAGGGTTATTGATGCGGGTGTAAAGGTATGATTCTTACTCAGTGCTGCTGCTGCTGCTGCTGCTGCTGCTGCTGCTGCTGCTGCTGCTGCTGCTGCTGCTGCTGCTGCTGCTGCTGCTGCTGCTGCTGCTGCTGCTGCTGCTGCTGCTGCTGCTGCTGCTGCTGCTGCTGCTGCTGCTGCTGCTGCTGCTGCTGCTGCTGCTGCTGCTGCTGCTGCTGCTGCTGCTGCTGCTGCCGGTGTTAATGGTTTCTGTTAAATCACCTCAACTGCAGTAATCATCATTAGGCACAGAAATCTCTGCCACCGTTAATGAAATGAACAATTTAATTTTCACTGAGAATAAAAACACGTTCTGAATGTGTTGGAACTTCCAATATTTCTGGTTGTAAGGGTGAAGGGGTATAGCTGGAGGGGAGGAGAGGGGGGGGGGGGTATTGACGCTTCGCCTGATGATGGCTCTTAGGAAACGGCTAAAACTTTGTGGTTGCAATAAACCTTCGAACTTTGGAATTTTATGGTATTCTATTTGGGAACCGGCACACCAGCTATCGCGGCAGATGGCGCCACTGAGATATCGGACGCACTCGATCAAAATTAGTTCATTTTCTAGTAACTTTGATATCAATTTTCGGTCTTCCAATCCGAAAATTGGGCAAATCACGCATCGACACTAACTCTCTGATTAGTCTTTAGAGTTCATATGTGCCACGATTTTCATACATCCTCCATAGAATTTGAGAAGTTATTGTTAGATTTTGATTGAGTTTGAGAAGAAATCCAGCGTCGACGTCCTATTGTACACTAGCGACACCTGGCGGATTATGGTGGAATTCCGCTTGCCACAGTAGCGTTGCCAATACCCCATTCTCTTTCATTATATTCATCACGGAGTATAGTGTGTTTCAGATCTACCAAAAATATATTCTATTTCCAAACAAGATATGGATATTTTCTAATGATTACCATAATAACCTATAATTGTTTTTTAATGGTAACCTAAAATAACCTATAATTACTGAATCGACTGAGTTGAATGTACTGTTGGGTCGATGCAGTGTATAAGATTCTTGTCAAATGACGTCAAAAACAGCGCCGAGAAATGAACGAAAAGCTATAATCGCATTGAGAGAAGAGAGAGGAGAGAGCAGCGAGGAGAATGGGGGAAGATCAATATTTGATCTCATTCACTAATATTGAGGTTGTCAGCAAAAACCAATCTACAACTATGCGCATTTTCAGAATTGGTTTTCGATCTTGATTCGAACCAGAAATCTCGCGAGGACCAACAGAATAGTCCATTCCGCACAACTCGACGTATCCCTGACCTTCCAACCCCGGCCATGGGCTGCTAGATTTGATTTTTACCCTGAATTTGAATTCGACCAATCGAAATTACTAAAAACTGTATGAAAATGGGTTCAGAAGCTAGTTTCTTTGACTGGTGTCAATTCAGTTCATGACGCATGTTAATCTTGATACTCTCGATTAGGCCAATGCATTTAAAAAAGGTCGAATATCCACAATAGAACGCTATGATTATATAACAACCACTATTAACAAATTTAGAAATGCAAAGGGGAAACTTCTCAATTTCAAAGAATTTAGAAAAAAGATGAGACGTTTCGATTGGCTATAACGTCGTCGCCGTGTGTGACAGGACGATTGAAGTCTGATTTGATTGACAGATCTGTGACTCAACCCTATTTGTCTCTAAACTATCATCTGTTGTTATGGTTCATTATTCAGAACAATTTCATCGATTACGGATTATATTTATCGGCGCCTGTTTGGTTTTATCTCTCGTTCTGAAAATAACTGACCTTTCCGAAACACGTCAGTAGCCGTATAGACATTATATTCCCGGAGCGCGATCAGTTATGAGTAGAATCCTGTAATTGCTCGCTCCCTCGCTCCCTCCCTCCCTCGCTCCCTCCCTTCCTCGCTCCCTCCCTCCCTCGCTCCCCCTCCCTCCCTCCTTCCCTCTCCCCAATGACTGTGTAAAGCTCAGTTGCTATATGCTGCAGCTATCACAGTCAGAATAGTTTTTCTCGATAGATAAAAAAAAGATCTCTTCGAGTTTCTCATTCCTTTTGATCTTCACCAAATGAGGCTTACGCCAACATGGAGTCGAAAAATGACTTAGTCGACTTGTAGAGACAGAGAAGATGAGATGGGAGGGGGAGAGAGAGAGAGAGAGATGCGATATGAGGCGAGAGAGGGGCGATTAGCTGGGAGGAGAGGGAGAGAAATGGAGGAGATGAGGATCGATAAAATGAGAGGAGGGGCACGGAAGGACCAGGGAGAAAACGAGTATCATGCTATAGCGAAACCCCTTAGAAATCTACCCCAAACTTTCTTATATCAACGCTCTAGAGGTTCATTTGGATGATGATGATGATGACGATGACGACGACGACGACGACGACGACGACGACGACGACGACGACGACGACGACGACGACGACGACGACGACGACGACGACGACGACGACGACGACGACGACGACGACGACGACGACGACGACGACGACGACGACGACGACGACGACGACGACGACGACGACGACGACGACGACGACGACGACGACGACGACGACGACGACGACGACGACGACGACGACGACGACGACGACGACGACGACGACGACGACGACGACGACGACGACGACGACGACGACGACGACGACGACGACGACGACGACGACGACGACGACGACGACGACGACGACGACGACGACGATGATGGTCTAAAACCCTTAAAAGTGGGCGAATTGTTTTTATTCTGATAAAAAAATGCAGTTAATTTCCGGGCGACATTTTCCATCATAGTTTCATGTGTCTTTTTTCTCATATCCGCAAAAAGAAATGGTATATTTTTGTAATACGAGATTCATTATTTTATTTTCCTTATACGAATGAACACCTAGTTTGATTTCACGAAATTGATGAATATATGTTTTTCCGATTTATTTCCAGACCAATGTTTCGAACAAAATGAAGCTGCCCTAACGTGTGATAAACATTGTAGTTATGTTATTGGTAAGTTATCGATTTTAGAAAAGAATTCCTCTTAAAGTCGTGGGAAATTAGGCTAAAAAATGATATCACGTTTGTCCTAGTCGGTGGGTCATTTTTGAAAACCGCAATAAAATTTGTTATCAGTTCATTTCTATAGTTGTCGGGTCTGTTCTAGTTAGCTTGATCATGATTAAAATATGTATCCATGGTAGAAAGGCAGCTGGCCGGGTCAACTTTTAAGCTCAGCAAAAAGGGGAAACAAGGTATCATTTTTAGCCTTATATCAACCGGCGTGATCATTTTCCCTGCGTCATCCTCGGTTCGAGTCCCCGACGAAACTGCTTTTTCTCTCGGATTTATACGATCCAAAATCCGTTCTGTGGTCAATTAAACTCGATGAGTATTTTGTAACATAAAGTTTTTATCGTTTCATGATTTAGGTGCTCAATGTAATGAGGAAATTCGCGAGAACGTAGTTTGGGAGCGCACGAAAGCCGATGAGGTCGCAATGGTACCGTGTCCAGGACGCGTTTTTACTGATCTTGAAGATAATAGTGAGTATTTTAGCAATCGATATCAAAACCGTTAGAAATCATACCAACAGGCGTAATCATTCTGGCTTCAGCGAGGTATTTGGTTCGATTCGGTATTTGGTCCGTAATATTTCTTATCGATTATTTTCAGCCTATGCAAAACGGGCGTGCAGCAAAACGGAAGACAACGAAGGATTCTGGGAAAATCCGCAAATCGAAGATTGCATTTCTAGTAAATATTTCAACATTCAAAAAGACATCCAACGTTTATTACACAGCCGACGAATCAAGGAGACGATGATTCTCGAATTAGCGAAGGATTTAGTGAATCTAACAGCTCTAGATTCAATCTGGAATCCGATTGATATTTCATCTATTATTCATAGTATGCATTTTCTCGTACAAGCTCAGGTACGTGTCTTGACGTGTCTACAAGTCACCGTAGCACCCAGTACCAATGTTGTCCGTTATCAAGATTGATTGTGGGGTTAGAGTTAAATAACCATCAATGTTTGAACTAGAGGTTTTGATCTTGAAATAGGGATTGACCCAATTATTTATCTAATTGGTAGATTTTGTTTAATTTTGTTTTGATTTGGTGTCGTGCCGGGAACGAAACACGGGTTTGATTTCGAAATCGGAAATTGAAGTGCAGATATATATTTTGCGATCGGCAATCGAATTGCTTTTATTCAATGGGAAGTCGCAGTTACGGCAGTTGTTTCATCTAGTGAAGGACTGTGGAACTGGGTCCTGTGGTATCGCACTGGATGGCCTTAGAATATTGAATAAACATATCAAAACGAACCCATTTTACTCGATCAATTCTATGAAATCCCTATTTTTGACTTGTAATTTCAAACAAGCTTGAATAAAAACTTTCGAATATCTAAACCTGGTGCCTGCGCCAAAGCTCGGGGTTGAAACCCTGGGGCCGGTTTTATAGTTTGGTGTTAACTAACCCGGTTAGAGCTGATACTGGCCAATAAACCCAGACCCTGGAGTTAGGAAATTGGAAAGGAACTCTTCAATTAACTCAATTCGGAGTTCTGAGATACATGAACCAAACGAATCTGAACATGCTAAATGGTCCTCATATAATCGAGTTTTTGTCTTGCTGTAATCATGTCTGACAGTTGTTTCTATTTTCTCGTCTAGGAATCCACTCTTACTGATATATCATGGACTGAAGGTTTAATCAAAGTTGCTAGAGCCGAAGACTTTTACCCTTCATTCGAACAGACTCGACAATTCGCTCAGGTACTCATAGTTTGAAATGATTTAAAAACGCTCGTAGCTGATCTATGAAAATAACAATAACCCTATTAGCCGAAGCCTCGACTCTTTAGATACTCATGAACCAATCGTAGCAGGACTCGAACCTGTAACCTCCAGTATGCTGGTCGAGCATGCATGGGGAACATGATTTGGGAAGTTTGGTGGTGTGCCTGATCAGCGTGGTGACTTATTGTGCCATGGTGACCGGTCACGTGGTCTGACTTATTCCTAACTATCTACAATATGCGGTATCACTAGAAGCTTGTCATGGATGAATGAACTAGGTTAAGGTACTGAAGAATGAGGGATTTGTTTAAGAAGGACCAGTCGCTGGTTTGGAAGGGATCGTAGCTCAGTCTGAAAAAAAAAATTTTTAATGTGTTTGTTTTTTTTCGAGACGACCGAAAGACAAACGCCGGCTCAGTGTACAACAAACAGCGGTTCTGTGAAAAAGTCAACAGTATAGTAGATCATAAGCGAGGCTGGTAGTGGGTGTTAGGAAATCACTGAAACATTGAACAAAGTATCATATCGGAAATTTATACAAACACACTTAGTTCTTAACTTCTTGAGAGCCATTACCTGTTTAAATAAGGAAATTTAAACCGATCAATCAATTAAACAACGACTTGAGAAAAAATCAATGAAAATAACAATTTTTGTTGCTTTCCATCATTTTAAGGTCATGCGTAGCTTTACTTATTGCACTAGAATTGCACTAGAAAATCTATTACATTTGCTTTCAATTGAACTGACAAAGTATTCTAAATGATTAATTTTGATTTCATCGGTTGTAGCCCGTACTTTGAATATGATATGCGGGTGCTGGGTTCGTTTAAATTTGGTTGGAATTGAATGGGGGAAGGGGGCTGGACCTCGGGAGATATTGAAAATGTAATGCTCATATGGCCTATAAGCGATTCCCGTCGATATGATGACAAATTGAGCACCATATGCGTATTATGTTGAAATGTTTGATTTAGCTTGTAAATCAGGCCATTTTGGTGCTTCCAAACTTCATAGGTATCTGTTTTCGGCATTCCACTGTTTTCAGTGGTTTCACCGATTTCCCAATACCCTGTTACTCTTTCGATGCTAGTATTTTGTTGATTACAACATTAAGTCCTTGGACGGGTTCTATTCTAGTTACCTCAAATTCTCTAATTACTAGGCTTTCTGACCATACCTCACTACTTGTAGCTTTTGGAAAAGTATTCCAGAACGGAAATGTTCCTAAGATGTAGGTATCCCCCATCTCACCAGTTGGAATCGATGCAATATTGACTGTTTTGAATGGTTTATTTCCAGTTATTAGTGCGGTTATGCGATGAAGTTCTTAACGAGCGAAATGAAGCCGGTTGGAGATTCATACAACCACGTGGAGCCGAGGGCGACCAGTTACTCAACGTCATGAAACATCTATTAGATCTAATCGCCAAAAGTTTCATGTATCATATAAATCTAGGAGATATTAGTCACACAGAAGCGTTCATCAGTAAATTACACCACAACATAGGTAAAAATGTCACGAGTTATTGAAACATGCTATAAATCAATGATGAATGTAATGAAAGAGAAGTAGTCAAATACTGTAAAAATGCAAAGCAAAAATTCTAAGGTTTATTGAAACCGCATCGTTCTGGCCGTTTCTTATTAGCTATCATCATATCAGTCAGATGGAACGTCAATAAACCTCCTAAATCATATTTTTACTCTTGATTGTGAGCCTTCGCTTTCAAAGACAGCAATATCCACAAACATGAAACATTGAAACGACTGGTGCACCGGATTCTGTTATGACGATATGTTTTGTATTTTTGTTTCAGCTTTTAAAATAAAAACCTATAAAACTCGTAATATCGAGGGCGTCGCGTTTCCCGATATGATCGATATACAAACATTAGGAATGGAAGATCGATATGGAACTATAGCGCTCCCTAAAGACGCGATATTAGATTTAGGAGTCAGTTCTCTTCCAGGTCAGTATTTATATCATCAATTGTAGCTGCGATCACAATGAGACGATTTGGCCCGAATCAGACGCCATTCTCTCGCGATAATTTTACCCATATTCCTTGTCAAACAAGCATGGCCCTATTTGCTACCAGTGTGTGAACAGGTCAAAAACGCTCGTTTAAGATCGCGGCTTATTAAGTCGTTTAAACTCATCAGAGAAATTTGAATATTTTCCGCCGAAAACATTTTTTCGGTTACCAGATTCCTATCATGGACCCAGTTCCATAGTCGTCGTTAAGAATTTCACTCGGAGTTAACTCATTGAAAATGAGTTCGAGTAACTCCGAGTTAGAAATTGGTTATTTCAAAATGTTTAATCAAACTTTCAAATTCAACGACGAAAACTGCGGAAATACACTGGGTCCTGAGCTGTGGAACTGGAAAATGAGTACTGCGCAACTAAATCCGTAACTATGGAAGTTGGCATTAAACGGTGGAACTAAATCCTGAACTGAGGAACTGGGCCCTCGTTCGTATCTTCAAGAAATCTTTTGAAGTGTTCTTTAACTAAATGGTGTCAGGTGTTTTAAAAGTTTGTTAACTACGCTTGTGCCTTTGGAATGTTTCACCCGATCGAAAATTTCGACAATTGTAGATCAGCCCTTCAAACCTATCTTTTCATGTAAGATGGTTAGCCTCACTTTTATTGTGTATCAATTTTTTATGCAAGCGCCTTAGAGCAGTATTTTATTGAATAAGGCACCCAATATGATAAGTAATGTTAACGATGACAATGAAAATGATAATGATAATGATAATGATAATGACAATGACAATGACAATGACAATGACAATGACAATGACAATGACAATGACAATGACAATGACAATGATAATGATAATCATAATGATAATGATGAATAATTTTGTCTTTGATTGTAGAGTTTTTAGTGATCTCAACAGCTCGTTATATAACGATGCCAATGGTGCTACCTAACCACCTCCCGTAAGTAACATTCAATTAACCCTACTCTTTGCAGAATTGAATTGATTTCGATAATGGTTGATGTACCGGTAATTCGTTTTTCAGTAAAAGTAAAGAAGACAATTTAAATTCAGCATTATTCGCTTTATTTATACATCTCAAAGACGATAGAATACAGAACCTATCTCAACCAATCCAAATACGTTTACCTTATTTAAAAGTAAGTATTTAAAACACCTATTTCATGTGCGCCCATATTGGATCTCGCGAGATATGCGCTAAGCGGTAGTAGCAAAACGTGATCTCGCGTAATCCAAAATGGTCGTCGTTTAAAATGGAACGATAGTCACTGCTAGTACATTTTAACCATCATACGTTTAAAATCCACTTTATACAGAATTTAAAATATCAAATACGAATTCTATCTATCAAGAATTGAAATCAAAATACATGACGACGTCTCGAACTCTCACTAGATCATCGTCAGGTGATTAATCTTTTAGATTCTGTATATGATGTTTTTTTTAAGTTACTATATCTGTTCTCCACGCCAGAGTGTGCCTATTCTACTTTTATGAACAGACCAGTTATTCTAAAAGTGTACTTTAATTTCATCCATCACTACGGGTCGAGTGATATGAAACCAGTAAAAATCTATATCTATAAGTATACTTAATTATTGAATTGATTTGTTTTTTTCAGACGTTTAACATATCAAACCCAGAATGTGTTTATCTTGCTCATGGGAACGGGTAAGTTACTCGTTAGAGACACGTGCGTAATCATTCTTTCCTCGCGGCGGGGAGGGATAAAGTGCGAGTGGGTCCGAGTGGGCCAAGTAGATATATTTCTACTGATGTATGGTTGTAAATTCCGAATGCTGGTCTCTGTGGTTGATGATGAAACTTATATCGAATCTGTTTCTGTTCGACTAACAAAGCCACCGTTGCAGCTGATGCGACTGCTGCAGCTATCGCAGCTGCTGTGAGTGGTCATCGCTGGATATTTACTCGCTGATTGGTTTATACAGACTCGTGCAGAAAAAAAACGAAAATAATGATGTATTCTATTGGAAAGACTCGGTGAGAGCAGTGAGAGCTGGTGAGAGTGGGAGAGAAGAGTGCATTCGAGTGGTTGCTCGGTAATCAGTCTTACTACCCCCCGCACAGATTGAATTATGCGTAACTCTTCAAGCAAATATAATTCCCTTTTTCACGACACAAAAATATGAATTTATCCGAGATAATATTGTATCAATTGACCCGATACAGCCGTCGACTAGCGCGCTTAGCAGAATATCGAATTTCATCTACCTGACCTTCACCGAAAAACGATGATTGAGAGGGGAACACTATCTAGAATTAAATATTTATCTAAAAGGGGAGGCCATGGTTATGGTGATGTGGGGAGGGGCGAAGCACTCAAAGGGTTCATATTACAGAGTTATTCGTCCTCCCTCGGCAGGGATTCGAACCTGATAGCATCGCTACACTCAGCCACGGCACGAACCCATGCCACACCAGACCGGGTGCGCAGGCACATGCGCAGCTTTGCCGCACGAAAACTTGCGGCACCAATCAGATTGCTCTTTAAACAATCGCTGAGGTAAATTTCAGGGAAGAACTATAAATGGGAAAAACCCGGGCTAAGATGAAACGGGATATCTGATCGGCTAATAATGACATCATCTAAGCTGCGCATGTAGCTGCGCTCTCGGTCTAGGGTGGCAGAGTTTCGTACCGTGGCAATCTGGTTCGAATCCCTGCCGGGGAGGATGAGAGTTCTTATACGCGATATGAATGGAGGAATCCGTAAACATCATTACTATTAAAGTCGATTTGCGGCTTTTCTGCATAATCTAGAAAAAATTGATCTCATCAGTTAAATAGTGCATGTTTGTGTATTTGCAGGTCGCGTGACTGGAGTTGGGATCACGGTGATTGCAGTTTGTATACGAGCGACTGGAAATATTCGCAATGTACCTGTCGACATCCGGGACTTTTCGCCGTCACTACCGATATGTATGACGTCAATGTACGTTGCATTTTTGCTCGTAAAGCGAGAATCTTCAATCTAAATCTAATTTCATTGAATACTTGTATACATTTTTTACTGGAATATGTATTCAATATCAACTCGGTGAAAGTTGAATTAATTAGAAATTGATTGGAATAATTATGATTGAATATGCAGTGATTTTGCGTAATATAGAACATTTATTGTATATTCATGTTTTGCATTCAAATTTTCTGTATTCTTGTATTCTTATTTTGTAGTGGGACAAAGGCGAAAAACCTAATACATTAATGGAAATACCGTCTTATGTTGGATGCTCAGTTAGCGCAATTCTGTGCCTTACGTCATTACTAATGCTAGTTTATCTGAGGTAACATCAGCTTATACCCCGTCGACTCCATTAACCGCCCTTCCAACTCCACCCGTCCATCCGAAAAAAAACTCAAATTCGTTTAGGCGTCATCAGATAAGTCGGCATATAACATCAGTAGTTTCATTTTGTATTTGCAATTCAATACTGTGTAAGTCCTTTTTGATAATTCGCCATAACGACCACCCAAACGAGTTTGTAATGCAGTCAATATCAGATGCGGAACTGAGCGCCCGTCAGCTCTGCCAATAATGCCTACAAATTGTGTCATGAATGGGAACCTGCGGCCTCCTGTGGCAATCGAGGATTCCATGGCATGCGAGCATCCATCGGTGCGCTAGTATAGTGTTACTCGGTCATCCGCGTCGATTTCGTTTGCATTTAGATTCAACCTGAATGAACTTTTTCTTAAATTAACCAATCCGACTAAAAATGTGAATTTAGGCCTGTAGTATACGTATTTGGTAGGTGTCCTGTGATAAAATATGTATTTAAGAGTCTAAAAATTCAGGTAAAAGTTCTTTGAAATTGGAATAATTTTGACAACGTAAGAATACGAATGCGAATATCTATTACACTACAACAATTCCCATGGTATATGGAGGAAAAACAGTATTTACAATTATTTACAAAAACAGGCGATAAAAGTATTATGATTAAAGCATAACAACGTTATTTACAACATACTATTTACATACTACCGGAGGGATCTATATACATCTAGACCTATTTTGATACATTAGCCAGCTTAAAAGTTGGATTTTTTGAAACATCAAGGTTCCGAAAGGTATTTGAATTTAGGTACATAAGACTCAGCGCTCGTCGCGCCATCTGGTGGGATAGCTGGTGTTGCGGGTTACCTATCAAGACGTACTCAATAGCTATGAGAATAAGATTGCTTCTTTGAAACTTGTGTGTACTTTCCCTCCGAAGGAGCACCAGCACTAGCTCGATCTCCGGGCTCCGAGTCTAATTGAGATTTTTGTTTTTATCATACAATCTCGAGAAGAGACTGACACAGACAGATATTGTATGAAATATGATTGATCGTGTTTTTATTCCTATCCAGGACGTCATCAAACACGGCGGCCATTCATAAGAATTTTTCACTATCGATCGTCTGCAGTCAGTTATCGTTCATGTTCGGTATCGATCGCATACATCACGTGGTAAGTATCACGGCAGCCTCGATCTGGCAGCTTGTCATATTCAAAAATGCGAAAAGTTTATTTCATTTAATTCAATAGAAATTTGAAAAAATTTCGGAGTGGGACTTTTTGAATTTATGGCAAGTTATTAACAAGAATTAAGTTGTATTCAAATGACACAAAATGAATAAATCGTATTCGAACTCAATTGCTTTTTTATTTTCATAGGTAGTATGCCAGGTGTTCGCAATCAGCCTCCATTATTTCGTATTAGCCGCGTTTTCTTGGTTAATGAATGAAGCGTTTAATTTGTACATAGTTATAACGTACGCTGCTCATTCGCACGGAGAACACACCGAGTCTTCCATGTGGAGATATTATTTACTAGGCTGGGGTAAGTTCTCGATATCCACAGATAGAGGCATTATTATATGACGTATCCATGGGTTACGGGTTCGAATCCTGGTGGCAGCGGAGTTTCTTGCCTTTGTCACATCTCTTAGTCGGGAAAACAGAAATCCTTATCCGGCCCAAATTTCTATCTAGACCCCGAATAAAATCTATGACGGCCCTGACCACCTTCGCCCTTAGCACACGCGACTCCACCCTCTGGTTTCTCTTGAACACATGGTAATTATCTAGAATTTCGTGTGTAATAAATATTGACATTTCTGATGGCAATCTCTATCGAAAATAACTGACTATTATGATTATACAGTGAGGGGAGGAAGCGTGTTTGAGTCGAATCCAAATGGCGTCTTAATGATTTATAGTAATATGATAGTATTAACTTGCCGCTTGGCTCTCTACGAGATCTGTATCTATCGCGAGATGGACGACGCGCAGACCACCAGCTGCTGCCGCTCGTGGTCTGAATGCTTTCAGATTACAGATCACAATCTTTAAAAGCCAATCAATAATAGGTGGTTGGTTTAAGAAATCTGACACACACGCGCCGGGTCAATATTGTGGTCATTTTGGTCTGACCTGTAATTGTCTTACACCAGTTATAACCATTAGATAGCGTCCGACGTCTGAGCTCATATATGTGGCTGGCCGACTGGCTGTTTGGTCGGTTAAAATTGAGGCTGTCTGGTCGGCTGGATGCTGAGACCGTCTTTATCAATCCCATTTCATACCGATTAAAACTGGGTTTTTTTTTTCAAACACTATCCAAACAATCTTAGTACATATTATATGAATTTCATATGAATTATCAAAGATTTGAAATAACTGAAATATTCTTTTTCTAAGTAGCCGGTTCCACGGTTCAACTGTAGAATTAAGCTTTACAAAGAACTGTGGAACTGGAACCTCGAAACCGTTAGGGAATAAACTGTTTCTACAAATCTACTGTGGGTTTTTATTCGTAAACTAAAAAGAGATTTATATCAGTTCACTACAGTCATGTGGAACTGGGTCGACGTGTAGCACAGGTACACCCATCTTCCAAACCTGTTTCACTAATCAAAAAGTTTCCCAATGAAATGAAGAGTCTTCTGTTTCTATAATCATTCATATTCGCTAACAGATGTGTAAGGTTAGTTCTACTCAGATATCAGATCGTCTTCAGAAATTCCCCACACTGTCAAAAATAGTTAAATATTAGTCCTGAACCTCTTTGTTTGAGTATATAGCGCATCCTGGAGGGCACGGAACGCCCGAGGATCAACCCTGCGGTAACTCAAAAATGTCCCTAAAAACCTTACAGTTAATCGGAGCCCGAGGCTCAGCGTGACTTACTATGAATTATTTCTTTTTGTCAACTGCCACAAGAATCTTGATTATTAAAATGATATTATTCGGTAATTTATTCAGCCATCTGTCCGAACCGAGACACGCATTATCACAGTTTTATCACTTTTTGGATCGAACTATTTCCCCCGGAAGCGCGAACTGCCCCGAAGGGGTAACAGTACCTTTAGAAATGCCACCGGAATAGACCCTTTGTATGACACCGTGTAAACCATATCGCTAAGCAATAAATATTTGTATCTGGGAACATCAGCGAGCAGTTTGGACAAATGTTCCTTAAAATTAACTATTGGAGCGACAATGCAGCTTGAAAGTTACGCCAGTTTTCCACTGGTTCACACTAAGCCAGAATTTGATCGCCTGTGACAGACAAAGTTAGAAATGTCCATGAATCGATGTTCTTCCTTATGAAATATTCTGATAACTCTTTTTGAAAATACATTTTAACCCTGCCCTGGATCGATATGTTCTGAAGATGTCCAGATTAGCCTGAAAAAAATCTATTATCATAAGTGCGAATCTGATATGTCACAGCGTATTAAACACTCGGTCAAATTGATTTGAACAGTACCGTTGAGAAATTACAGAAATCACAAAGCCGGAACATTAAATAAAGCAATATTTCAACCAAGAAGGTTCCTACCCCTCCTTCCAACTAGCTGCTTGAACAATCTGTTTAACCGAGATATAATTGATATTGAGTGAATGAGATATGAAAAATTAACAATTTTGTCTTTTGCTGAAAAGATTACTGAACGGTTCGGTGAATCAATTGCCTCCGTGTCAAAAACAATTTACCGGTAGAAGGGTCGCCAATATCGGCCCGATGTCAGAGAATGTACCGTTAAAAAAGTCGAAACTTCTAAAAATCCCCAAAAGTTTGCATATGTTTATTGGTTAGTCTCTTGTTTAAGAAATATAATCCGAGTTTAAAGTGAATATATTATCAACTATATATAGTTAACTATATTTACTGTTGTACATATTTCAGTTATTCCTGGAGTATTGGCAGGCGCTTTTGTCGGAAGCCATTCTCACGATTACTATGCTCCTGATATGTAAGTTTCTGTCTGAAAATATCTCAAATACAAATTCAAAATTCTGTAATTTCCATAATGTGATGATGTAATGTGTGTAGGTGTTGGATCGCTTGGGAACACGTTTGGTTGTTTATTGGACCCGTAATAGGAACGATCGCGGTAAGTACATAAATCTAATTACTTATCGTCGCTTAACTGCAAACTCCTCGGTCCAGTTTCACACGAAGGTACAACATCTAAAAATAATAAACCGAACCATGAATCAGTCATGTAATCTTTTTTTGTGTAACTGGACCCTTCGTAATTTATGTATTTCATCAGTGAAATAATGAAAATTCCGAAGCTCGTTTTTTGTCGATTCGTTTCTTTATCTCTGGAAGGATCATCGTCCTCCAAAAAGTGCACACTTCGCGTCGACATTTTTCTTAAGAACGAATTTGATGCCAAATCTGCCTCAGTGAGAATGTGTCCATTCTTTAATGCCAAATATTCGTTGTAGTTCCATGATTTTCTTAGTCTAAACAATAGCGTCACGACAGACTTTGTTTTACGCTTGTTTTAACTGTTTTCATTCTGAGCAGGGCCAAGCGAATTTGTTATTCAAAGAATCGTTATTGTCAACGAAAACATTTATGACAAATACATAATTATATAACGATATTTAGTACAGAGATGACGGATAACCGTATACAAAGACAATATAGATATTAGATGTAGTAGTTCTTTCTAGTATCCGGGCTGGAAGAAAGGTATTGATAGTATCTGTAGAGTCATGAATGAACAGACTCACCCTTTACTTAAACTCTATATAAGTACTGGTGAAGGATGTTAATGTTACGTAAATTACTTTAAAAGTCTTACGCATTTGGAAATACTTGGATCACTGCGTACATTTCTCGGAATAAATCGCCCCCGTTCGTCTCTGTAGAAAGGGCAGGTTAAGAATACGTTAATAAACCTTGGAATTAAATCAAATCAGTCACCACTTCACAGTCGGAAAAATAAACAAATTCCAGACGATTATTGAAACATTTTTAATTGCCGCCGAGTCTCATTTCATCGCAACGTCACCGAATATTTCAATTCGGCTTCATTAAAGTTATCTGCATTTCGAAATGATAAAAATCAATAAATAACCGCATCGAAAAACGACCTGCTATTGTCACGTGACATGGATATTGACAGTTTTATCAATAACAGTAACATCCGGGTCATTTTTACGCTGAGATTGTTTAATGAATCTGTCTCACCCGGTCTCCCCCGCTCTCACAGTTCTGTCACAACCATCCTCAAATTACTCGCGTTCGACACAATTAAACAGTTTACAAATCAAAATCCTGAAGCCATATTAATCAACGGTGACGTTTCACTTTCAATTTTATCTCGGTTTCAATTTTAGTATCGACTCGCGCGAGTAAACATCACACCAAGCTGTCGTCGGAGAGTAAATACAACAATCGGTATTAATCCGTGAATTTATCGTCGCCTTCTCGACGAGAGTAAAACCGACGTAAATTCTGAATCGAGATTAATTTGATCCCGAGAGTAACTGGCCGCTAGTATTTCGTATCATTAGCTAAACGCAAACATAATCTCGCAGTATAACTGTTACTCGCGAGAGTGAATATTATCGATTCTCCCATTGAGAATTGTCGCATACGGGAAGAAGAAGATCGGAGCTGAAAATTTGACATTCGTTATTTTTTCATTTTGCGTTCTCGGATTGATTGTTTGTGATGGAATCATTTTCTGTCGCTGCCAATTGATGCTTTCCATTTCGGTATCAGCTGTAAAAATCTTATTGAAAGTTGTACTTTCGTATCGGGGTTTTAGAGTTATTGATGGTCGCGTGTGACTGTGTGTAAATTCTATATGATTATGGCAGCGGCAATCTATTTTTTTTCATCCAGTAAATTATATCCTAAAAGCTAGCAACAGGAGAGAGAGAGAGAAAGAATGAGCGGCTGAATTAGAGAAAATCGTCGAGAAAAATATGTGGAAACACATTTCGTCAATGCGAATATGATATATCCGAGATAAGAGATTGAGATATTACTCGATAGATTGATCGATACAGAAACTGAGATGTCACTCTGAAAATAACGAGTTGTCGTTCATTTCGCATTGAAACGCCATTCTAGTAAAAGTTCGGTTATCAAATTTTTAAAAAATCGACTTCACATTAATTTTCATTCATCTTATTTCCGGACATAAATAACACGCAAGATGAAAAGTTCTATCGCCACGAAATCTATCGATTTCAGAAAGTCGTGACAGATTTGAGGAGGTTCGATTTGGTCTGTGTAATAAAGTAAATTTGAATTGATTACAAATCGATGATAATAGTAAAAATTCTGACACAGAAATAAAAATGGCCGCCGTGGAAGCCATGATAAGTTTCTGTGATGCGGTAGATTTATCGATTGCGAGTAATCATGTGCAGTGAAGCGTGAAGTTTTTCAATGCGAATTCATTTATTAGTGAGAGCTCGCTGTGACTGCTGTGACTGCGCCATCAGCAGCTTAATCTAATCAGCTAGGACTAACAGACTGAGTGGACCTCGGGTCAATTTATACAAATATCAACAGAACGGCGGCAATTTGTGAATCGTACCCGTTTAAACGGGATGAATTTGACACTGTGGACCTCGACTAATAATTCATCTCCGACTCAATCAGTTCATATTCATTCGTCCAATATGAAATCGCCCCGGTTTTGTTTGTTCGGCTGATTGCTGCTGGTCGTCGTGTTGATAGAAGCGGTCGCTGCATGAACACCGCATCACGCTTACAAGTTAACGACCGCTAATTCATCAAACACCAGAACCGGTGTGAGCACCGATAGAGGGCACCCTTGTTGCGCTGCTGGCAAGAATGTCATTGCTGTTGTCTATTGGTCAATACCGCAATGTTAAGATCGCCCTTAGCAATGCTGCTGGCAACAATGTAATGAAACTCCTAGCAACCCTGACCTATGCCTTAATCATATTTCGATGAAAATGACCATACGACCCACGGATTACATTTCACCACTGACTAAAAAACACAAAATATTAACCTTATTTCTATTGTATATTTCAGATTACCATACTAGTATTGATATTCACTGCCAAAGAACATCACGAAAGCTCATATACAAAAAATGAACAAGCAAATAAAGTGATTCTGTAAGCGTCCCCTTCTGTTTTCTATTAGACTGAATGGGTTAATGTACCCTGAAGTCAGGTTGAATAATGATGTTGAATAATTTGTTCGTATTTTCTAGTATTCATTCTAAAGCTCTATGGACGCAGGTGATACTTCTAACTATAGCATGGGCTTTTGCGTTTGTATCAGTGAGGATGAGAGGATCTATACTCAAATATCTCTATGCTATGTTCAACTGTTTACAGGTACGAACAATTTCCCATCCTCGAAAAATTCATCTCCTTTAAAAAACGGATTTTGATTTTTTTTCCCTTTAAAATTACTAAACGATATGTAAATTGACCCAGTTCATCAGTACTGAATTAAGAGCTTACTCCGAGTTAAGTCAATTTTCAATGAGTTAACTCTGAGTTAAATATTAACTTACAACTGTGGAGCCGGGTCCTGAACTTTAAAATGTAAAAGATACTTATGCATAGCTTTACAAAATTAAATCTGCAAAATAGATTAAATGTTATTCATATCATTTTCTTTCCATTACAGGGTGCATTTTTCTTAGTGTTTTATTTTCTACTGAACGAAGAGGTAAGAACCCATTTTTTGTATCTAGTTTTCATAATTCAAAACCAAAGAAACAGACAGAAGATCAGTGAGATAATCTTTATAGAAATTTCACAATGCATCAACCACGCGTCAACTTAGATCTCTACGAGACAGAACGCATTAACATACGCGGCGTTAAATGTGAACAAGTTCACCAGAAGAAGAGGCGCTCCGATTCTAAATGATCCATTCATTCATCTAGCGTCGTTTCGCGCTCAAGTTATCAATAATGTGACATCTAAAACCAGGACTCGGTCATGGGCCGTCGGATTTATGAGAAATTCGCGGATATAATGACGCGTGACACGTGACTGTCTCGTACGATGAAGAACAATCATCTATTATATAAAACTATTTTAAAAATGAGTACCCATCGGGAACTTTTTATTTTACGAATCCGAAATATCCCGAATCGTCCATAAAAAATATCAAAATACACATATATCTATCAAAATACACGAAAATTAGCTTTTTTTAATAAAAGCGCGATTAATCAATTAATGTAGTGAAACAAAGATGCCTCATTTCCGTGACTCTGTATTGATATATCTAAGCTTGATGTTACATTTTTTGGGGTAACCAAACCTTTATTCGTAATAACCGTTGGTGGAACAGTATGCCCGTGTTGTGACGATATTATAGAAAAACCCACACTGATATAACGAAAGATGAACCCCGAAAATGTTCCTTGGAACTAATAGTTTATTGATTGGACGTCCAGACTATAATAACCTAATAGTCATCATTGTACTGAGTTACCTAATGAAATATTTTTATATGTCAAGAAAAAAGATACGAATTAAGTAATTAAAAGTGAAGGGTATTACAACATGAAACAAAAACTAGACTTGACTTGTAATATTAAGACTTTATTGTCAAAGTATTACAACTTTTATGACAAAATTAACATAACATAATATCATACTCATTTCACACATGGCTCGTGCTATAACAGTCAAAACCTTCGGATAGGAATATCATAAAGTGGAACAGACTGTAACGACAATATCTTAAGTTGAACAGACTGTCCGCGAGTAAATCTTAAGCCTCGACTAGTGGTGCATTAATCCTCGTTTATGTTGATGATTTGTTAATGACTTTAAGACGACGACTTCTGCTGCTACTGGAGACTTAGTCTTTGTGGCCGAGAACTAGCTCTATTGAATATGACAGTATGGTCGGTTTTATCGGACAGATGGGCTAGTTGAATGGCACATATTCCCTCTGGTATTCACCATCCACTCTCCTTCTCAAACTCGCGCGTTCTAATTTGTCATTGCTTTCTTATAGTTATCAAACGAACTATGCGGTCGTGGCTGCTCAATTAAAACGAGCATATATTTTCATGAATAACATTTTCCGCTCGGACGGCGCCCAATATCTAAACATCGCGTCAAATGAAAGACCCAGTCTCGCCCGCACTTATAAAATGTGTACCGCCTTCCACCACGCGAAGAGAAACAGTCACTCGGTCAGAGATATCAAACGAGTTGATTTTGGATGGTGAGTGGAAACTTGCAAGACAGGCACCAAATAGATATGATATTTTGTGCTGTCTTTAATGACGAATCGATAGAGGATGATGCTTAAGGCTTTCCGTATAGTCAACGTTCAATTCGAAGGGACAATTCTAGAGCCGGCAACTCTAGAACCGGCCCGTAATGACCGAAAATATTGAACCAGATTCTTTTACACTTAATGACCAAAAATATTGAACCAAAAACTTTTAAACTGACTTTGAAGGCCACTTTTAGGGGGTTCGTTCGCTACCCCCGAACCCCCACTCGGCACGGGCCTGCAACGGCAGAACAATAAAATATCCCGCCTTGCGCTAATTTGAGATGATCGAATTTAACAGCTTTTATAAAAAAATCATTGCAGAACTAAATTTCTAGAATTTGCACAACTATCGAAGACTAAATGGGTGCAGTTTGACTCAGCAGACATCACAGCGACATTCATTGTGTAAAAAGAGCATTCAATGAAACAATTCAAATCTGAATAGATTCCCAGTGGAACTGTGAGACTGAGGATATGTGGACATTGACACGTGTTTCCGTAAATCTCAGGTTATCCAAACATCTGTATATTTGATTAAGTTACATGAGAAAATCTGTTAAATCGCGCATCAACGCATCATAGTCACGTGCGTCATGGCGTCACTGACACGCGTCATAGTGTTATAGTCACGCGTCAGTAATTATAGCAGGGATTTATATAATCCGTCCGCGCCAGGCGGCGGTATTCAGTCAGGCGGCGGTGCCGAGCAGTTGATAAAGATAGCTTTGATTTATCAGCGATTGAAATACACAAATATGAAATTCTGTTCGTATTCAAAGGAATATCAGAGATATCCTAAGATGTATTTTTCAAGACTTTTTTTATCATTGAACCTTTGTTATTACTTGGAGCGCGGATCTACCGTGTTTTCATCACAATTTTCGACAACAACAAATTTCCTTCGTAATGAGCGTCTGGATTTTCAATGTAGTAACTTGTTAAATCTGGGGTAAAGTAATGTTAATATTAATTTCTAATCTCGTGATTTGCAGAAGAAAAGTTAAATTCGTCGCAGTTTTCACTCCTATTTTAATTTTTTTCTGCAGTCCTTCCGAGGTTCTATAGAAAATACTCAAATGATTTTCTTTCCTGTCCCCTTCCTTTTTTTAAATTCATTTTACAAAAATAATCCTTTTTTCTTTTTTCCCTTCTCCCTCGAATTTTTGTTTTTAGAAAATCCATGCTCCAAGTAATCAAAAAAGCCGTATTTCAAATGTATGATAGGATATATGGTAACGGCTGACGTAAGAAGCTGCGTAGGTCGAATTCCTGGTCAAATGAACATAAAATGAGGAATCATTTGTAGATATTTTATCGTCGGCTACTTTCGATATCTGAGATATAATTCTTATGAGATATCGCTGGAGCCATTTCCTCTAGATGAGTTTTATCATTTTACTATCTATCGTGTAAACAGCTGTCCACGCATAAACCGGGAGTAAAAGTGGACACAATACACCCGGAGTATCTCTGGTCGTAAACTTTTAAGTATCCGTGGACATACACTCTGGCAGTATCTGCGGACATCGTGGATATCGAAAATACAAACCCGGTACAACTTGGACGATGGTCCGGCGATAAATTTTACGATTCACACCGTTAATTGACGATATATTTCGTTGAGACGCCGTGTCAGTTCTATCCGGCGTGTACGTCATATACAAATGACGCCGCGAACAGTGTTGATGATGGTATCAAATTTTATTGGATTAATTAGAATTTTCTGGTGAATTTGTTTTTTGTCCAGAATAACGCGAATAACTAATCAAATATCTCGGCGAGTTATAAACCGATGTTGACATTGCGATTTAGTCTTCATTACACGCCGAGAATAGAGAGAGTGGAGAGGGAGAGGAGAGATAGCGCCTGTCACTGCCGATAACCAACGTAACGAACCGTAACAGAAAACTGTCAATTCTTACTAATTGAACTCAGCAATATTCAGTTTGTCAATGACGCCTTGTATAGAATTGAGGGTTAAAGGTGAACGTGGCTTCACATTTCTCATCTTTCTCACTGATTTCATTAGGAAATAAAACTCTTACTCGACTGCGTAAAGTGATATTAGCGAGGCGGGTAGCATCGCACGTTCGGTTTCAATAACTCCAGCATCAAATATAGAAGGAGCCACTGATATATGACTGTCAATACTTTTCCCCGTCATCTACTTTTTCTGGCTATAGGGGGAGCCCTCTACCACCAAACTCCTCTAACTATAGGTGGAGCCACTCGTCAATAAATTCATGAGAAGAGAGTTTCTTTCTATAGGGGGAGCCACCACGTGAAACGAAACGTCATTTAAACCGCCATCACATCTTCTATGATAAACACCCCCACATCCACTAAAATCGGCATGGCTTTGACTGCGAAGGACTAAATAACAATATTCGAGGCTGTGTTCGGTAGGCCTTAAAACTATTACGACGTTATTTTCTATTTGTATAACAGGTACGAGCCGTTTACAAAGCACATCGGAAGAAACGCAACTTAGCGCTACAAGGTTACGAATACGGAGAAGGTGAAGGGGAAGATGACGATTCCGATGAGGATGAACGATCAGAAAGTGATCGTTCGATGCTCGTGCAGCAAGATCAGGTAACTCGAAGGGAGGAAGGGGTCATAGGCAAAAGGCCGGCCCCAGGGAAGGTGGGTTCGAGAGAAATAGCTTTACCAATCATAGTAGAATCCACAATAGTACTTTGTGAAAACGCCTATTTGAAGCGGCCATCCTGGATCACGCGAGAGAATGCGAGATATGGACAAAATTCCAGTAGTTAAGCTTAACTTGTAGCCTAACTGCCTGTATCTGTGACGGTCGCTTCACGCATAATTGGCAATTCATTTCAAAACAAATTATTAACACATTCAAGATTCGCCATTTTGTTTTCATAGGATGGCGATATCGGAAACGAGGTCGTTCGAATCGTCACCGGAAGTACGTCGTCGACGCCAGTATCCAATCGACGCAAGAGTAGCAGCAGTAATGGCAAAAATGGCGGACGAAACGGCGGCACAAACGCGAAACGACGTAATAAATCGCAAATCGAAGCGAGCAGCGATGAGAACTCTGATTGCGAAATCATGATTACTAGTGTATGATACATAGCTGTCAATCAAATATATATAGTAGGCGTGGTCTTACAGTTTGTATACTGCTCAACAGGATGCGCCAGCATGGCGCACCGGAGTTAAAATGGTCCAGAAAGAACTGATTATACGCAACCCAGTTCTAAAAGTGGCTGTGGACTGGATCCAGAACCGTGGAACTTGCGTTTCAAATCAAACAACGCGTGGCTTAAATTGTAAAGGAAAAATAGAGCAAGAAAATATTTGTTGAAATAATCTGGAAATGGTGAATTGAAAACTGAGCTCAAAGCGCAATACCTGTAACGAACATATCATCAGTTATATGTAAATAAATTAGTTAACGATGTATTTCTTATATTAGTTTCAAATGCGGATAACAATGAAAATAATTATGATAAAAGATAATAGTGATAATTATATTAATTATAATAATAATGATAACAATAATGTACGCATGAAACACATGTTAAATGTTGATGACTCAATCAATGCTCACATTGTTTTGTATAAGAATATTCTTACGTTTTTTTGGGAGGGGACGGAGAGTTTGTTAGTCGCCCCTACCATACTATCAATACTTTTGAATTGCGATTATTGCATTCTTGCTTGATTCTTATTGCGTAAAATTTATATCGAATAATCTAATGTATTTGATATTTGCTTTCCACCAAATCGCATCTCCTAGACAAGGAGCTCAAATGAAAATAGCCCCGGCCACTGTTCTTTCTTTCCAAGTAACCTAAACCTAGGCTCGAACCGAATACCTGCCTTATGCAAGGCCATGGCCAAACCCCAGTGATTGAGTGAGTTTGCCTTGTCAGTGTAGTTATCATTTAGCTGCTGTGACCAGTCAGGTGTGGTGACTATACTTAATGGTTTAAATCAATCAATCAAAAAGTCATAATGGGCTATATCAGTTTCGTTAAAAAAACTTTCGAAGGCTTAGGGTGTGGCTTTTGAGTTGATTTTGCCAGCACTGTTCTACGTGTGATCGAAATATTTTACGAGTTATAAAAAGCTGTTCGGCTGCTGTGTATCGATCGTGCAGCCCCGTATCAGTATTCCCCGGATGCTGGCTGCAGCAGCATGTCTCCAGTAGATACTGCGGTCCGACCCAACAGATTTATTACAAGATTAAAGATAAATCCCACAGATTTCTCACACAATTTGTGAATCAGTTTTATATCTGACGAACATCCGGAGAATTTACTAGATACACCATTCATTAATTCCGCTCGTATATTTTACGTTACGCTGGCAGCGCACAGCGTTATCCAACGTTGCGATCTGCAGCGTTTTTACGTACGTGTCGGACCGACCCAAGAATGAAATGTTGGTAAATTTGTGGCGATTTTATCTGCTCATATTAAAACTCATCAATCATTCCAGATTCCACACGACTGACTTTTATAGCTCGGTTTTAACTTCGGAGACAAGTAGCAAGTTTTTTTATTTCTATTTCAAGAAAATGTTCGAGCAAAAGTCGTTCATTTAAACCAGTTGCAATTGGAAATAGTTTTTGGGCTACTAGGGAAGGGGATAGAGTACAAGGGTGGATCTACAATTCTTCGAAAGGGTTGACCAGTAAATTGGAATGGGCACTTAATTAGAAAATCAGATAAAGGCAGATTTGACTTTTCCACAAAATATTTAGGACAAAACAGGACTTTCCTGGCCCTCATCACGACCCATTTGGATTAATTCTTATCCTTTTAAAATGTTCTTTGCAAAAAAGTTTCCAGACTCTGTGGAGGTCACATTCGAATTTTAAAGTTAGGGACTTGTCCACCCAGTCCATCCCCTAAATCCACTCTCGGTTTAAGTACGCTTGGTTAGGGGGGTGTACAGTTATGATGCAACGAAAAAACTGTTAATGGTTCATTGAGAGCACTGAATTTACTTAGAAATTACTTATGTCCCTAAACAGCGAATACAAAAAAAATGTGTACCATCAATATTGCGTGACCGTGACCCCTGGGGACACGTGGCATCGAATACAATATCCTCACAGGTCAAGAATTATTGATAAAGAAATATGAGTCATCATCAGATAGATAAATATACAATAGATCGGGGTTAGTTGCAGTGTGTGAGCTGTGAGACAGGAAGATAGTATCACATTATGGAAAAACTAGTAGAAACAAACGTATTTCAGGTTTACAGGGTTTATAAGTTTTTATCGAAAAATGTGTCAGTTCTAGCATTTTACAATGAACCCAAAATCAATAATTAAGATTTGTAGAACGTTTTAGAAGAACTAGAAAGTTTGAAAGCATTATTTCAAATGAATATGGATAAAATGTATTGAATTGTACATGTATCTCTGTGAATCAATAGATTGAATTTTAATCAAATTAATGAAAATTGTAAAAAAAATTCACACTATATCCACTCTAAACCTGGATTATCTATTGGTCCACGGTGTAACTGTAGGCGGGGGTAGTAACTATAGTTACTGAACCTGTTCACACTTCCGGTTCATATGTAAATAAATCACGAGTTGATTAATGAGTTTGTTTTAGAAGAATTAGTTTGTAGTGTATTTAATTGATAGTATAGATCAATATATGAGATTGTAATAGGAATCGAGAGATCATGTTTTAATAGATTAAAGATTAGTGACCGTTCCTCAGGTCCAGTTTTATGAGGAATTTAACTGTGTACACACTTTTAGTGTTAAATCTTGTTGTGGAACGATAAACTCTCGACATCGAAGACAACTATGAATAGACACACACTATTTCATCATTTTAGGCTGTGAAGTTTTTACGAGAGAAACCTCCTCGTTTCTTGCCACTAGGGGGCGGTTGGTTTTCTATCGCATCTCCCCCTGGTGTCTGAATCTATCACCAACGTTTACTAATATCGATGTATGCTTATTTTGAATGTAGATTGTTCAGAGTATGGGAGTGATCGAGGTGGAGGAAAGGAAGACATTTGCCCTGGCTCCGCATGGGTGTAGTTTAAGAAGAACTAATACATATCCCCTCATCTCTTTCCTCGCTCTCTCTCTTATTATGTATTTCAATTAGTTCTGTAAGATCTCCCTAGTGTCCATCATTATGAATAACGATGTATAGTTATCAATATCACGTGGTTGTGAAACATTTTGATAATATCACAATCTCGTACAACATCTCAATAAAATAAAGTTTGTATTGTTTTTAACAAAATATCATCTGTCTCGAGTCGGTATTTTCAGCCTTCAAGTTCAAAATGTTTTCCAAAGAATCGCTTATACCGAGACGGAAGTTAAGGTTGTTGAAGAATCGGTAGAACTATCCAAGGTAAGGAGCGACCGATCAGAGTCATTGTGGGATCTTCATGAGCCAGGAATAATGAAAACAAAAGAAAATAATGTTGATGCGCGCACTAAATGGTGTAAAAGCGGCAAAGGATGTCTCCAAAAATCCTGCTATCAAGCAACCTGTTCCAAAAGAAGATTCGAATCGAATTAATTTCTTAACAAACTTCATCCATACTTGCAACCAGTCTCAACGAACTTTATAACGAATGCATAGCGTTGATGTTCCATCACCGGCTAAAAGGCTCGGACAACAGCCGTTCATTGATTTACTACTGGACTAGTATCCTCATTGGACAGTTTCCTAAAATAGCCCACGTGACCACGATCCTCATTCCTCAATCGACAGTTTTTTTTTTCTGATTAATCAATGGGGAGTGGGGGTAATTTGGATTCGGGGTGATGGGGAGGATGGGGCGATAGGGTTATGACGGACAAGCAATCCCCTCCTCTCGCAGTACGTAAATTGACCTTGAACTCGAGACAGACTGAAGTGTTGTTTGCAGTGCATCGATAAGAGGAGCTAATTAAATCTAAGTTAGTCTGTGATAATTGCGCTGATTGAGAGCCGTACCGCACGTCACTCGTATTAAACGCATCCCTGGCAAGTGAACAATATGTGAATGTCGAGTTCGACAGATGCTCCTCTATTTTGACACATGTGCGCAGAAGTTACACTACTCCTGGGGTAACTACTCCGCGAGTTCCATCAAGTCAAACGCTCCTTCAATAAATGTAATTATTTGATCATTACTCGCGGCTTGTCTCACAGTGTGGTGAAAAGGTTTATTCGAGCGAGCGCACCATTGATCACGTGACCAAGTAGACTGGTCGTCTGTCTAATTCTGCGCCACCTACCTTCGCAGTGAGAATGTAACTGAAGGTAGAGACCGGCAACCAGTCTACAAAAACAAGATGCGAGAAATGGGTTTAAAATCTCTGAAATGTATACCAGTATATACCCATATCTCATCTGTACGCGACAATTTACTAGTTAATGCATTTAGGGGAAGAAAACGAAAATAAAGATTCCCAAAAATACAATGCAATGCAACGCACAATTTTATTTTCGCCTATTTTGATAGGCGAAAATATGTCATGAAAATGTCATGAAAAAGATCAATACAATTTTATTGATGATGAAATATAGCTCGACGCGGTCGCAAGAGACGGAGCAACCTGTTCTTACCGTGGTCTCGAGCGGGGAACCTGTTCTCATTATGTCAGAGACGATCTCACCGCGGTCTCAGAGTCGGGGAGCTTGTTCTCACCGCGGTCTCAGAGTCGGGTTCTCACCGCGGTCTCAGAATCGAGGAACCTGTTCACTGCTCTTACGTGGGGAGCCCGCTCTGACCGTGGTTTCTCTTGAGAACATCTCAAACTCTCATCATGAAATATGAGATTTTGCATCCAGAATAGTCGAGGAATGTGAGATTGTATTTTGTTAGATTGATTTTGTGACGGGTTCAATAGCAGCAGCAGCAACGGCTGCAGCCGAGTCAGTCAGGAGGAGCGGAAATGAGAACCATTGAATTTATGACACGTATCGATTCAATATAAATTGAAAGATGGTTTAAACATTCTTCAAGCGGCGCAAAATAAACAGAAAACATTTAGAAAAATCGAACTCAAAAACAATCTATCATGTATTCTGTGTTTGTGGAATCTAGAATCAAACGTTTCGGACTAATTAATCATTCACTGGTATATCGTGTGTGATATTTCACTGTTTTATGGAACCGAGGAGAAAATCAAGATTTATATATGACAGATCATCTCACAAATAGCACAGCTACCGTTCAGCTACCAGCATCACGCAGCTACGAGACGTCAGCTACGTACCAAGCTCACCACCTACCACCCACTCGTTAGCTACCGGCCAGCCTGACAAAAGCGTCAGAGACTGACTATGGTAACTGAATGCTGTGTCTGGATGACTAGTAGTTGCGTGGTGCTGGTAACTGGCCGTGAGCTGCAAAGCTGCAAAGACTACAATTCCTACGGCTTGAAATAGCAATGAAATTATTACAATATCATGATTAAACTCCGATGAATACAGAGAAGTCTACAGGGGGTGTATAGAGGTTTAAAACGGGTCTATAGGGGGTTTGGAAAGGTCTATATGGTAACACAATAATCAGTTTGTGTTGAGAGAACACAATAGAACCATCGCGTCAATGGGTTAAAAATCATTCTATAAAAACACACAGAAATCAGATGGTTTTTAATATGAACCTTTATCGTCTATTTCTATTCACGATTCTCCCGAAAAGAAGTCGTTTCATTATTTCCTTTTTCATGAAAAACTCGGGAAAATCTGTTCAGATTTACCTCACCATAATAGAGCGAGACTAAGGTGTTTGTGGGGGTGAACAACCCGGCGGTGTTTGTGACGTGTACCACAGTTTCTGACTCAAAAAATTGTTTTAGCAATTAGAATTTTTTTTTGATAAATTACAAAAAACCTAGGAACTCATAGAACATATTCTATACTCGATGAACTGATGGTTCTTCCGAAGATCCTTCTACGGTTTTCCTCTATGGAGGTTCTCCAAAAAACCACTTACGAAAAGGTTCCATGAGGAACCTTCAGATAATCGTAGAGGCCCCTACATATGGTATATTTCTCAATTGCCTAATTTTCTCACAATGAAAAAAAAATTCGAAAAAAATGTTTCGTGACTTTTTCAGTGAATCCCGTAAAAATGCCTATGTAGACAGACTAGTGGTCGTGGCTGGGCTACAGGAGAGAGGTGACACGACCCTGCCTCGGGCATCTTGGATCATTAGTGATGTATATCAGGGATGCTGGGTGCATCAGCTGGATGCAGCCTCAGGGATACATTAACTCTCACAATATGCTCTCAATACACACATATATATCCGATAATCAAACAAAACGATCTCAAAATACAATCATCTGAAGGCGGTAATTACTGACACAGTCAACGGTAATTATAGTCCAGCATTAATTATGCTCGTATTACTATAAGCTTAGATTAGTATTCATACATCGTGTGATCCTAAAACTAAACCGGTGCCGAGAAAAGAAACTCGATTCGACGATTCGCCTTAAGACGCTCGTTTTTGATATGTTGTGGACAGATTTTCTCGATGGGGGGCACGATGCCCCCCACTGAGCTGAAAACTGCTCTACCTAAAAAGACTATTCAGCATCCCTGGTGTTTCGCCGGAACTGTGGGAATCTTTGTGAAATTAGGTTCAATAGAATAATCACTTTAAACTGTAAATGAGTTGTTTAGGGTCCAATATGGAGCAAGTTTTCGGGCAATGGATCGAATTCCATCCAAGACTTTGATTATTTTCTCTTTTCGCCCTCGACGTTTCTATGAGTCGTTTGAGGATGTAATTCAATCCTGCGAAAATCCGTGATTCGAATTAAGATAGAATTCGGATTAAAGCTGTTTTCACGGTTCAATACAATGAAACGACAATTGAAATGCTATTAGTAGCGGATCAGAGACGTTCATTTAATTTGTAAAGATAGAGAGACTTTCTACAAGACGATTTTATTCTACGAGTAGGTTTGAAACAGCTCGTGAATATTCATAATCTATAGAACGATAGCCACACTCAAACGTGGTGAAAGGATAATAAGATAAAAACCCACTATTAACAGATTAAAAATTTAAAAGCAAGAATTTATTTATTCAATCTGAAATAAATATAAGACACGACGTTTCACCCTAGAGATCATCGTCAGGTGTGACACCTGACGATGATCTCTAGGGTGAGATCTTTATCTTATTGTTCATAATCTATATATCTCACAGTTGTTGATTGCAAATACAAATATCTGAATACATATTACATGCATCTATATGTTTGAAAAATGTACATATTCCGCCCATATTAGAAGCAATATATATTCGTAAATACACCGTATAAAGAGAATGCATATTGTTAAACATTATTCAAAAATTGCGTGTCCGTAATAATTGTATAAACGTGTATTCAGTGTATAGTTCATCGCTCGATAGAATAAAAGGGGAGTCATCATTGAAATCCAATGAAATAAGTAAGATATTTCAAAACGCTGTTTCTTAAAATTATGGTAACAAGACTGGACGGTGGAGAATGCGTACCACACACCATCGGACAACCACCATTTCAAAAGGACAGACAATGTGATTTATCTTTAGTTCCATGACAACATATACCAGAAAAAAAGGGAATACATTTAGTACAGTTCTTACAATCATATTATAGCAAGATGTCTTTTTAAACGAATATATACACGCACATATCAAAGCATGTATGTACAAACAGTAGTTAGCATTATCGATCGGCTCTGATTCAATCAGTAATACTTTCGGAATAAGGTCACTAGTTTACTTGACCGCTTGACCATTCCTGATGTCTATTTATCCAATCTGCATATGACCAGCAGTTCGTTACTGGCGGCGTCTGCTCCTCACATTGTTAGTCACTATTCTTCCCGTTTACAGCGCATATCATATTTTCCCATTACATGACATCATCAATCAATCAATAAAAACCCGAGCCGTTCGCTTAGTGAAAGTCTACAAATCACAAAATGTTCATATACAAAAAAAAAACAAGTGAATCGGAAGGAATGTAAAAAGGCTATATTCTATACATCAATACAGTTATACAGCAGAATACAGTAAACTCCTTTTGATTGGAATCTTTTCATCCGAGTGATTGCATCTAAAAACTCGAACAGAAATCTTAGAACAATTTTTCTTTAAGAAAAAAAAAACATTCTCTATCAAAAAGATGCATTTTTTCAATAGAAAATCTATCAAATTCACATTGCCGAACCCCAATCACCTCTCGGACAAAACTGACCGACAGGTGCCAAATAATCGACTTAGATTGCACGGTCCGGTTTTATGAATTCTTAGTGAACGGTTTGGAAATATCTAGCTGTTTTTTGACAGCGTGACTGTTTCGTCGCCTATTGTGAGCCCTGGTGTGATTTTTCAATACGGAATTAGCACGGATTAAAGCTATGATTAGCTACGTTTCGAGCCGCAGTCTGGTCGCCACTCGCAGTCAGACTCTAACCGTTAAAGGCAAACTTGTTTTTAGAAAGCTCAGTTGGAGCCCAGTATGGTAGAAATGTGTGCCCAGTTGGTCTCAGCGGTATAACTAGCGCTAATAATACATTGACATCACAGGGTTACAGCCGTATACAATACAATTACCTTCTAATTCATACCTAATGCTGTGAATTACAATGACACAAAAAAAATTCAACCAGACACAATTATGTGAATAAGCCCTAAACAGAGAGCAGAGCGAGAGGGTTGAAATAATGCACCAACTAGAACTAGAGGAAATGGGGTTTTGGGGATACACACAAGGTTTGAAATGTAAAACTCTGATTCAGGTTTTAGTGAGTTGTGAATTTACAAAATTTCTCTGTTTAAGTTGATTCACACTTCGATGAAACACGTGGATGATTTTTCTCTATACTTAAATCAACTTTAACTGCTTTCACTGCGCCACCTCTAATCTGAATTAGTGAGAGGAGCAAAGTTCCCCCTTGCGAAACCCCCCAGCCTTCGGGGTGCTAGTGGATAAGGACAATGAGAAAAATATGCACCCATTTACCAAAACATGATTTACATAAAAAGATTCCTGCTTGGAACTCGGGATCAGCTGTTCTATTCACTACGGAGTAACAATAGTGGATATACCTGTTTTAATACCGGGCAGTTTTATCAACTCAATCAATCTCACAGATTGTGTCGAGATAAAATGATAATCACCACTATTTCAATCTGTTTTAAATATCGGTGAATGTTCTATGGGTCAAGGATACCGTCATTCTCTTTTGGAGTCAAGGGTGGGTTATGTTGTAATTCGAGAAATTTTTAGATGGATTTAGTAATTATAGACTTGAAGTTTTATGTGACGGATCAATTGTGTTCAGATAAGATTTATGAGTTGTTTGTAATTACCAGATTGAGCGATAGAGGACTCGAGTTTTATGGATTCAACGGTCGCTTTAATTATACAATTTATAATAGATTAAAATTCAAATGCTTTTTGAATTCTAGTCATCGCGAATTCGATGTACTGAATGGAGTATTCATGAGAAAACCACCAGTGACTAGGAAGGACTCACGCCGAAACCCCAAAGCCAGTTAGAACCAGTTTCACCTTTGTTCAACAATACTTGGTTAAATTTTCGAATGAAATTGGTGAATCAGACAAATTTCAGCAAACAGGGAAAATGCCACTGAAAATGGTTGTATTTTTTCTTTGAATTATGTATGTCGATGAGTTATCGGTCGTCAAGGGCAATGCGTTGCTATGTACATAAGGCGGTTGTATTAATTTCTTCTACATTTTTACGGGTAAAGTGTTTGTCGCGTATAAACTGAAACTAAACTAGGTGTTATGACCACCAGGCACACTCTGATTGTTACCACTCATATAGCGATTACTGTGTTTTATCTTAGTTTTACAGATATTGACTTATATTTAGGAACAGACATTAAAACAGTGTGTCGCCCAGGCGATAAAAACAAGCTGCTCAAAACTAAACCACAAAAATACACGCGGACAATAATCATCTTTATTATAGTCATATTGTATTAAATACAGGAGTAAGAGGTTTAATCGCCGGAGTAACAGAAGAGTTATTAATCAGGATTATCTATATTACTGGTTTAAGTAGTTATGCGTACAGACTGTTTGTTGTTTGATAAGGAATAAAAAACGTATTTCTCAACGACTTTTTTGTTATATCGCTTTCAGCTAGTCGCGGGTGGGTTCGAGTCCTGATTTTAAGAATTACAAATAAAGCTTAGATACATAATTGCTGGAAACTTCGCGTGGTTTAAAAAAACGGTATATGAAAACGATGAAGGTTAAAACTTCCTTATTTTACAGGGTTATGGAGGTAGAAAGGCGGTGTAACCTCGATATGTCAAAGTGCAAAAAATGTTGGAAAGTGTATTGGCCTTTTGCAAATATCATTGTTATCATCCAAGAGAGATCGGTATTCTCTTCGGGACCACCGTACCACTTGTATCCAATCTTTTCAATGATATTTCTCGTAAAGAGTTGCGATAATCATTCTTACTTTTTCAATAACTCGGGAAAGCGAAATTGTTGAGCGCAGTAAAATCGGTCTATATTTTCTGCTAGTAGTTCACAGCGCCCGGCGTAAAAAGGCAGAGCATCAAACAGATCTCAATTAGACATGTCAAATATCAGATGCTATTCCGAGATTAATCAGAATTAAATTTGAATAACAAAACAATTTACTCCACAGTTGTTCCGGGATTTGATTATAATAGCGCGGCGCGGCGCGGTGGCGGTGGTACAATGAAGCTCTGAGCTACACTTATGTTTTATTTGACGAACACGTGGCCATATGGCGGGTTGAAGTGGATGCGCATGCGTCATGATTTCCTCGCCCGATGACTGGAAATATCAGGGCAGAGTATGGGAGCACTGGACCCGGGCTCACCCTAAAAGTGTCAGAAAACAATTCTGGACCAACCTTTTAATCGCATACTTCTCAATTCAATGGTCTCAGATAAACTATTTTCAGTGAAGCATGGACTACCGCCGCATCATCACCCGTTTCATAGTCATCGAATGGACACCCTAAATTCTAAGATCAGTGTTCCATTGTGTGTCTGTTTTTCTCTATTGGTGCTAATGTAAATAATATGTTGTTTCGTAAGCAATCTTGTTCTATCCAACTATTTTAGATTTTTAGATTTGATCTCCCGTAGTTTTTATTCTTGACAGTGTATGGATGTATTAAGAATCATTAGGCTAGCTGTTTAGTTTTCTCTATGGTTGCAAATGCAAATACTTTGTTTCAATCGAAATGATAATATAAAATCAACTCTCTATAGTTCAATAATCTATGCATTTTTTTGTTTCTTGCCTGAAAGTGATTTCAAGATGTCTCGAAAATGCTTCTGGGGGGCTTCATTTTTGAAAATCTTCTTGGGGAAACCACTCAGACCCTCTCGTTGTCCTGAGATCATGGGTCCCGATTAACAAATGCTCCCCCTAAGTGAACTCCTAGAGCCATCCGTGAATATGTTACACTGAGTACAGAAATATGTTACACCGAGTCTGAGTACAGAAATATGTTTCACCGAGTTTGAGTACAGAAATATGTCACACCGAGTTTGAGTACAGAAATATGTTACACCGAGTCTGAGTACAGAAATATGTCACACCGAGTCTGAGTACAGAAATATGTTACACCGAGTCTAAAGTACAGAAATATGTTACACCGAGTCTGAGTACAGAAATATGTAACACCGATTCTGAGTACAGAAATATGTTACACCGAGAGTCTGAGTACAGAAATATGTTACACCGAGTCTGAGTACAGAAATATGTCACACCGAGTCTGAGTACAGAAATATGTTACACCGAGTCTGAGTACAGAAAATGTCACACCGAGCCTGAGCACAGAAATATGTTACACCGAGTCTGAATACAGAAATATGTTACACCGAGTTGAATACAGAAATATGTTACACCGAGATTGAGTACAGAGGAATATGATCAGTGGCTACTGATTATCAGGGGACAGTGTTCTTCTGCTCGCAGCAGTCAGCAGCTAATTACAAAGTTTCCATGCTTGGTTACCCGTATATATTGCGCCTATCGCTTTGTGCATATTGTAAATCTTGGCGGAGTTGACCCGCGGAACCAGTCTATTCGACCCGCAGAACCAGTCTATTAGCAATATTCTATACACAAATAGATTAGTTATATTCGATATCTATTCATGACGCGCCGACAACAAAAACGAATCTTCTGTAAAAAGATGCTGCCGACATGAGATGCGCATGCGCGCGGATGTATATTTGAAAAGGTTATCGGTATATTGCATCACGTGATCACGGTGTCGGAAAGCCGTCTGCGGTTTGTGTTTATCATCACGTGATTGAGTGCTACTGACGCAGGCAGGCGGTCAGATTGAGAATCGGTCATGTATAAAATTGAGATTCTCACATTCTGTCACCACAAATAATCTCATTCGATCACAACATGACGAGTATCCCCGATACTTAAGCTGTATCAAAGTGTATCCATACTGTTTATACCGATGAATTTACACCCAGTCAATGAAAGGATATTTTTTATAAGGCCACCTCAGCTTACGTACCTCAGAAGTTCCGAAAATGAAATATTCGTCACGCTAGGTACTTGAAATATTCCAAAAACAATTAGATTAAGATTAAGAAATATATTATGAAAAGTATAGAAATTTCCTTAAAAACCAGCGCGTTTTGACCGATTAAAATAGCATGTTCAATCAACAACGTAATAGTTATCCATATTATTATTAATAGATCTGGATCCAGTTCGACAGTTGTGAGTTAGTGTTAACTCTGAGTTAAAGCTAGTTCATTTTCAATGAGTTATTTCTGAGTTAAATCTGAACTCAGAACTGTGGAACTGGACCCAGGAGTGATTCGGTTAATCTTCAGTAGTGTTTGAGACCATTAGAGAATTTTTAGAGAATCATTGGTTTACATCATATATCAATAGTTTTGACCAGTATATCATTCACGGAACCAAACCCCTCTCCCCTCTTCTCTGCAAACCCTGATAGGAATCATCCGCGGAGGGAGTACGGAGACGGGGACAATTATAACCGTAGTTCATCAGAATGTATGTTTTATGGAGTAATTGATCTGGTATCATCTGTAATACGGTTCTTTAAGGGACGTTGTTCATCAATCTCTATTGAAAACAATATCTCCATCACAGATTCCTGCTGCTGCTTGTTATCTCTGAGTGGCGAGTGTGTGTCAGTACGGGATGATGATATTATCCATCGCCACTCTACTTATTCTTCCCTTTCAGCTGCTTTCTGGGAGTATAATGTAACATCCTAGTACATTGATCTTGCTATACAAAGCTAGGCCCCGTTCTAAATATAGACCAGTTTATACTGAAATGATTAAGTTAAGCCTCGGGTTCGCCTAAACCCCTTATTCTGTAAATTCGCCCTCCGATCACATCTGCATTTCGATTTCCTATTTACAATTAAACCCCCTGTATCGCTCCCTGCAGGTGTTGTGGGTTTGTTGAAAGGGGCACTAAATCATACGAAAAAAAAACAAAAGCCCTTGGGCCCATTCCACGGGTCAGGGTTTGGAAATGAACTATGTACATGTAGTTGCTCGCATGTTAACAATTATTTCAAGCAAGATGTCTTACTTATTCCTTGGAATTCAATGATTACCCAGGGAGAGATGACTGATACGTGGAATAGAGTTATAGGCTGGGGGTAATGATGCCAATTTGGAGCGCATTTGAACTAGACTCTATTCATGATACCTACGCTATATAAATGACATTATCATAGTTATTATCATTACAGGTAATTCTAACTCAATTGAAACCAAACTCAGATCTGCAACGTAATAGGGTACCCGCAGTGCTACAGTAGCATTTGAGGATTCCACGTATGGCAGGCGAGAATCCGCCAGGTTCGCTAGTAGATGGTTGATCGTTCGCGTTCGATTTCTTCTACATTTTAATTCAATCTAAATGGAGCTTTTTCTTAAATGAATCATTTATTTAAGAAAACTATACCGATATCCGATTAGAAGAATGAAAGTTTTGTAGATTTGAAGGGTGCTGTGATAATATATGGATTGAGGAGTCTAAAAATCCAGTTCAAAGTTCAATGAAAATGAACTAATTTTGACAACTGACGACCTACTGATCGTCACACCATCGGTGGGATAGGTGGTTTTGTGGGCACCCCATTGAAATTGGAGACTGGAAATTGCACGAACTGTTAATCCTTGGTCTGCTTACATGATTTGAATCAGGGCTGCTTTTTAAACAAAGATAACCGATTTTCTGCTGCGTGCTCATCGCGACACGAGATATTGTCTGATTTTGAAATATGGAGAAGATCATGTTATTCTACAGCGCACAGCCTCGATACAGGCGAGAGAACATCTTCTGAGTTTATGTAGCAGAACTAAAATGAATATAATGGTGAAACTGTCACAATATTGAATCCTTGTACAGATCAACTCTGACATATGCATTTCACCCGGAGATCTCATACAAATCTAATTCATTACGTGTATCTCTCTGCTGTCTATCCCGCGACACGAGAAAATTAAATTTGAAATGTGAAGTTTATAAAGATGTTTGCATCTGATTTCGATGCGTCGATGAATCTCGAATCAATTCATCATCAATAGAAACTCATTTAGCCTTTAAATACACACGGGGATTTATTTACACTGTAAACTTCAATTCATATTCATTGTATTACTACTGAATGCTGTTTTACAATGAAATAAATATACACTTCGTTTCTAAGATGGCATAAATAACAACACCGTGTATGCTATATTCACATCTCATATTTCTGATCATTAAGCGTTCATAACGTACATACGCAAAATTGTGTTGGTTTTCAATTAGTTAGTTATTAGTATATCATATCAAAAAGTACATTTCTATGATAGGCCTACAACACGATGAAATACAAATGAATGCGAAATGATCTTCACCCTCAATCAAAGAGGTCACAGCATCTCCAATTACGGTAATTATAAAGAATATCTAATTGGCCAGTGCCCCAGTTTCAACTAGCAGATCATGGCAACAGGACATTGGCACCTCATAACTCTTGCATACGTACCTTGTACGCTCATCCTCAGGTAAATCGAGATAATTCATTTACTGCAATATTGAGATTGTCTTGCGTTGAATTTCAACTCCGCTTCGAAATGTGCAAAATTTGAGAGAAGTTGATTCAATTAACCCCCCTCCACTCACCGAGTCGGTCAAATCTACCACCTATAATTGATAATCCTCTTCTAAAACCGTAATCATAACAAGTTTATTTGATTTGTTAGTTACTCTGGGTGTCGGTATAAACTAGATCAAAGATGTTCTGAATAGACTGGTACCCTTGTGAGGACAGGGCGTACCCTCGTGTCCGACCCGGTTTGTGGTTGAGATTATATCGGTTTTTAATTCATGTTTGTCGAACCGTAAAACATTCGATTCAATCGAGTCTAATTTCAAGAAGCTTTTGCAGATTTTTATCAGATCAAAGTCAACTTTTAGCGGGAGTCTTAGAAAAAAATCCACATTCCTCGAACAATAGAGAACGTCACCCGTTAAAATACAGCGCACAAAGACATTGATTTTTATCTAGAAAAATAATTGAAAACGAACGACCCTTGAAATATGTGCCTCAGATATGAAATTACTGCCCCGAGAGACGGTGCCAAATATAGACATATTCATACCTGCAGAAAGTTCTGCTGGATGCTTAATTTGATTCGAGATTTCTGATCCGATGCTATCAGGATTTGACTACAGTGTGTAGGAGGCCGAGAGCAACTTCTCAAACAGAAAATTCAAAACATGAATAGATATACAAGTCATTATCAAAGAAAACTTTCAATATTATAGATCTATGTAATTTATCGGGGTCGGGTGCTTCAGCCTACTGGCTACGTGCCATACTGTGGGTGTCCTTCGGTACCGTGATGGACGACTCTGCACCTCAGCTTGCTGGCTAGCACACTGGATCTCTCGTAAATATATACATATACGTATTTGTTCAAAATGAACGTGTATTTGTATTGTATTATGGCTTATGAAAGATAAATACATACATAATATGGCTAAGTATTTCAATGTCTGAACTCTCAGGCTCCCTCTCAATATTCGTAGATCCCCACACAGACCTTTACCCAGACTCCTTCAGAGCCTTATGTATCTTTGATGGATAGAATATTCGATCATCAACGATTCCCACGATTCTATATTAGATATTTCTATTCTTTCGATGCTCGAAGTCGGGTGATGAGAACGACACTTTCGCTCCTCTCTCAATGAACAATGACACAATTGAGCGAAATCTCCTGAGACCAGTTTGCGACACTTTAATTACAGGTACAGATTGAATTTCACTTGTAGGAAACTACTCTATTGAATAAAGTAGTATTTTGTGAACCATTAAGAAACCATTTAATCTGAATAAGTGAAACTCACCTACGGGCTCGAAAATTACGTACGTAAGTGTAGTGTTTGATATTGTAAATTATAAACTCAACTATAAGAACAATTGTGTCTCTCAAGTTGGAATGTAATCAACAGCGTAGTGAAGTACATTCTTGAGAATATTCTTTGAGTATGTATTTCGGCTTTGCCTTTTTTCAGCACAAACAACAAACACGCTAGACGGCCGAACTCAAAGATTAATACTCAAGAATGCACCTAACTATCACAATATCTAATAATTTTACTAGTATAGTAGACAGTACTCGGTACCGGGGTTAATCACGTTTATCTATTCATTTCAGGAATAAGCTGCAACAATGTGTACAGTATGCAAGATAATACATTTAATGTTGTAATATTCAGAAAAAGCAAGGCTTGTATAAACTGAAACCCTGAAAAAGGAACGCTAAATATACTAAATGTAGTAATTGGCCGATAGAGAATAGATAAATTCAGAGATATTCAAATACATCAGTATGCTAAAAAAATATAGCAGCTTAAAGTGAATAAAAGAGGATAATCAATTACTGAAATTTATTTCGAAAACCTTCGTTTTTCTTGATTTTTGCAACTTTCGGTGTCAACGCTACCGAGTTCCCATATTCTCAAATCGGTGGTGAAATATTTACAGCAGTCTCGACGCGACCGACCAAGTCGCAGTTTTTCCAAAGAACAATCTTGACAGATTTTAACTAAAGAATGAATAAAAACCATTATTGACTGAATGCAGCATGAGCACAATGCGAACTACGACAGATGTAAATTTAAACTCGGGTGTTATCTTAACTCCGTTCAATGTTTAATCCACCGTTTAGTGTTACCCGGATACGACAATATTGTCGCGAATTCCACAAATAATTAACTTTAATAATAAAACGAAGCCTCCAGACAAAAGTGTGCTTATGAAAACATTCTCTAAATTCCATCAATGATGGAACGGAATGACTCTGCCCAGGAAATGTACTATGGTAATAAGGGCCCAGCAGTGAGCTGTATCTGAATAGACCCATCCAGGACCCAATTTGAAAATGTGTACACGTTACAAAATAATTTCCGACCAATGAATAAAGAATTTTACAATTAACAAGTTTTTTATCGTGCCCACATCTCGAGAGAGAGCGCGAGAGACGGAGAGACCTAGCGTCGACATGAAATTTAGTTGCGAACGCGACTGTGAAGACTTTAGAGAGGGACACGAGTCGACAACATCTGTTTATAAAGCCACACACAGCAGCCATTATAAAACTGACCAATCAGCGACGAGCAGCGGCTGTCTGTGATGTGACGAGAGAGCCAGAGACAGTCAGTCATGCACAGTGGATGTAGCCGAATAGACACACGGATACTCCTCGCTCGCTCGCACAGACAGACTCTGTCTCCTCGAACAGTTTTTATTCAATGAGCTCAAAATCAACGGAACTTTAAACCGCGTTTATCTCAAATACTAATAAACGGTGAGTCGAATTAAGATGATTCTGCATTTTTGATATATATTCTAGCTTAAACCAAGCATCACTAAAAAGGGGTTGATTGTAACCCGACTGAGGTCGTTACCACGACGGGGGACGACTCGTGATACAGGAGGGGCAGATACACGACGATTCTCATTTGAAATTTGACTTCGAGATGAAACATGATGATTAACTTTTTTTTCAACTCGTATAGTCGAACCTTGACGATAACCGTTTTATGAATATCGTATAAGAACTATCAATTAATCAACCTATTTTATATGATTGACCACTCATAAATCTGTCATAAATCTGTCACAGTTCCATAGTTCTGGACCGAGTTTTTTTAGTTGGTTAATTATTGATAATTATCTGACTATTTTGGGCTTGTCAAAATCAGTTCGATGTAAAAATTGTTATTATTCAGAGTCTAGCCATCTACGTAATCTTAAGTCACAACAGTGAGACTGGGTTCTGAATTGCTCTGATTGAAAATCTGATTGAAATCTTATTTTCTTATATTTTCTTGTGGCAATCTTCGAATCCTTTATTTTCCAATCATCGCACTCTCACGACTTCAATTACAAACCGTCGTAGCTTAAGAATTAATTCCAATGATCTTTTCGAGCTTCCAAGTGTTTTAAGATTCCAGTCATGACTGTATGACTGTATGATATGGTATATCGAGGTTATGTATTACTAGTTCCAAGACAAAATTCAGATGTTCCGTTATGAGAAAAGTACCTGGCGTTTGGCGGTAGTTTATCTGGAGGGGAAGGCAGTTTGTATATCAAATAACAGAAGAAGAATTCGCGAAGATACAACAACCGTACGCTAAATTAATTCAAATATCGTGATTTATTTTAAGAGAGGGGTGATGCCCTGCTTCTTTTAGGCGCTATCTCAAACTAGCAGTAACATGTCGGACTTCGCACTATTATAAATTGTCACAATATTCTCAGAACATGATTTCATCCCTTCTAGGGAAACGCATCCCATAAACAAGGCTTTTAACAGACGGCATTTTGTCAGTTTAATAGATGAGTGTAATATGCTAAGAGTTACTGTGTGATAGCGCGTGATCAGAGGGTAGCTGCTGCTGCTTCTTCTACTGCTGCTGCGGCTTCTGCTGGTAAAACTCATCTCAGGCTCAGCTATTTATTGATACAATCTCACATAAGTTAATTTCCATAAGCGGATCACGCAATTTTAAACACGCTGCTATCACACTAACGCATATTGCACGGTTAGTAGATGGCTGATTGGAGCTGACTGCGCGCACACTTCGGTTCTCATCTCTCTGGTCTCTCCCCTCCCCCACCTCCCTCTCTCTTCTCCCCCTCGGTGCTTAGGGCTGTGGCCATGGGGGATTAATCAAAGAATGATTGGTTGTGAATCAACACGCCGCAGCAGACTGGTCAGATCAGCTAAAATGGTCGCACCACCACTTCAAAACGGCCAGCCACTTGAGCTCGGCGGTTATGATTATGCTCGACTAGCATCCTGCAGCTAAAATTATGGTTACAGTCAGCTGGGGTAAGGGTTGGATGAGCGAATGTTATGGTAAGGTACATTTTGGGGCTGGGCGAGCAATTTGGACCATAAGGATATCCTTTTTGTTCTAGTCATGCCTAGAAGCTGTATAGCTGTATAGGTGCAGGTTACTGGCTGTTTTGGCCGCTGGCTGTTGGCTGCTGGTTACTGGCTATAGTTACTGGTTACTTGTTACTCATAGGGATTAAACAGCAATGCGGAGTTCTGCAGGAATTAAGTTGGCAATGTGTCACATCACAGAGACCTACTGGTCACCTCCTCACAGATGCCAGACAGATAGTTCAGGGTCCCGTGTGGGAATAGAATAGGGGGAATAGTCTGTATTGTATATAATCAGTCTGCGGTTAGTATAGATCTATACACATTAATCCATTCAGGATTCGATTACAAATTACCTCATCTTACAATCAGTCTGTAAGAAATGTACGTATGGTCGAATGGATCTATTTAGATCCGGGTACAGATGGTTGTTAGATTGTATTAAATCATTTCTGTGTATGATACATACATCGCCAGACCCCGAGTCGGTGAATAGGTAGCGGGCGAGAGAGAAAGATGGGGAGAGGCAGGCCGCGTCGTTTTCTAATGTCAATTTCGTATAACGAGGTTTTCCAAGGCAGGATATCATTCAATTATAATGATATTGGTTTGAATGGATATCCTCGGTATGAATCAGTGCTCACTCAATATCCACATGGACTCAATCATAACTTTGACAGCTTCATTAAGAGAGTCGACTTACAAAATTAGATCATTTTGCTTAAAGGTTTCAGTACAATCTCAACCCATCTAGCCATGAGAGCAAAATATCAGTTCCACAGTTAGATTCAACCCTGGGTCCAGTTTCACAAATTTATCAATTCAGCTAGGAAGTAATGTAAAATCCTTTGGTTAAGGGAGTCACTAAGTGAAAATGAGCCATATATATATAAATATATATATATATATATATATATATATATATATATATATATATATATATATATATATATATATATATATATATATATATATATATATATATATATATATATCAAAATGTATCGTGTATCAAAATTGCAACCCACAGTCACAAGTCGTGGAGGGAAAAGGGGAATTTTATTGCATGTAGTTAAAATGCATTTATTAACACAATTTGATGAATTTTAGGAACATATTGTGCCGTGAGTAACGGGTCGAACCTGTTCTATCTCCGGATGAATTCACATATGGCGCGGTTTGTGGTTCACCTAGTAATCTCTTAATGGTTTCATTCACTAAAACGCGTAGTCGGGCCGAACATATAGCGTTTAAATCATAATCCTCACAGTCCTATTGTTCACCACCCTAGATACCCAGTTATTATTGTGACGTAATCCGATGCGCACTTGCTAGTCTCGTTTTAATTAGCAAATTGTGTGAAATTGAAACTTTTTACAAATAGAATTCGAATGATTGCGTCATTGAAGTGCCCGGTGATAACACTTTGAGTGGGAAGAGAAACCCCTTATGGATATGTGTAGTAATTAGCCTGTGTCCAGTCTAAATCACGCCCGCTCTGACGGTTGAGACCAGCAGCTCGCCGTGATTCTAATAACACCCCTGCATTCACTAATTCCGCCAGCGATGTTTCTTTCAACCGGATTCGTGAAAGGAACCGGTTTTCGCTTTGTTATATCGGTGACAATCACCGCATGTGAATCGCCTTGCTTTCTGCCTCCTCCTGGGAGTTCACTCTACGGGAAACTAACGTCTGACAAAAACGAATCCATTATAAAGTAGCCAGTGTCAGTCGCATACGGTAGAGTGTATAGAGTTGAATAGTAACTTTACTAGATTGTAATTACAGATGAAACGCACTCGCATATCGGGCTCGTATTAGACCCAACCGATTTTATTCCGGCCGCTGCGGTGTTTTGCTTACTGCACTGTTTGAAGTCCAACAAAACAGTTAGTCTTCTTGTTTTAATCTTGGATCGATATTATAAGAAGGTTCTCGCTGGTTTCAGGTATAAACTGCGTGTACAGCCTGAAAAGTTATTCCGAATTCAGAAAAATATGGAGAATATTTATCGTTTATTGTAGTGAAGTGACTTTTGTAAAAGATATGAGTTTGAAATATTGACACCGACCCCGAAAAACCGGTTTGATCAAAATTGACAAAATCGACTCGTTTATCCGTTGACGGATGAGCCCAAAAACAGCTCAGAATAATTCAAAGTATAAATCCAACCGTAAACAAAACACTCTGACTGTATTTTGTTTCCCTGGTATTTGCCTCGGATGATAAAGTACCACCAGATTTTATTGTCGCAGGCGATGAATTTTCGCGCAGATAAAGAAACCATGATTTTTAAAATCTGTTTTATTCATTCTTTCTCGGCGACGCTTCAGCGCCTTAATGGCCGCAAATCTGTTCGTTCAACATCACATAAAACCGGTTTTCTATTTTTCCACATTTTGCGAACAGCTTTTTCATTTACTAATAAATTCCGCCTTCTCAAATAAAACGAAACTTTATGTTTTTCTAAGGAACAGACGGTCGATGACAAACAGAAAGCACAAAGCAAAAAAACTCCACAGAAATAGGTTGTGACTTATGTTGATCGTTTGGAAGGCTTTAGGATATTTCCAACTCAGATATTCTCTTTAACTCTTTGAACAACACTCGCCGTAGTGATATCTAATTAGATATGTGTACAAGTTGTTACAAAATAGAGAAAAAGTGTTCAATATTTACGATAAGTGATGGAATGCGAGCCAATCGGTTTGTTGATGTAAAGGAGAGCATTTGATCCAATTCATATTTTCTATAAATATTGGGATTCGAGCCCATCGGGCTATCTATATTCGGCTCGCTGGAAGTTTGTTGATTTTAAGAACGCGTTTGATAGCGGGTTCTGTTCGCTAAAACGATACGAGACAAATCAAAATATTTCCTTTTAATTTCATATGATATAAACTTCCCCGATCTGATTTTATCCGAAAATCAATCTGTCACTGCTTTTATTTTTATCTCGCAGTGATTTAATTTCGCTGACGTCACACAATCCGGTGTGGCGTGTCACGTGACCGCTGTTCACGATTATTTGTGATAATAAAACGATAGAGAATTTCAATTTTATCGGGATTAATTTTGCGCGTAGTTTTACGTTACAGCCGGAGTGAGTTGTTTGGTGTAAAAATAGATGGCTACATGAGATTACTGCACGCGGGAGGGGAACTATATTCTGTATTGGATGAGTTGAGTGATTGAGATTTACTAAGTAAACTAAAATTGACGTTTATGCCCTGACGGCGCGTGAGGTTATTAGGCCAATATAGAATCCAATATGGCCGTGTCATCTATAATTATATCCGGGGTGTATTCCAAGGACCAGTCACGTTCTACAAACTTCATCAGATATTTGCCCGAAGCGAGGTTTGACAACTGGTCATAATTTGGCTCGGTTTCGCGCTCTGTTTAGAACGACATATGTCATTAACGGAGACAGAGTCGTGACCGGGTATCAATCACTGCGTTAATAAATTGAACTTGTTTATTACCGTAGTAAATATTTAGTCCCCGAGTAAACATTGCTAATCGTATTGCGTTGATTAGTTTAGATCGACCACAACGCCTAGTCCAGGATTAATCAATTGGTTGCTGTTGACCGGTTTGCGGATGAATTCGATTTTCATGAATTTGTCGCCTTTCAAATTGCGCCATATTTCATTAGATTTCAGCGGTTCCGGATATATTTATAGGCGACGTCAATGTCATAACATCCGGGACTCAGTTGTACAGTGTTGTGAGCCGTAGTTTTCGAGTTAACCCTGGACACAGTAACTCAACTAGAATTAGTTCCTTTCCCAAATTTTATAGATTCGAATCTTAAACTATATATACCTTAATAGTTGTCAGAAATTCCTGGTTCTCAATAAGACACTGATATAGTTCTTAACGATGATGTAATTTTTAATTTTTATGAGTGAGAAACTACTAAAACTAATGCAACACGATGAGTATCGCTGAGACTGAAGAGTTCAAGTTCCTCGAATTCTCCTGAGGTTTGTTCGGATATATGTCAACTCATCTTTCCCCCGAGTCAGTTCTAAAATATTCCTCTCACGAACTCATTCCGCACCAATATGTGTTTTCCTAAACTGTCTGTATGTAACATATTGCGATTAGCGATCGTCTGGCAGTCTCGCGAGATCTCGCGTTACCACTCGTAAACTGAACCCTGAGGGATGACGCAACCGGGGATCGACATAAATCCATCTGAACTCTAAACTATTCAGAAAATTCCAGCCCAAATCTCTCCTAACGAAGTTTACAATATTTCAGGGGATATTGACAAGTCTTGTATGTTGAGTATATGATTCAATTCTGTGTCGCTGTTATTAGTAGTTATTGATCCAGGATGTCAACCGGGGATTTACTTGTCACAACACATACGCGTTTCATACCATAAGACTTTACCAGCATTCTTTCAGACAGTCTCTGATGAGATAACCAACTCCCTGAACTTATCAAAATACTATTAGTCCACAGCTTATCTGAGATTTCTCTGCGGAAACGAGCAACGATGCAAGAGGAGGTTCGTCTTACTCACAACGTCTTCCATCCGCATTGACTATAACAAAGAACAAAAAAAAAGCTCTGTCCCGGAATAGTAAACTCAGGTAGTCTCACGTTTATCAAAGAATTCCCTCTCTATGCGTCTATTTATATCTCTGATATTTGAGATTCGCACCGTCGCTCCGCACTTGTGTAATTGAAAACCTAATAAATTGAAACCTCCCTCGCCCCAGTCTTCCGACACCAGACTGTTTTCTTTCACTAAATGATCAATGCAGAAAAAATGGAGAAAACGTGAAATCATAGCGGAAAATCCAATAAAAAGTAATACGTACTGAAGTAATTTAGAATAAACTAACTGAATGTTGTTTCAGTTAAAACATTTATGAATTATTATGTTTACATGTAAAACATTTACAAACTTTCTAAGGGGAAGTCTGGCATGTTTGTTGGCACTATGGGCATGTCTCTGGGCACTGGGCACGCGTAGCGGGAAGTGTAGTTAGTCTCGGCCTTGAGGCAGTAGTCTGGCACGTACAACGGCTCTGGGCAAGTCTGGATAATCTGAGTATGCGCTTGAATACGTGTGGCTAGGCAGTTTGGGCACGTTTGGGCGCATGGTATAGTCTGATCACGTGTATGAATAATGTACCCCGCTGGTTAAGCTCGTCATACACAATCAGTTTATACACGATTTAATTTAACTCTACACGCAAAAACGAAGCCTGTCGCGAATATGTCAACGCGCATGATCTATTCATCTCTATCACATCTTGTTATTTGATATCTCGAATCACGTTTTGATATTATCGAAAAACATATTCGCTGGTATTTATTTAATAATTCCTGGTTGAATTGATCACGAATCCCGCTCTGTGGAGAAAGGGAATTGGTTTTATCTGTTTCTGGTTTGTTGAATATTACAGATGAAACATGGAACACTGAATTTATATTTTGATTGAAATTCAGATATGAATACAAAGTGCCTTTAATGCAGCCATGTTGTCTTCAGTACATCATAATGCTATGGAATATATAAGCATTGGATATAATAATAATGTTTATTCACGAATTAAATTACAATAGGAAGTTTAGCCCACCCCAGCAGGAGTGAATTATACAAAATATTGTAAAATAAGACTTTGGACGACTGTCGAAGTTGAAGAAACTTATTACGTGAAAGGCCCATAATAAAACTCAGATTCAGCAGATTAAATCGTGTTCGACGTTGTAGAAAGTATTGTGGTTTTTGTATGATTCAGGCATTAGAAATATGTCTTTGCTTCAATATCGATGGTTTAGTGACTGCTTAGTGCATGGTCCATGTAGTCATTCCTTCATCTCATTAGTATGCCCTTCTTAAGGGTAAGCGCCCCAGTGGCACTCCCGGGCTGGGTTTTGTTTCGTTGATGGATATTCACCTGAACTCACGGTGATCGTAGATAGTAAATTGCTGCAGATATCTGCGAAAGAGAAACTAGATTTCAAATATAAAAGTCATTTGCGTTTGAAGTCGTAATGAATTCTATCAATCTGTGATTGAATCCGCATCGCGCGCGCGCGCGAGTCGTTTATCAAAAACAGAAGTTTATTAAATTTGCGCTGTTTTCTTGCATCTGTTCAAATAACCGTCTAATCACCGAGTCACGTGACTGGCTGCCACTGGCGTATAGATATGAGCACACGCGCACACACGTCAATCAGTTAAACATATTCTTCCGCCGTGTATAAACTAGTGCGCGCATTCAGGCCTAAATCCTCAATAAGCTGCATGAATAGAGACCGACTTACTCAAGCTCATCCAATATAAATTATCAATGGATTTAGAATGACATCAGTTCGTCCTATTTGGGATGAATATTGGCGTGAACCAGCAGCAGCAGCAGCAGCAGCCACGCCGGTGATGGATGAGCCAGTCGCTAGTAGAGTTTATTTGCCCGTACTGAGATAACGCAGAACTTTATAATGAAACGGTCAGAATTTGGTACGAAATGAAAATTGACGAGCGAAAGCGAAATAAATCAAAAAATAAATATTGCGTAAAAAAACCATCCGCGGATTGTTGAACACACTATAACTATTTGTCACTGAACCGGAAACACTGATTTCGCCATTAAACTCTGTTCAAAAATGTCCATATATTTTCAGATTTCAACCATGGGACTCATGGCAATAGACGAGATCCCGTTCGGAGAAACCTTCGGACCAATACCGCCCATGATGACATTGACTGACCCGGCGTATCTGATAGGTCACATGACCTTGGATAAATACCCAGATATTCCCATGACAAAGGTAAGCGATGTATTGAAATTGAATGAAACATTTTTTTTTTCAATTGATTTTGAATGATGATATGCGTAGATGATGTCTTTTGGCAGCATTTGAACTGTGTATATATCTGGTTTCGGCAGGTTGATCTGGTAACGCTTAAAGACACGAGTAAGATGATGGAATGGTTACCATTTATAAACCCGTCACGTGACGAACATGAAATGAATGTAGAGGTTTTCAGTAAAGACCGACATATTTATTACAGAGTAATTAAAACAATTTATCAAAATCAGCCAATCACAGCCTGGTATAGCAGACAGTTTGCGTTAATACTCGGTATCCCGGAAGTGCAGCCGTTTTATGTCAAAGGTATGGTGGAATTAGACTAGTGCTTAGTTTTGGTGGCATATAACGTGACTTGGGCTAAACGGGACTGCTAAATCTACCGTTTTGACCGATTCTCGTATGAACACCAAAATGGCCGCCGCTTTAATATGAAAATCATTATAAATATGCAGTATTTCAATGTTGAATATCTGAAGTGTGTCCTTAATTCATCGATGGATATGTTTTGTTTTAGAAGATGGTTTGATGACGTGTCCAATGTGCAACTGTAAATTCCACTACCCGAACACTCTCCGTGCTCACATGAGATTTAAATGTGACTTCCGGCGTCGCGTCACTTCCAGTGTGAATGGCCTTGACCTTACTAAAAACCCAACCATGTTTACGATAAGCAATCAACACCCACGCGGATTTTGTACAACAGACTTCTCTAAAATAGGACAACATAAAACATTGGCGTCACCAAATAAAGCGCCCGATAAAGTGACGTCGCATTCGATCAGTAATTTACTACAAGACACGGACAGGAAGAGAAAATGGCGCGTGGAAGTTGACAATGAGGATTTCCCGCCGAAGCGTCGAGCGGAAGTGATGTCAGATGATGATGACGATGATGACATCATCGATGTTGGCACTCATGTGACTGACGTCATCTGTTTGGATAAAAATCAAAATGTAAACAATATTTCTGAAACGTCGAATGAAAATGATAAATCTGAACAAAAAGACAAATGTAACTCCGGAAGTGCGTTCAGGAAAGTCGAAAAATCCCAATCGCCAAAAAACCCAATATCACCGCCTGGTGACAATTCAAGGAACTATCCTTCAATGCCAGGTTTAACACCTGTCCGAACTCCTATCGTGACGTCACCAGTGAGAATATCAGAAAATGACATTCCAACGCCGTTAAACATTACTACCGGATATAGACCACAATTCAACGCGTTTCCGGTTAATATTCGTTCTCAAATTTTACCACCCGTTTCCGTAGCAACCGCGGGATACACCGAAAACTTCCCAATAAATTTATCAGATGCGCACGCGCATCGTTTACAAATGAAAGCAACGAGTTTCACTCGACCACCATTACCGGAAACTCTCGACCGGCCACTAGCGACTCCTAGTGGTAGTAAAATGCAAATGTACTCAGATATGCAAATACCCGGACTACAGCCGCATAATATGAAACCTACGAATCCGATGGTGGAACGCTTACTAACTCTACCCCCTCTATTACCTTCGTCTATGAACATGGTTAATGTTCCCTCGTTACAGAATTGGTGCGCAAAATGCAACGCGACCTTCCGAATGACGAGCGATTTAGTTTATCACATGAGATCACATCACAAACGAGAATTCGATCCGGTCAAACGAAAACGAGAAGAGAAGTTAAAATGCACCGTTTGCAATGAAACATTTAAAGAAAGACATCATTTAACGCGACATATGTCTTCACACGCTTAGAACTAGACACCGAACGCGGGGATTTATAACGATTGTTTATGTTTGTAAATGTTTAATCGGCACCATTACTAGTGTCAACAGTAGAATGTCGAATGCAGTTAGTTTATGTATAGTGCTTCAATATTGTATCAGAAATACAGAGTAATCATAATATAATATATGTGTAAACAGAAATAAAATTCTATATATAAAACAGTCGTTCCTTTGGGTGTCAACACTTACTCGTCGCCATGGCACTGATGGCATTAACTCTTCCTCGTTGCTATTTTTTCACTCTACTCCATATACAAAAAGCCATTATACATACGTATACATTAGATGATTTTTTGAAAATAGATATTTTTATTCTTAGACAAAACTAACATTGTTTTGGTTTCATGCATGAATAATAAAACACAAAAAATCGACACGTAGAACGGAGCGTGACATCCCAAATCATATAGAAAGTGTGACAACTCAGATAATTCAGTTTACTCGATAGGGGGCGTGTCGAACTTGCTTTATCACAATAACTTAATCTACAAATTCACAACAATATCCAAAAATCTAGAAATTAACACAACATTGAGAATTGAGATGTCACCTAATATAGAGGACGGTGGCATCACTAACAGAGGACGGCAGTACCCTTAGAGAAATCTGTTGTAAAAGTTTTTAAAATCTCATTTTTTCTACTAGTAAAAAACCCTCTGATTGACATTAATCGGAGTTTATGGAGGGAAAGATCTCTGAGATCTGGTGGGTCCCAATAAAGGAAGATCTTAGTTCTAGTGGAACACTCGCGCGAACGACCAGAGTTCTAGTGGAAAACTTCCGTGAACGATCAGCGGTCTAGTGGAAAACTTCCGTGAACGATCAGCGGTCTAGAGGAACACTCGCGCAAACGACCGGAATTAGTTCTAGCGGAACATTTTCATTAACGACCTCTCTCATTTCCATTAACGACCACAATGGAACACTCCCGTGAACAATCGGCGGTCTAGGGGAACACTCACGTGAACGACCAGAGTTCTAATGGAACACTCCCGCGAACGATCAGAGTTCTAATGGAACACTCCCGCGAACGATCAGAGTTCTAATGGAACACTCCCGCGAACGATCAGAGTTCTAATGGAACACTCCGGTGAACGATCAGAGTTCTAATGGAACACTCCGGTGAACGATCAGAGTTCTAATGGAACACTCCGGTGAACGATCAGAGTTCTAATGGAACACTCCGGTGAATGGGATCTTCGAAGCTGGAAGTCGCCATCGATTGCGGATGTGACGTAATTCACAGGGCTTCGACTCGAAATCGTAAAATGCTAAGTCATCGAGAATATCGTAAAAACCAACTCGACCACCGATCTGAAAGTTCATAAATGCATTCAATAACAAACATCAAGTAGATGCGAAAACTTCGTGATTTGTGAGAATTATTGTATACCTCTTTTAGCCAGACACTGAATGGACGCTCCCACATAGACGCCCTCTCTGAGTGAAGATACGCATTAAACAATATCAAATAAAGATAACGTTCCAGATAATCTAAACTGCGACGTTTTGTAAACTGCCTTTCTTCGTCTGATTTCGCCTTTTTCAACTGCAACATAAACAACAAAATTAATAATCCAATCATTGTCGAATGAAAAAGCCCTAGAATATAGAACAGGTGCTCATCAGGTGCACGACGATGATGAAATCATCAGATTATCTACACGATGATGAAATCGTTAGATTATCCACGATAACAAGATAACTAACTTGAACGTTTATTGACGCCATTTAAGAAATAACATATGGGCCTATTTATTTCTTAATTGTGTTGACAATGAATGATATAATATAAATCATTTAATACTGAAGATCGATGAAAATATTTTGGATTTGAATAGATAGTCAAATTGAATTGAACGGCAACCAGTCCAGCCCCGATATATTGATGACATTTTTCAAAAACTTCAATCATGGAAAGATTATCCCAAATGCATTCATTGTGATTGCATTCAAACTTTTACCCTTCAAATTATATTGCAGTTCTTGTGTGTATTTTCTAATGGCCTGTAGAAAGCTTGTTAATGACCTACAATCCGATGTCTAAGAATATGTTTTACCCAATTATAAGTGACAAATATCTCTTCGCGTATGTGATAGTGCATTGGTGTCATTGTTTCTGAACATTGATCCAGTATAAAATCGACTTCTCGTTTGACTTGTTGTCCATTCGGGATTCGACGCACCAGGCGCTGTACTATCTATAAAATCAATACGAAACATAAAAAGATTTCAACCCGGCGCAAAGAATTTGGTGAACGAAATTTTCCAAGTCCAGCGGGTTCGCGCATGCGCATTGGGAAACCCAACCCTGGCCGGTAGAAAAAAATCGCTTACCAAAGGATTTACAGAACGAAATGTTGATGGTCTTTTCAAGAATTATCGTGCGTAATCGTATTGATTGCGAAATTGTAAATTGGTTCATAAATAATCGCTTTTTAATCAAGTTTGAAAAGTTTATTCATAACATAATAAACTCATTTTTACAATATGACAACCGGCATTCAGTCACGCTACCAAGTGGAATATTGTTGAACTAATACCTGGAAATCCCCTTTAGTAAAAGCAGCATTTGGAAGTGAGACTCGCTCCTCCTCGCCGGGTTTAGTTCCATACGGGAATCCCTAAAATAGAATAACATAAATATTTTGAAATATTTACTGAAATTATTTCATATTCACGTAATCAATCATTTGTAACCATAGTAACTATACCTTCCTGTGACAAACGATGAGACCAGCGATTGCCATAGCTGTCGTCGTGCGACCTTTACCAGTACGACAGAAAAACACCAGTGCAGGTCCAAATTCATCGCAATCTATACTTTCAATGTTACTTAATATAGATACCAACTGATCAATATCCTATATATATACATATATATATATATGTAAAACACGGATATTTGTGATTCGCGTGAAGATTTACAGTGCACTCAGAAAAGTGGGTGTATCTATTTTTAATCAAAGTTGCTTATCTACTTATTTGATTATAGGTATATCTATTTATTGTAGTGATCATATGAATATAAATAGAAGAAAATGAAATTGTACCATTCAAGGCCTACTTAGTAAGAAATGATTACACATTACAATAAATGCATATGGAAATAATGTTTCCGCAGAATGGATAGTTACAAAATCGGAATTAAAAGTGAATTTCTTTTTGATTTTGCAGCAATTAGGAAATTAGAAATGGAATTTGACGTTTTGATCCATTTATGAATAATAATTGAGACCAGTTCTACGGGATATTACTTTTTGGGGTACCCGGTACCTTATTTTGCTCTAAATGTGACCATCACGTAAATCACGGAAAACGACTGAATATCCGATATCAGGATTGCAAAAAGAGTTGAATTGAATAAGAGAGAAACCCTTCTTCTTGTGAAATTCCTTGAATGTCAACATATTGATACCACGCCTACCAAAAGTTATTTTCTTGGGGTGACAACAACAAAATCATACACTGAGATCCTTAGTGTCAGTGGTATAACGCTATCGCGACCCGGTTCACGCGAGCTCTTTAGTACACGCAGTTATTGAGCGCCGCGAACCGGTCACTCTCAACACCGAGTGAACAAAATCAAGGTAATGTTCAAATTCAAGACATTTCACAAAATGCAGGCATATTAAGGCTTTTTGTGTGATTTAACTTGATTGAAGGAAACTCTTAGGCAATCCTTCTTATTGGTACAGAACTGAAACAATATCAGATCTTCAGTCGTTGCAATTTTGTGGTCATGTTTAAAGCAATAAAATGAGATGTGTACCCCAAATAAAGTAAGCATAATATGCGTTTGAAGAAACCAGTTTTCAAAGTTTCCAAATGTCGAGCTATCTGTTAAACTTTGTTAAAACAGGTCGACTATTATATTCGTATGGGTGGGTATAATATAAATACCCCCGGATCCACTTCAGCGGTTCTCAGTTAGTATTTGACTCAAGGATAAAACATTGGATTCAAACTTATTCTACTTTAACTCAAACTCAACCAAACTCGGTGCTGAACTGCGGAACTGAATTCTGAGGGAAATTTCAATTGTAACCTTTTCTTCAATTGCTCGATCATCACATATAGGAATCCTATAATACAACAGTTCCGGCGATTCCTCTCTTTGCTGCTCAAACAGGTCCAAACACGTTGAAACTTTTTGAAACTCTACCAGTTCACGAGGTGCATTCAACTCTTTATAGACCTAGATATAGCAGGAAAAAACCTAGAAATATCAGCTCATCTCGATATAGGGAATTTCGCAAGGTGACAGTCGTATTCTGTGTAGAAGAAAATGAACGACTCCGCAGTTGATTACATCTTACATTCATCCGTCTAATGGTTTCGAGATAAATTCAAGGCTCATCTTCAGAGAAATAGTAATTAGTAGATGATGATAATGATGAATAGTATTTTAAGAAATCGAACTTTTAATTGTAGGCCTAAATTGATGTATGAAAAAAGCAAAAATAGTTTTTCCTTTTTTAATACTGTTTCATCAGTGTCATCATTTTTTCCATTGCTGTTTTTCTGAAGATAAGATTTACATTAATCTCGAAATCATTAGAACGATAAATGTTTGACATCATCCATTTTAGAATCACTCATTTTATTGCGTAAGGTGAGCCGAATAATTCCGTGTTTAATCGAGATTGGGTTTTTTTGTTGATTTATAAATGGAACTGGTTGGCAGACAGCCAGCAGTAAATCGATTTTTCATCAGCTCATTAGAGGAAGATTGGAAGAGAATTTACCTCAAAAGATTTCTTTTTTTTCACTTCTTTCTTGTAAATATCTTCAATGCTCTACAAGAATAGAATCATCGGGTAAATTAATATGCAGCATGAGAAACCCGATTCCACTCTCCACCTAACCTATTCATCTGCACTGCCCCTCACTCCCTACTCCATTCGCTGCCCCCACCCCCTGTCTCTCATGGATCATTGAATGGTTTTCAGAATAAGAATTGATTAGAAACAAGAAATCTCGTTTGATATTTGATATCAATTGATTATTGGTTGGTTTCAATCTGTATCCATCTATGTGTTTAGAGACAGTCCATTTCGTTCAATATATCACATGCATGCAATATAGACTACACTCTATAGATTCAAATTACTAAAATTTACACAATAATGAAATCTATGAAATCGACTTATTACTTTTCAATTAGTTTAAAAAGAAAATGCTATATGAATTTCAGGCTAAGGAGCTTATCGTTAGATATAAATGTGTCATTATCGTTGTCAATCCAGACGCCCCCTACCTCAATTTCAGTCGCTGATATGCCTGGTAATGTAATCGGTAAATCTAGTTTTGATGGATCTCTGTAACTATAGGTAATACCGTTACATTCTAGTGTGACGTCGTCTCTCAGGTTAAAGAACACCACGTACGGATGGCCCTGTTTTTTAGTAGTTAAGTGACTGTAAACGGTTGAAAGACCCTGAAATATGTATTCAACAAAATACCTGTCAATCTCAGTTATTCCAAATGAGAAAATCAGGGGATACCAGTGGCTCAGAGTCCGTGGATAGCTAATCTTTAGTGACGATTATGAACTCATTGTTGCCCCTGCAATTTGCTCGGTGATGACTTAGATTTTATGGCCATTTTTTTATTCTATAGCAAAATAACACAACTAAAGATCAATCTTTTAATAAACGATAACTTTGGGACAGAGCCAATAAGAGACTTTACCTGGTGATTTACTTCAAAACAAAATTTTAGCCACCTTTAGGGTGATAACTATATGATAGTTATCACCCCAGGCAGTAGCTCAAAGTTTGATTTGTTTATTTATACAGGAAAGACTAAGTGGATTTATTAATCATGTGCTTCAATTAACGTTTCATACGTACTTCAACTCAGGTATGTTTCGACATTAAGATTGAAGCTAAATAAAGTGACTTTCGATATCGAAGTTTTAATGTTGATATACTTATTTACTACCATACCTGGCGGCATGGTTGAGCCATACCATACACAGGAAGAGCCTGTATGCGACGGAAGTTTGATACTTTTACATCCATTTGTGAACTTAAAACATCCAAACAAATATAGTCATCCATAACCTACAGAAAATAACAACATGTACATTCGAATATTAAACCAGGCCGTGGCAAGTGAGGTGAAATTTCCTTGAAAATACCAGTTGGAGAATATACCCGCATAAACATGAGTAGAAACCCTCGTAATTAGAGTCAGGCCTGTAGCCAACCATGGTTTTAGGAGCATTCGATTGACACGAAGGTGGACTCTTTATGCGGAACCGTACGCGGGCAACAGGTAATTTTAGTTGGAGATCCTGACAGCGCTTTCCCCAGGAGTTTCACGGCTTCTGGCATATTGAAGTGAACACGGAAGAGTTATGTTGCATTTTCCTGCAATTCGGCCTCGAATCAAGTAAATTTAAAACTGAAAAAGTGTCACCTATGAGTGAATTGTTTTAAATCGCCGCCCAAATTTTCTTTAGGCCGGCATCAGGACCTTCGTGGATGAGGTTGGTGCCGCTCATTTGAACCTTCAGAATCCCGGCCCCATGGGCCTGTATAGGGTATTGATTGTGAATATATTTTGCACCTGCTTGATCACCGCAGTTAAATGGTTACAAACTATGACATTGTTTTCTGCCAATAAAAGATACTATTTCGGAAGAAAACTTAGTAATAACGAACTACCCTGGCATAGACCTGAATGTATGATTACTAAGAATCAATTCAAATTTTGAATAGTTCTGTTGTAAAATATAATTACCAGATATCGATGAGCTCTGCTCAATATTGTTGGATCCGCCTTCCTTTCAGAAATGTCTAATTGACTCAGTAAACGAGTAAGATTGATGTGGGATTTCATCCATTTCTCAAACGTCAAATTAAACAATTTCGAATACTGAAAAGTCAAAATATCAAATTAATCAATTTTCGTGATTTTAATCGGCACCGATGAGAAGGGAGGGGATTGTGTGGAACACTCACTTGTTCGTTAAGATAAGCGTTAAAACAAATCAAATAGAAGTAACATTCTAGTAAATCTGTGGCTTTCTTTCTGTAGAAATCCTTAGCACCAACTCCCTGTAACATAGGCATGAATTAACATGAGATGCACACACCAATATCTACTAGATTTATATAACTAAAACTCTTCACGAGTCAGAGCAAGATTGCCTATTAGGTTCCTAGATTGGCTGTAAATATTGAGCAAATCGTGACTGTGGTTCCTGGCTTCCACAGAATGAACCAGGTTGGACCGAGCAGTGTCAAATATCTGTGGAACCATGGATCGTGTAAGGATAGGTGAATACACTAAGCGAAACTGTAGATCATGTGGATACAAACCTCTACGACATAATCCTCTTGGATACTTTCTAGCAGTTGTTTACTTTTATAAAGTTCAGTTCTTAGATTATACAACTGCGAACACATATCAATAGCCGAGTCGACTTCCTGTTTCCTGATTTGTCCATCGACGATCATCTGAGTTAACTGTTGAATGATTCTAAATTCTCCTCTTTCATAGTTCGCAGTTTTATCACTTATAGGATGCCTGGATCGCTGAGTTTCTACAGGGAATCCGTGCAGGTTTGAATATACCAGACTACCGAGTACCATACCGATATTAGACCTGCCGACACCTGTCTGACAAATAAACATCAACACCGGGAAATCTTTATATTTTTGTTCGAAGAAGTAAGGTGTGTCCTGAAAAAAGATAGGAAATTTATAGAACAAATCAGGGGACCCCCTTTTTGAATTTTCAAACGTCGACAAACGTCGGCACATGTTCTGCATTTGCTAAGTTAGCAAAACAAAATCGATACGTGCAAATTAAACGATAACCAGTCTTCCTATCGGCCTCAGATTGCACCAGAACGCGCCTGCTTGCAAGAAATTTTCAGGGGTAGGACCTCAAGACCCCCTCTATTCCTGAAGACGATCTCCCCAAAAAATCCTGCGGACGCCCATGCATATTGTAGACTTTTATAGACTACTACCTTGGGATTATCTTGATTGACTAACAGTTAAGCTCCAGTTTAAAATTTGAAGTGGATTGATTGACCCAGTTCCACAGTTTGACTTGACACGGGGTGACTAGACGCACTTATTTGTGATTTTTTTACATCGCAGCTTGAGGTCTTGCCTATACATTCCACCCGAATGATTTGATCAACAATAGACCGTCCCTCTTCAGCTCGCGGCATGGTGAAAAATATCTCTAATGATTTTCTGATTTTTTCTCATGTTACCCCAAGGTGAAGGGTGACTTGAGACACACAAAATAACACGGACTATTAGTAAAATGAATGTTTGAGTAGTTCTTGACCCCCTTAGCTAAGATTCAGGCCGACAAAATAGACCGACTCATGGTTGGGTCCTGTACATTCAGGTATCATCTTGCATCATCAGCCCTAGCTTACCCCTAGTCGGTTGAATATCCAACCTTTATTTTATTCTTATGAAATGACAATGATTAAAAGATTATTACCTGAGGTCACGAGTGCCCCGAAGCTTTGTCACTGCATATAACGTGTATTTGGGGTACAGAGAAATGAGGTACGTAAGCACTCCGAATCTAAAAGTTTTTTACTTGAATTATGTAAAACCCTACTTTTAGGACGGACACACTCAAGCTAACTGTGATCTTGACTATTTTCAAAAGCAATAAGTTTAGTTCATGAGAACAAAATCCATAGAATTGAACGATGGAACTGGTTTCCACAACCGTAGAACTGCCCTGGTATCGGCTGCTGATTTCCACAACTGTAGAACTCGGTCCTAATTTCCACAACTGTGGAAATGGCATTGGCTCCTGATTTCCACAACCGTAGAACTTGGTCCTATTTCCCACAAATTGAACTGAGGTCCTGGTTTTCACAACTATGGTTGGTGGATAAAACTAGGTACTGTTTACTCTCAACATATTTCACGGGATGTACCGGTAGTGGAAATTCTGCAACCTAATAACTACTAATGTAACGAAGGGGGATAGCTGCTTAATAGTTAATATCGAAACTATGTACCTTGAATATATTGATAAACGCGTCAATATCGCGTTCTTTTGGAGCTCCATTTAGAGGAAGGCACATTCGCACATATCTGAAATATTAACACCTACACTTTCATAACCAGTTGCATTAGTCAAATAGTTAATGTTGATAATAGTCTGACGTCAATTCGTATAGTCTCTTTTATACGATTCAACGTAGGCGCGAAACTGACTTGGACTGAGGTTGAGTCCTATAGTACCATTAGCTTCGACGTAAACTTATTACTTTACCTGAGTCCGGGTTCAGTGAAGGTAGGTCTACAGAAAATCTCCTCTGATACACTGAGATCGTCTTCGTACTTCACTAATGACTGCCGTGGTGGTTTTATATCTGACATTTCAATATCTTCATAAAACCAGAATTTATTATCAGCGTCAAGTGTCGACAAATCGATTATCTATTAAAACACAGAAAAAAACGTACATCACATCTTAGATAGTAAGCCCAGAATCCAGAGTTGAATACTTGGACATGAACTATTCTAACTGTAATGTCAACTAGTTAATTTCCAATAACCCTAGTACCAAGTTCTCGGTCAATGTTTCACTTTGGAGTTAAAACACTGGAAATGAACTAACTTATGTAACTCTAAATCGACATCAAATCAGGTAAAGGCGGATCCTAGGATTCGTGTAATTTAGAGGTAAATTTGAACTTACAACTGAAGGTGTTAGTGAATTCTATGCCTTTTATCAATACGTACCTCTTTTCTGATTTTCACCTCGAACGCGTCGACCTCTTCAGCCGACATTGACGTATCTATCGGTAATTCGTTCAAACTGTTCTGACAGCGCGGAGTACAAGGCACTAAATCATAGCCATCTCTCAGAAATAATACCGGTTCAGCTCTCAAATTAATCACAAATATATCCTATATATACATATAAATATAAATATATATCAGGGGTGGCTTATAAGAGGCTCGTATAAAATTCAATGTATTGGTTAATTCAACTGTTAGTGGAGTTTCTAAAAGTTGTCGTTACTCGAAAGATTCTATTCTCATCTAGAAACAATTGTACGGAAGCCGATGGAAGCCCCTTGGTGACATACAAGATAATTTTTTCACAATTTCGACTTATAACGTCGAAATTCGACTTTTTATGTCGACTTATTATGTCGAATTTCGAGTTAATTATGTCGTATTTTGTGTTATTTTCAATTAGATTTATTATCTCGAAATTCGACATAAAAATAACTCGAAATTCGACATAATAAACTCGAAATTCTACATAATTAACTCAAATTCGACATGATTAACTCGAAATTCGACTTATTATGTCGAATTTCGATTTAATTATGTCGAAAATGGAACTATTATCTCGAATTCCGACATAATAAGTCGAACCTGCAGTGAAAAGATCATCTCGTATGTCACCAAGGGTCTTCCGTAAATATGATCTTGGACCGATCTGAAATCTATCCTTGATTGTGAAAACTTTAAGTTAATACTCAGTTCAACATTTACGTTAGAATGAGCGACTTATCCAACCACGTGACATGTACCTGATACCCGTCATCTTTAAGATTACCGATTAGTAGTTCGAGCCCTTCCAGTGTCGGCTGCCCTAAACCATAAACCGGCAGATCACCCTTAGCGTAGCGGACATTGGGCGCTTTATACTGTTTCAACGTTCCTAACTGATCGACTTTATGCCCAACATCCAGAGCCATGAAATATTTATTCTGAAATTTCACGAGAAGCTTTTTACACTAAAATATTAATATTTCGTATTGCGTGATTTTCGGGCCTGTTAAAAAAGAATAAACAAAGATTATCATCTCTATGCAGTACAAAAGCATTGCATTGAATTGAATCATCTCACGACTGCATTGAACATTCAGAGATGAATGTTTGTGGGCAAAACGCGCAGCCCATTTGTATCAATTAATAGTGAGTGATGTAAGTACAGATAATAATCGATTAGAATGAACTTTCACCTTTCACTTGCGAATAAGCGTAAGCCACCGCCCTTTTACACTAGCGACAGACTGTGACGTCACTGATCACAGTGAATTCTCCTGTGAATGATTTCAATAAATCAATAATATATAATCGATATTATATAACCCCCTTTTTGGTACAGCCTTTAGGCTCGGGGATGTCCTTTCAATTATGTAGCACAATGTTCATTCGATCCTTTTAAAGATCTTGTACATATATTGATAAATAAAATATTATTATTATTATTATTATTATTGTTATTGTTATTGTTATTGTTATTGTTATTGTTATTGTTATTGTTATTGTTGTCGTTGTCGTTGTCGTTGTCGTTGTCGTTGTCGCTGTCGCTGTCGCTGTCGCTGTCGCTGTCGCTGTCGCTGTCGCTGTCGCTGTCGCTATCGCTATCGCTATCGCTATCGCTATCGTTATCGTTATCGTTATCGTTATCATTATAAATATTATTATTATTATTGTTATAATAATAATTATTATTATCATTATCATTATATCTCATAGAATAAAGATAATATCGAATTTCTCGTCAGGACTTTCATTATTATATGTCTGAAAAGCGAGGGTTTTTTTTAACTAGTTTAAAAATGAAACGCGCATTCAGACTTGATAACCCCCCTCCCCCCCCCCCAGACTTTCACTTACCCTAACCATAGGATGTTCTGGCATATTGTCCGCCACTCTACCATAAACAATGGGATCTTTGAAATCTACGACATGCTGAAATTCTTCTTTACAGTTTTTGATGATTATTGGTGCCACATGATTCGTACGAACCATGCACTTTTTGGGCATATTTTCGCTAACAGGTCTCGCTGGAAATAGGACAACATTTGCATTAGGCCTATTAAAGTAACTTACCAAGCACTAGCACAGGCCGTATACTAAATAACTGAAAAAAAGTTTGTTTTGCCGAGATTTCGTTTTCAATTTGCATATCGAAATGAGGCCGCGATGTTTCACTTACTAACACTCGTTTGGTGAGATGTCGATCCAGTTTTTGAATTGATATATTTCGCCGGTGATGAATGAACGGCGACTATGGGATTAAGAGTCGTCGCGTTGTTGTTACTCGCCGCTGTTCCCATCTCTTTATTGCATCTACAATCAAACGCAGTCGTCAACACATCAGATAACCGACATTAGATCTACACTGCGAAATACGTGAAGGCTATTTATCGACTGTAATCGTGGCATTTCCGAACCTAGGTCGCAATAACAAAATATCAGTCCTACGTTACTGAGCTCGATATACAATTTCTCCTGTAAATTTCACTGTACAATTTGTAACAGTAATTGAGGCCTTTTTGATTACTAGCATTACGGACTTTTTTCAAGAAAAAGTGGGAGGGCAAAGGGGAAAAGGCGAAAATTTCTTCTTTAAAATGGGCGTTTCGAAATGAAAGGGAACAGGAAACAAAATAAGAATGTACATTCTTTTTAATTTTTTAGTAATTTCCACATAAAACCTCGGAAGGACTGCTGAAAAATGAAAAAGAATTGAGAAATTGTGATGAATTTTATTCAAATGATCGGAGATATGAAGAAAATGATTTTTTTGCAAACCATATAATTGAAATTGAGATTAACGTATTTTTGCAAGATACTAGATTGAAAATCAAGGCGCGCATATCAAAAAAGAATTTTTTTTTCAATTTGATGATTTTCGCAGAATTCTGGGGAGACGAATCTGTAATACTGCAAAGTAATCTAAGAGAGGCCTTAGTAATAGTAATTTAATTTCATATAGCGCGCCTTTCACTGTGATACAGTGTTCAACGGCGCTTTCCATTAGGGGTCATCAATTAGGCCAGGTACCCGTGAGAGGCAATGAAGATAAGTGTTTTGCCCGGGACACTACGTTGATATACGGGGTTCGAACCCACGATGTGGCTTGCCATGCCGCTCGCTCGCTCACTCTCTCGCTGTATACGTGCATGTCAGCTTGATACAGGGACAAAGAAATCTGATATAGATATAAAAGATTCGAAAAGTGTTGTCGATTTTGTGTCCACCATGAGCTATTTTCTACATATATATTTTCGTATTATGATCCGTATGTCGTTTTTCCTTTCGTATTCAATTCTTTTCTTCTCTTTATCTTACGTAGTGTATTTTCTTTCGGGGTTGTTTTCTTGTACAAGCTAACTGTTGCCTCAAAGCAGTCCTTCATTTAATATTATATCTAATTTCGGTTTTGTCATTCAACTACCTAAAATATGATTTTGATAATTCGATATCAATTGAATTAATTATTTCAAATCATTTTGACTATTTTTATATGTTTGATTGCGAAACAAAGTTGATTCAATTTTGAAATAACTACGTGGCAAGCATGAAACGGTTTAAATTGATAAGTATGTAGCAGATTTTTGGGAAATTTATTAATAAATTTTTCTCTTAATCTAGGACAATTTTCCTAAATCTGTAATAATATCTTTGTTCGTTGATTATCTGGATCGTTGCTATATGTAAAACCTTTAATTTCAAATATTTTTTCATCGTCTAATCCTGTTATCCCTAGTAATGTTTTAAGGAATATAATACATTTTAAATAGATGATTTGGAATGTCAGGAAATTATATTGTTCCATAAATTCAAATATGGGAAGTTTCGATGTTTTGAATTCTGCTTTGAACTGGTTAATGGAATTGTCTTCTTCTGAATAACAATTAGTTTTTTAATCATCTTGACATTCTTCAATTTTCTATTTAAATCGTATTTGTATGAGAAAGAATAAAGAATAAAGAATTCTTCATTCTTCGTCATACATCTCATACATAAAGAATGTTACGTTGGAATATTGTATCTGTATGCATTATTACATAGAAATATTTAATCTAAATTAAATATTTAGATATGGATAAATTATATTTAGAAATGTAATATGCATTATGAAATTATATTTGGATAATGTAATGTATATCAAAAGCAGGCTCTCAGGTAAGAAGTTGAGAGGTCGAGTGAATACAATAAGATCTAATTCGTGCATATTCAAATCAAGTTGCAAAATGTATGAGTAACCCCTCAAAAGTATCAATTTAGCAAAATTTCTGAACAAAGTGAAATGCATCAAATCACTTTAAAATCAATCTAGTTTATCTGATCTGATCATTATATAAGAGAAATGATTTCGCATCAGGTTAACACGGCTCTTGCTCAACTCTTCTTAATGCGTATGTACTATTTACTTATGGGTAAATGTTAACTGATCCGTCTTATATATGTCCTTATTTCTATATCATACCTATATGATTTGTACGAGATAACTCCCTGACAATAAATATATTATCATTATTATCAATTCGGTTGAAATTCCGCATGAAAAATAAATCATATTACATATCATATTATATACGTATAGTAGATACATAAACTCAATTAAACTAACTGTATTTTATAAGTAGTCCACGGCGTTTATAAAAGGAGTAGACTGTGGAATGAATCATTTGATGGGCGAGGGCAGGATTCAACACCACGTTTTGTGTTACAATTAATTGCAGTAAGAATTTGTTGCCATTAGCAACCGGGAGAGGGGGGGGGTTGTTACACAATAACTTGTCAATGTATGATAGAGCTTAAACTGTTAACGGTGAAACCGCGGCCATCCCCGTGGAGTTTGTGTCCACTTGCTTAGGCAAGTTTTACATTGATCAGTCCTAATTGATGAGCCTCCTGGTGGTGACATCCACAGGCTATGCATATGTGAATTCAATCTGTTTTGATGTGCTGTTGCGCGACGGCACCGTTCAATAACACGTATATATTTATAGAAAAATGTCACAAAAAATATCCATCGTGGTTCGAATATAGATGATTCATTGAAAATCGACTCGCGTTTTGATATGAGATATATTCATCATCTTTTTAAACTCTAAGTTGTTTTTAATGATTAATGTTTTTGAAATATTAACAAAATACTTGTTTTGTGTTATTGTGTTAAAAGATGCATCTTTCATAGAAAATTGCCGGGGATTATCAGCTACGGCCTCATTCATGTCAAATTCGTTACAAAGAGCCTGCTGATTAACAACTCTAGTAATTGGAGAATGAAAGCGGGTATCGTAGAGTCGGGTCGGCACCTGACTGGTCACCTACTGACAGAGAAGAACGTATACAGTCAAAGCTCGTAATACCGCCATCCGTAATACCGCTAAATTCACCTATCGCCAAGAAATTCCTTGTGCACAGTTTATTTGGCATATATATGTATGTAAATAGCTCTCGTTATACCACCTCTCACCCTCCGCCAGAACGCCAACGAAATCCTAGAACAGTCCTATTCAAACTCATAGAGAAAACATCTTTAAACCGCCAACGATCTTTCGTCAACAATTTTTCCCGTCTGTTACGTTAAGAATCGATACATGTGGTCGGCAGTATCGCGCAGTGTCACACATCTTCTCTATCATTGTTTCTATCATCTACGTCAATTCTTGATTTGGTCAATAGTCATGTCTTGTATATACTATCTCATGGTCGACATTTCGTCAATGCCGCCATATTCGTTACCACCAAAATTTTGACAGTCCCTGGGCTGGTGTTATAACGAGCTTTGATTGTATATCATTCGAATGGCTGATGTGCTCAGCTGGTGTATTGAATACGTATCTCGGGTTCGAGTCCTTAGGGTCGTGGTTGAGTAAGTGATAATTTCAATGCCTTAAGGTAAAAAAAAAAATCCCCGTTTTGGAATCGGGAACTGCACTAAAAATTCACTTGCTGCAGGCTGGATATCATCGAACAACCTTACAGCGTTAGTATTGTATTAAAACGCCGAATGTATTGAATCTACGTTATACACTTGTGAAAAGCAAAAAGGAATAATATTTCAACTGGATATACCGAGATTTTATCATGAACATTATCAAATTTTAAACACCAATTTTGCATCAACGTTAAACAAAGATTTATGGAAGTAAGTAAGTGCTTTTGCAAATTGTTTCATCCTATAGGACTTCCCTTTTTCGGTATCTATACCCCGCCCCCCTAAAAAAATAAATTCAAATCCTAGGAACGGCTCTGCTAGGTGTAAACCCGGTTTTAAAAATTATTCTTTCCCGAAAAGTTATCAATGAAATCCGATATGAATTCGACGACTATGAGTTTTAGACAAAACCTTACCTTCGACAGCGATATCATTCTCATCTCATCGCAGTCACATTAAAACAGCAGCACCAAAACTCTCTCCGGGCTCCGTACTTCAAATAATCATCACCAATTCAGGTAAATATAAATTGAAGCGCTCGGTTGCTCACATGCTGAGTGACTCGGTGTATTTATCCATCTACCTTACGCGATCTGACAGCCAGGTTAATATCTAAAATGGTTACTATGGTAACTAATAATGCAGAGCGCGCCTAACTAAAAGACTGGAAGAGGGAAGGAAGGGTAGTCATTGTATCTCAATTCTCTTTTCACTGCCCGCTTTGACCTTTTATTTTGTAGTCACCACCCAAACCCACTCACTGACTCGGGTTCAGGTTCCTAGCTTTTTAAAAAGGTGGCAGTCTGCTCTTTAGCGAGGGGAAACTAAGCCTAAAAACTCGCTATCATCCAATTCAATCCAATACATTCAAATAGTGCATACATTATTTCCACCAGAACTTCATAAATTTTATTCGAAAGAATGAAATGTTCAATAACCATAACTAAAATAATAAACAATTAATTTCATTTCAATGTCAGCCTCGGGGCCTGTCCTACTGTGGGTGTCCTCCAGGGCCCCACTTCAGCCGAGTTCAGGCTTATGCTGGTTCCACCTCAACCTTGTTTTTTCACTATGTACCGTATCGCTTTCTAAGCCGTTGATCTAAAACCGCTCCTAAGATATTCGCTGATTCATAGTGTAATTGCTGTAATCTGAAATAAGTAATGTTACCTTCAATGCAGTGGATTAGCCTATAGTCAATTTAGTCCGGTAGATAGTGTAGATTGGGAAAATTGTAATAGCTTGAAGTAAATTGTAGCGTATTATAGTAGGCCTACATCAATCGTCCATACCAATGAATTGTCAAACTTCACGGGGAACCCGCAACCCCAGCTCGATGGCGGGACAGGCACTTGGTCTTACGTCGCAAAATTAGTTCATTTTCATTTGACTGAATTAACTTTAGGCTCCCGGGTCCTTATACTATATTACACTACAGAACCCACCAAATACATAATAAATTCATTTTTCTTCTCGGATATCGGTATTTTTACTTGATTGTACTTGATTAATTCAAGTTTAAAAAGTTCAGTTTTCATTGAAATAGAAGAAATCGAACGCAGAAGACCGAGTTACTACTAGCGAACCTGGTGGATCCTCGCCTATGTCATGAGTCGAATCATCGACTGCCACAGCAGTGCTGCCGGTATCATCCCATTTTAAAAATGAAACACATTGATGTCGTATTATTACCAACCTCGGCTGGGATTCGAACCCGATCACTCGGTTATTGTCAGTCGGGACTGTGTTCAATGTTACCTGTACATTGTATTATCCATGTGATCTAAAGACGTTACAAACATTTCCATCCAGATTAAATTACCGCATAAATCATTCATCATTACATAATCATCGTGTCTCAATGAGCTTTGGAAATCTTGTACCATATCCTGAAAATTCGTGAAGTGTCCGACTTTCTAAAAAATGAAAATAGAAAACTTTAGCGAAAAAAACGAGATTCACTAAGAGACGGGTACAATTTCCATGCTGATTCTCATCAATAAGCGATGTCAAACAACTACACTTCGGATACCAGGACCATACTCTCATCTGCAAAATTTTCGTTTCGAAATGTGCTTCCTTTTATCTAGTCAACACGCAGGAAAACTTAGAGGACTTTTACACCAACATCTACCTGAGAAAAAACTACAATAAACTATCGGACTATTTACACGAAGGAAACGAACAAAAAATATACGAAAAGACTAAATGAACCTTGTAATATAGCTATTTCCAAAATTTCAATGCATTAGATAAGGCAGCCAAGACGCCGATGACCCAAAGAGTCGTTTCGACCGCCGATCACACAACTATATCTGTACTTCGATTTCCGATTTCAAAATCAAACCCCCTATATCGCCCCCGACAGGTGTGGTGGGTCTGTAAGGGACACTCAATCAAAATTAAAAAAAATCAAACGAAATTTACCAACCGAATAAATAAAAGTGTCAATCCCTATTTTAAGATTTAAAAAAAGATATATCTACAGTGACCAATATTTTCAGTACTGAAAAATGATAGATTTTGATATTTCTAAGTACCCAAGGCCTACACTTTAACATCATCAGTGGCAGATAAAACCGCCGATGGGAATAATTCATTTTTCGCTATTAATTGATTTATAGTTAATATAACGTAAATAATGAATCTACATTGTTTGTAAACTAATGAATATAAATGTACACCTGACGCTGCATCATCTGTTTGACGTCGTTGTGTTGTCTCTGCATCATAAATTCCTTCTTGTGACGCAACACGGTTTCCCGTTCCGCTCTTTGCTCGTTCTGAAAAAAAATGCATATCAATCGAAGCACATCGTTATTCCTGGAACACACATTTACCAAATTGAATTTTCACAGACTTTGATAACGAGCTCTAAAGAGGACGCATGGTGACAACCAAGACCGGTTTAAGTTAAAGCCGTTTTTATGCTAAGATGGATTACCGCTTTGATGGACTTGAAATGATTGAGGAGGCGGGAAAAAATAAAAATAAAACATTTTTTTCTCAAAACATTGAATTCATTACTAATTAGTGATCGGGGAGTTGGATTTGAAAAAAAAAGATAAAACTTGCCCTATTTTGGAGTTTATTTGGGGATAATGATACCCGATTATTGTGTATTTACTGCCACCATTTTGAAGTGACTCTATTTATTGAACGAACTTGAGGTAGACAAATTATCCAAAACATCATTGTCTACCGCGATTTTTTGTGTGGTCAAAAGATGATGTGGCAGTGGTAAAAAATTATGAATATTTGTCTTAATTTCCATATCTATGCTTAAAAAAAGGGGCGGTGGGAAAAGATAAAGATGAAATTTTCTTTTTAAATCTACAATTGGAAAGATTTGGCGGCGGATCGTATTCAAACTAACAATATAACTATGAAAAAAACGGCGTAACCAGTGAATAACTGGTATGGTATGTTGAGATCGTAGTTGGTAGCAGGTTAGGCTTAATCCCTGGAAATGTGCGCTTGAATAGGAACCGAACTCTCGAATTTCTTATCATCACGTTCATTCAGGATACATAAGATTTTGAAATAGTGGTTTGAGCTTCAGGCTCGGGCAAAACATTTCCTAGCAACTGAAAATTTGTCCAAGTCTCACGTGATCTCATCAAAATCACATGTGATTCGAGATGGCCGCTTCTTGATGCGAGATAAATGTATACATACCTTGTAGTTTTCTGTGGCGTCGCTGATATTCATGATAATAACAGCGATGAAAATATTGAAGAATATGAAATGACCCAACATGATGAAGGCGAATGAGAAAACGCGTCCTCCGTCCATCCCTAATTCATCGAGTTTATCTTGAATATCTGTCCAACCGTCCAACTGAAAAACATACATCATCCAGCTGAAATATATAGGCTTTAAACCCGCGTGTATTGTAATTAATTAAGAAGTCTTTAGAGTTTATTGAATTAATTTTGCTCACAATTACGTTCCTGTTTTCAATGGGAAATATATTCTGATTCATTATTATTGCAGCTATTAGAAAATGTAGTTTTTGGAAAAAGTTTTAACATTTGGGGTAAAAGCATGCCCCCCCCCAAATGAAGGTCAGCGAAATGCCAAATCATGAAAACCAGTGACTTATGTTCAATAATCGGTCAAAATGAAATAAGTTACTATCAACGACCCGTAGACAATCATTGCATGTCGCTAACCAAGCTAGACGCCGTAGAAAAACATAGCACCCATCTGCCATCTATCTGAATATATGAACTGTCATTCCCACAGTTGTAATGCCAGCATTTGACCTAGAAAAGCTGTTAGTCTAACAGTCATCACGCTGATAGAGTTAAAATATCTGTTATTTAGACTTTGCTGATTTGTGAAATGAGTTGGTTGGCTGATGCTAGTTTGTATCCATGGGGGCCATGGCCACCTAACCATAGAGGACCATGAATCGAATTAACTTCTTGATTTTTTCAGTTTATCTAGAACGATTTAGTAGTTAGTCCTTTTTGTGAATCCTGCTGTATTGTAGACCTAAATGTACCCCAGAAATGTACGTTTTGTCTGGATGCACCGCGTGGTTGTACAGAGGACGAGGACTTACCGTGACATAAGTAAATAAAGATTTCAGCGCTACAGTGATATTCCCCCAGTTCTCAAGATCACTTTCTTCGCGATAACCGAAAAAATAGTAGCCCATAATTGCGAATAGAAACATCATTATGAACAGCAGAATCACGATGTTAATCACTGACTTCCTGATTGTACTGATTAATGCTATAACCAAAACCTGTAAGAGAAAGAGAATTAAGATTTAAAAATTCGACCCCCTTTGCCACGGAGCTGCTTGCCTCGGATTATTGTGTCCCCCAGACCCCGCTTGCCATGGAGCCGATTGTCTCAGAGTATCGCATCCGCGCCCCGCGGGGGCAGGATGTTTAAATTATAAATATGTTCTTACTCCAAATCAAGTCATGAATGCTCGGAGAGAATATTTAAAATAGGGAAAAGTAGTTCATTTCATTTTTACGAGGGTTCAATTTGATCGGAAAATCAGAGCAATCGTTCACGAAATCGATCGCAAAAAATCGTATATGCTCGTAAAAACGCCTCAGGTCGAGCGAATCACTATACTTTGGTGGCACTATGCCCCATCGAGGAACTATCAAGGGCATGTTTAGGATGGCTTTGAAGAAGGGGTCCAGATATTTGGAATGGGTTAATTAATTTGGGGCAGATTTCGAGTGGTTCTGCTGGCCCTCCAACAGAAAATTCAAGATAAAAGATGGCTTCTCATGCCCTTGATAGGGCACATTTGGATTTGGATCTCATTAGATCTGCGGGCTCAACATTTCACCGAAAAACAATGTTTCAGATTTACCTGCAATCCCCTTACGAATGAAATGGTCCTAAGAGTACGCAATGTCCGCAGGGCGCGTAAGACTCTTAACCCTTCCAGACCACTGGTTCCAGATGAATCTAATATCACCTGAATATAGCTGAGAACCAATACAACAAAATCAAACAGATCAAAACTACTCTTCCAATACCCAATCGGCTCGGCGTAAAGTTTCATCAAGAATTCGACCGTATAGATGGCAAGAAATGTTTCATCCATGTAGAAAAATGCGTCTCTCCAGCGATATTTCAAATCTTCATTTGTTTCTAAAGCCATTTCGAGAGAATTCAAACCGATCGTGAACATGATAAATCCGTTGAAGAATATGGAATCGGTGATCGTTTTGATGTATCTGTGAAAATTAGCATCGAATCTAACTTTACGTTTCTTTTCATTTTCATCGAAATCTTCGAATTCCAGACCGTCGCCATTAAGTCCCGGTTCCATGTTTGATGGGATTAAATTACAAACCGATCGACTAAAGAGTTGCTCAGCAACTTAACAACAGTGACAAACAGTGAAAATTCAAAAATGAACTCTAGCATAAATACACTTCACTATGACACATCTTTTAACCAACTGCTTTCCAAAACCCGAGTAAAATTCGCCAAACTTCGCCTTGGTATTGATATGGTCGTCGGTTCGGCTCAACTCTGCGTTCTGGTTAAGTAGTTCAGGCGGCAAACAACAGTACAGATTAATACGCCAAGGGCATTGTCGAAGAAATATCGGATCAAGTATGAAATATGGTAATATAATGCCTCATTGCGAAAGCTCAAGATAAAATGAATAAACGCTTCATTGTTCTGTATTTGAATTATAGCATCGGTAATCCCGACATTCCGACACTCCCGACGAACCGGCAATCCGACATAGGCTACCCGACAATCCCGACATTCCGACATACCGGCAATCCGACATACCCGACAATCCCGACATACCAGCAATCCAACATAGGTCTACCCGACAATCCCGACACACCGGTAATCCGATCCCAGGACCTCTCTACAAGGCATTATAAGGAACCGAACGCCCCGCGATCCCGGCACCTCTCTACAGGGAATTATTAGGAACCGAACGCCCCACAATCCCAGCACCTCTATACAGGGGAATACTAGGAACCAAACACCCCACGATCCCTGCACCTCTGTACAGGGGAACATTAGGAACCAAACACCCCGCGATCCCGGCACCTTTGTAGATGGGAATAGGCCTATTAGGAACCGAACGCCCCACGATCCCAGCACCTCTATACAGGGGAATATTAGGAACCAAACACCCCACGATAACAGTGTTTCTCGACAGGCGATTATTAGGAACTGAACGCTCCATGATCTCAGCACCACTCTACAAGGGAATATTAAGAACCGAACGCTCCAACCTTTCAAATAAATATTTTCAAAACAACTGACCCGGTTGAATATTTAAGTTTATTAATTTTCTAGTTGAATCTATTCAAATTATAAAGTAATGTAGTTTCTAACTAGAAATATTAGATTTTGAATAGAATTCAATTAGAAAATCAATAACTTAAATAGCTAGTTAGTTTATTAATAATTTATTAGAATTCTATTCAAAATCTAATATTTCTAGTTAGAAACTATATCACTTTATAATTTGAATAGATTCAACTAGAAAATTAATAAACTTACAAGCTAGTATCATTCTAGTACTACGTAAAGAATTATAAAGAATATGATATTTATCTAATAGATTCATCATATTACTGTTTCAATAATGATGAAAATTAGAAATCTATATATATATATATATATATATATATATATATATATATATATATATATATATATATATATATATATATATATATAATAGTCTTCATGTCTTTAGTAGTCTTAGCACTTCTCACTTCTCGTACATAAAGAATATAAAAGTAGTTTGAAATAAAACAAATAAGAAAAAATAACTTATATATTATATCTATATTCATTTAAGACTAATAAAAGAATAGGTCTTATATGTAATATTTAATTATCTGATAGATTTATATATATCTAATACCTGATAGAATCTTACGAAATTAGGCTTTTGGGACGTACGGACATACCGACATACCGACATACAGATTAACCGACATACCGACAAACCCGTGCGTGGATTTCCCTTATATAAAGTGGCTGGCATCGAGAAGGGCTGTGTGACGCGTGGATTACCTTATCTAAAGTGGCTAGGATCGAGGGGTTGTGTGGTGCGAGGATTACCCTTTTATAAAGTGACTGGGATCAAGGTGCCGGGTATGCGCGTGGATTACCCTAGAAGTGGCGATGATCGAGGGACAGGGTTTTCCGTGGATTACCCGTGGCTGGATCGAGGGACTATGGGTATGTCGGTTTGTCGGTGTGTCGGTATGTCATAAGAAAAATGCAAAGTTCGTAGCCAAATTACCCCTTGAAAGATTTTTTTTTGTTATATGCCAGTTTGTCGGTATGTCGGTTTGTCTGTTTGTTGGTATGTCGGTTTGTCGTTATGTTAGTACGTAGAAAACTGGCTCGAGTCCAGTATACGGTAAAATAGTCCCTAAGACTGCATTACACTTAGAAATAATTTCTATATTCTTCCGCGCATATCTTGCGTAGTTCTACTAATTCTTCGAGAATCAATATATCCTTCATAGTATCCCACCCATATCTTACAACAGACACTTACATGACAATCCCGACATACCCGGAACTCCCGACATACCCGACAATCCCGACATCCCCCCGACATTCCCGAAACTCCCGACATTCCCGACATACCCGGTACTCCCTACTCTCCCGGGATAGTGAAGTATAGGGGTGCTGGGTGCTGGGATAGTGAGGTATAGAGGTGCTGGGATAGTGAGGTATAGAGGTGCTGGGATAGTGAGGTATAGGGGTGCTGGGATAGTGAGGTATAGAGGTGCTGGGATAGTGAGGTATAGAGGTGCTGGGATAGTGAGGTATAGAGGTGCTGGGATAGTGAGGTATAGGGGTGTTGGGATAGTGAGGTATAGAGGTGCTGGGATAGTGTGTATAGAGGTGCTGGGATAGTGAGATATAGAGGTGCTGGGATAGTGAGGTATTGAGGTTTTGGGATAGTGAGGTATGGAGGTGCCGGGATCGTGAGTTATAGAGGTGCCGGGAGAGTGAGTTATAGAGGTGCTGGGCTAGTGAGGTATAGAGGTGCCGGGATAGTGAGGTATAGGTGTGCCGGGATAGTGAGGTATAGACGTGCTGGGATAGTGAGGTATGGAGGTGCCGGGATAGTGAGGTATTGAGGTGCCGGGATATTGAGTTATAGAGGTGCCGGGAGAGTGAGATATAGAGGTGCTGGGATAGTGAGGTATAGAGGTGATGCGATAGTGAGGTATTGAGGTGCCGGGATATTGAGTTATAGAGGTGCCGGGAGAGTGAGATATAGAGGTGCTGGGATAGTGAGGTATAGAGGTGCTGGGATAGTGAGGCATAGATGTGCCGGGATAGTGAGGTATATACGTGATGGGATAGTGAGGTATAGAGGTGCTGGGATAGTGAGGTATAGATGTGCTGGGATAGTGAGGTATAGATGTGCTGGGATAATGGGGTAAAGAGGTACTGGGATAGTGAGGTAGGGAGGTGATGGGATAGTGAGATATAGATGTGCCGGGATAGTGAGGTATATACGTGCTGGGATAGTGGGGCATGGAGGTGATGGGATAGTGAGATATAGATGTGCCGGGATAGTGAGGTATATACGTGCTGGGATAGTGGGGCATGGAGGTGATGGGATAGTGAGATATAGATGTGCCGGGATAGTGAGGTATATACGTGCTGGGATAGTGGGGCATGGAGGTGATGGGATAGTGAGGTATAGATGTGCCGGGATAGTAAGGTATGGAGGTAATGGAATAGTGAGGTATAGAGGTGATGGTATATTGCGGTATAGATGAAGTATAGAGGTGTTGGGAGTGTCGGGTATGTCGGGATTGCCGGGTATGTCGGGATTGCCGGGTATGTCGGGAATGCCGGGTATGTTGGGGGTGCCGGGTATGTTGGGAGTGTCGGGTATGTCAGGAGTGCTGGGTATGTTGGGAGTGTCGGGTATGTCGAATATGTCGAGCATGTCAGCAATGCCATGAGTGCCGGATAAGCATGACCGAATCACACATCTCCAAAATTAGTACAACTACATCTACGCACTATTTCACCAGATACTTGACTTGATATACTTCTTCTAATAATACATGTACGTAGATTTTTGTCAATGATTCACCAGCCTGACGAAGTGTAGGTTTTATATCAGTTATATCGGGCATATACAGTCACGTCATTGATTTCCAGATAAACTATATTTTATATTTACAGCAGATTTTATACGGTGTACACTCGATCGAGAAGCACGTGATACACTACGGTATCTACTCTATAGTAGTACTGTCTCTGATAGCCGGGTCTAGTAACAACGGTATGTAGTCGCACATGAAAATGATGTCAATTTTTTTTCAGTAAAGGTGTCATTTTGGACGCCTGTACGGTATCTCCTTTTAGGATAGTAGACCACTCCCCCAGTCTGGACTGGCTCCTTATATGGATAGGAGACCACTCTGCAAGTCTGGACAGTGTCTCTCCCAGTCAGCTCCTACAAAACAGTTTCACATGCCAGGGCCACTTTTGCATTGATTAATGACTTTGCGTTACTTATTCAGAATCCAAAATGGCACAGAACACATATGACGTACTGACCCCTATCGTCGACGCCAGTACGGAATTCGCCGTCGAATTCTACCTGCAACAAATGAAAGCTAATTCGGGTAACTTACTACTGTCGCCGGTAAGTATATCAGCGGCACTGGCTCTGTGTTATCTGGGCGCTAGGGGCGACACAGCAGACGAGATGGCCGAGACGATGCACATCCGGGACATAGATGATATTCACGAGTGGTTTAGAAAATTTCTGGCAACTTTGAAAAGATCGTCCGGTGCTGATTCAGCGTACCAGCTGAATACTGCTAATAAACTATTCGGGGCGGAGAGGTACAACTTCCTCGAGGAATACCTCGCTGATAGTTTGAAATATTTCGGCGCTGATTTGGAGCGGTTGAATTTCGCTGACGAGTTGAAATCGAGAAACGTCATCAATAAATGGGTCGAAGATAAAACGTCCGGTAAAATCAAGGACCTTATCCCGCCCGGTACGCTGTCTGAATTAACTAGACTCGTACTGGTGAACGCCATCTATTTCAAAGGTAATTGGGACAAAAAATTCGATGTCAAGGCTACGCGTAAGGGCGAGTTCAAGGTCAACGAAACCGAATGGAAAGTAGTCGATATGATGCATCAACAAGATCGATTTCCGTTCGGATTCGATCGAGAATCCGGCTGCGAAATACTTGCTTTACCTTACGTGAAAGAGGAGCTGAGCATGTTTATCGTTTTACCTACGCGAAAGGGCGGCCTTGCCGAGGTCGAGCGCCGCCTATCGGTCGAATTCTTGGACAGGTTGACGAAGGGCGTCGATGTGGGGAAAACGAACGTGATGGTCTCGCTGCCGAAATTCAAATTCGAGAAGACGGTTGAGTTGAATGATGCGCTGGAGGCTATGGGGATCAGGAAGTTGTTCACGGAGGGAGTTGCCGATCTGAGCGGTATGGACGGTACTAGGGAACTGTACGTCAGTCGTGGCATTCATAAAGCATTCATTGAAGTGAACGAAGAAGGTACGGAGGCCGCGGCGGCCACCGGAATTATGGTGGTTAGTTATTGCATGCCGCCTGAATTCAGAGCTGATCGTCCGTTCATGTTTTTCATTCGTGACAATCGTACGAAGGCCTTACTGTTTCTTGGAAGGGTGACTGATCCGACTTCCTAAAAAATATTCAAACGACAAACTCCTAACCAAAAATCTATCAGCCAGTTCCATATTCAAAATGAACACAGTGTTCTATCAAAGCTTTGATAAGACCTATAATAAAATCGTGCCAAAATAATTGATAAGACGAAGTCAATATCACGGGTCTGATTTTGGGGGAGGGGCCTGACTGGCAAAAATTTGATTGACACGTATTATGTAATAGTGAAAGACCTGGGCCCAGTTTCCCAAAAAAGTTTAACGAGTGTAATTGCTATTGGTTACTTAATGTTTTCAATGAGGACAACAATTCAAACGTAACCGTTTTTTGCTTACAATTTTTCGTGAAACTGGGCCCAGGGGCTAAGCCAGCCTGTTATCCTGAGTTTGAAGACATCATCAGGACCTGGGGAGTGTGGAGGTCCCCCCTCCCAGAGAACTTAAGGTTTTTACAAGCTCCAGATGCGTTTTGAGCCGCACTGATCCATAATATTTCGAAAAAAAATATGCTCTGGTGTTGTGTGGTATAGGCTGTTTCCGCACCTGGAGACGTCCTCTGGCAGGCGAGCATGTGACAATTAGTGCACTATACTGAGATCGGTCGAGCCACAGTTACGACTGTGTGGGTTTAATTTGACTCTTATTAAAGTCGATTATTCTGGAGTCAAATTTGAACTCATAACCGTTGAACTGGGGTTCGGCTAGTTCCCATAAACTGACTGTGTATAGTTCAATTGAAAAAATAGCCACCATTTTAAGAGAAAATAACAGAGCATATCGACGTTTCATGAGCGATTTTGAGTTGAAACGTCTGAATATTCTTTATGTTTTTCTCATGATTGTGGTTGTTTTTGGCTCTAGATGTTTTTGCTTATTACTGGTAATTGTATCGATTTATACGTATATGACTAATTATTGTTTCATTCTAAATAGATTCAAATCATTTTTGTTTTACATCAATATTGAAAAGAAAATATAGTGTCTGATTGTAACCAATAAAGCATTTCATAAAAATTGTGCGTTAGAAAATTTTAGTTTTTGATTTGGGGATTTTTGAACAAAACATTAGGACAGCAGCAGCAAAAATGGAAAAAAACAGCTCTTGAGTTAAGAATAATCTTTAGATTCATGTTTTTTTTTCAATTGTTCCTCCCAGGACATTTTTACGAGTAATTCGCTAATTACATGTGTTTAGGTATACCATGAAACCGAAATTAAGTTTCAGGGTTAGGCCACTTATCGTTTCGTTCCAGAGTAGAACCTCGTTATAACAGCCTTGGATATAGCGGTTTCTACACACCCTTGAAAATTTCATCCAAAATCGGACAATTTTAATAATTTCATACTGAACATAACGAACTATCGGTTATAACAAGCAGATTTTCTGGTGCCCTGAAGTTCGCTTTAACGAGGTTTCACTGTATATAGAACTATCGGTTATAACGAACTGATTTTCTAGTGTCCTGGAGTTCGTTGCCCTCATTTACGATGTCGTCCAACCCGATTCTAATGAGGTGTCTTGCGGGTTTTTCGTGACCTGAAAAAACAAACGCAAAAAAATGAGGCACTGGCTTCACTACTACGGCAAGCGAAGATTACGTGAGGATCACCAGATGTCGCTAGTGGTTAAACAAAACGACTAACTGTAGACTGGCAACTGGTCGTCCGCAGTTGGATGTTCTTACTTCTAATTTAATTATCATCCTTTTCAAAGCTTTCCAACACCACCATGCGACTTAACTATTTTTTACAATTGTCACGAGCCGAGCTATAGGTAGCCAGTGCCTGGAACAGTTTCAAACTCTTAGCCCCGTATTTCAGAGCTCAAACTACTATTCCAAATTCTTCTATATCCTAAAGTAAAAACACGGAATTCAAGGGTTTATTTCATATAACCGCGTAAATCCAGGGGAAATCCAGCTACGTACGTATTGCAGTAGTTTTCGCCCACCCAACCCTACGAGCAATTATCTAAACGTTTAGATAATTGCTCGTAGCCCAAGCTAACTTATACCCTAACTTTTGAAATAATAAAACTTTTATACATTAGGAGCATTCCAGTGTCAGGTATACCAGTACATTGAAGCCGAATTGCACAGGGTCCCCACCGTGTCTAGTGCTATCACTCCAGGGAAAATAGTTCCAAGAAATCCTCGATTTCATTATCAATCTGTCTCTCAGTACCCAGAGATTTCATACATATAACAGGTAGGCCTAACCGTCATTTATTCTATTTGTGTAACCATGGCAACTTATATGGGAGCCCTACTGTTGATTTGAGGTACTACTTTCGGGGTCCTGTTCTACGCGTCTCGAGGCATACTGACCTAATAATTGTGGTCTCATACCTTCACCCAATCGGGAAATTCACAAACGATTGGACAACAAATGTAAAGTCGATTAACGATATAGAAATTACAGTCATACCCACCTTAATCAGGATCGGCTTGATCCGGATTTTGGTCTTATCCGGACAATATTTGCAGTCCAATTGTTCATTAATAAACAACGAAAATGATTTTTTGTCAGAATTTCCGTAAAGCGGATGAATTTTAGACCTAATATTTGAACGATTCTAAATTTTGTCGAGGCACTTTTGGGCGAGTGCCAAATCTTCTTCCAGTTTTTTTTTCAATATCGATCTTATTTCGGGATTTGGTTCTTCTTCGTGGAATCGTTATTTCATCGGGTCGATTTTAACGCCTCGGTGATGATGATCCGGGCTTTTTCTTCGCGTTGTCCTTTTTGCTGAGTAACATGTTCTGGTTAGTATTCGATTTTAAGTCGCCACACGAGAGCTTGGACCGCGAGGAACCACCTGAATTACTGCAGACATTCCATTTTTAAGGTGTTTTTTCACCAGACCGACGAAGTGTCTAGGTTCTACAGGTATCCCAGAAATGACTACAAAATAAAGAATTGCTCTCCCTACTTTCATTTTTAAGATAGATACACCAAACTTATACCAGACATTGGTGAAAGTGGTAAGTCTTTTTTTTTTGTTAATCAACAATCATTTTATTTCAGACGATTTACAAGATATGCTCAATATGTGATCCCTGTAGATTTTTTACTACAACTTCTTTTAACAAAATTGTCCACCACATTTCTCAATACATCGACCCCTATGGTTGCTATTTCCTGCCGAATGTTTATTTTCAAAAGGTCAATAGTTGTTGGTGCGCCTTTATAGATATTGTTTTTGAGATATCCAAAAAATATAATCAAGGGGATTCAGATCTGGTGAATAGGGGGACCAGCCATTCACTCTTTCCAAAATTGGCTGGCGTAGAACATCTAATGTCAGTTTTGCAGTATGGGCTGTGGCCCATCTTGTTGAAAGCCTGCATGCATTTTTAATGTTGTTCCCTAAAAGACGCCTGGGCTTCTGAATGAAGAATTTAGTTAGCATACTCCTATAGCGTGCTCCATTTATGGTAACAGCTTCTCCATTCTGCTCATAAAAATTGGGTCCTTTAGCCATTTATGACCTGGTGAACCAGTTGCTTCAAACTTTTTCACCAGGTCATGAATGGCTTTCTAGAAAAGAGGTTTGGATGTGAAACAAATTATCAACTTTGAAGGGCCTAATGATGCTAGTTTCACTCTGGGAATTTTTTTTGAAATTTATCACTTAAGGGTAACAATAGATTGTTGTCAAGGAGACATCAATCTGGTCACCAGGGCAACAGAAAAATTTACTGATGCACCTTCTGACCAAGTATCAAAATGATTGATCAATGTTTGTAGATTCTAGATTCTTTATTTTATAGTAATTTCTGGGACACCCTAAAGCCGGGCGTATAGGTCGACCTTGTGACGCGACGTAATCGTCGGTTGCGTCACAAGTAGGGGCGTAAGTCGGTTGCGATGTGATTTCCAGCGACTGTGTGCGACTAAGTTGCTCCCAAATGACTAGTTGAACAAAGTAGAACAAAGTTTAACAAAGTAGAACATGTGCGACTCATTGCGACTGGCGTCGCTGCGAGTCGCAACCCGTCGCTGACAGTCGCAAGGTAGCGTTGGTCAGTGAGTCGTTGCGACGCGATCGTCGCTGGCGGTCGCAGTGAATCGCGTCGTAGTGAGTCGCAAGGCCGACCTATGCCCGGCTTTAAGCTATATCAGACAGTCACGTCATTGATTTTCTGATAAACTACATTTTATATTACAGCAGGTTTTACAGCGTAGCGCTCGATCGTGAAGCAACACTAATACACCGTGGTATCAACTAGGCCTACATAGCATGCATGGTACTGTATAACAGCTAGGTCTAGCAATAACACGGTGTAGTCGCTCATGTAAATTTTTCATCGCAATTTGTGGTGGGTATTCTATGAAAAGGGATCTTTAATGCATGTGACAGGTATTTTCGATCAGCCAATTGTGACACAATTGACGGCCGTCTTAGTGTACTCATTCATACGTAGGTGGAAAAAGGTTTTTTGAGGAAAATAACAGCAGGTTAAAACTTATAGCCTTTATATTCGATTATTGTAAGCACAGTCATAGGACAAATATCTTCGCATGGAATACATGGGATCACCCAATTCTTTGTTCTTGACACCAGGGAGAGTTAGATATTGAATAATTTGTCTGCTTATAATGGTACCTATGCATATTTTGTAACTACAATCAATTGCAAACGTGTAGCTCATAGCGTGTTCTATTATATTGGTGGGTTTCAAGGTTTTTGTATATGGTCACCAGGGGGCATTGAATAGTACTACAACTTAGTATTCCCATATTATATTGGTACTACGTAGGCATATTTTGTAACCACAATCCATTGCAAAGTTGTAGCTCATAACATTTTCTATGATTATGGTGAGTTTCGAGGTATTTGTTTTTGTATATGGTCACCAGAGAGCGTTGAATAGTAGGATTAACTAGTATTCCATATTATATTGGTACCTCTGCATATTTTGTAACCACAATAGCAAAGTTGTAGCTCTTGACATATTCTACCATAATGGTGGGTTTCAATGTCATTGGTTTTTGTATATGGTCACCAAGGGGCGTTGAATATTTAAACTGTTAGAACGTTAAGCATTTGAAACCACTTCCCAAGTGGGCATGAAGAACACTCTCCCTGTCTGGATGGTGTCTCCTAATGGTTAGAATACCACTCTCCCAGTCTAGGCGGTGTCTCCTTATCAGGAGGAGATCACTTTTCCAGACTGTGTCTCCTAACGGGTCAACTCCCCTTGTCTGGACGGAAAGGAGACTAGTCTGCAGAAGTCTCTCCCAGTCAGCCCCTTCAAAACAGTCTCACATGCCAGGGACATTTCTGCATTAATTGATTTCTTTGTGTTTACCTTTACCTTTTCAGAATCCAAAATGGCAATCAACACCGTTGACGTACACGCCCCTATCGTCAAAGCCAATACGGAATTCGCCGTCGAATTCTACCTGCAACAAATGAAAGCTAATTCGGGTAACATACTATTGTCCCCGGTTTGTATATCGGCAGCACTGGCTCTGTGTAATCTGGGCGCTAGGGGTGACACGTCAAACGAGATGGCCGAGGCGATGCACATCCGGGACATCGATAATATTCACGGACGGTTTGGCGAATTTCTGGCAACGTTGAACAATTCGTCTGGTGCTGAATCAGCGTACCAGCTGAAAACTGCTAATAAACTATTCGGGGCGGAGAGGTACAACTTCCTCGAGGAATACCTCGCTGATAGTTTGAAATATTTCGGCGCTGATTTGGAGCGGTTGAATTTCGCCGACGAGTTGAAATCGAGAAACGTCATCAATAAATGGGTCGAAGATAAAACGTCCGGTAAAATCAAGGACATTATTCCGCCCGGTGTGCTGTACGAATTCACTAAACTCGTACTGGTAAACGCCATCTATTTCAAAGGTAATTGGGACAAGAAATTCGAGGTTAGGGCTACGCGTAAGGGCGAGTTCAAGGTCAACGAAACCGAATGGAAAGTAGTCGATATGATGCATCAACAAGATCGATTTCCGTTCGGATTCGATCGAGAATCCGGCTGCGAAATACTTGCTTTACCCTATGTGAAAGAGGAGCTGAGCATGTTTATCGTTTTACCGACGCGAAAGGGCGGCCTTGCCGAGGTCGAGCGCCGCCTATCGGTCGAATTCTTGGACAGGTTGACGAAGAGCGTCGGTGTGAGGAAAACGAACGTGATGGTCTCGCTGCCGAAATTCAAATTCGAGAAGACGGTTGAGTTGAATGATGTGCTGGAGGCGATGGGGATCAGGAAGTTGTTCACGGAGGGAGTTGCCGATCTGAGCGGTATGGACGGTACTAGGGAACTGTACGTCAGTCGTGGAATTCATAAAGCATTCATTGAAGTGAACGAAGAAGGTACGGAGGCCGCGGCGGCAACCGGAATTATGGTAGATAGCTATTCCATGCCGCCTGAATTCAGAGCTGATCGTCCGTTCATGTTTTTCATTCGTGACAATCGCACGATGGCCTTTCTGTTTCTTGGCCAGGTGACTGATCCGACGTCCTAAAAAGATCTAAACCACAAACTCCAAAGCATAAATTTATCAGTTTTCGGTTTTCAGTTCCATGTATAAATCACAAATACTATGAACAGTATCATATCAAAGCTTTGATAAGATCTATTATGAAATTGTGCCAAAGTAACGGATAAAGACGAAGTTAATATCACGAGTATGATTTTGGAGAGGGGCCTGACTCGCGAAAAATGATTGACACGTAATGTAACAATGTGAGACCAGGGGCTGAGCCAGTGTGGGGTCCTCCCCCACACTCCCTTATGGCCGTGTGATCAGGCGTTTGTGAGGACGCTAATTTTTCCCACATTGATCCATAATATTTCGAAGAAAAAATCTGCCTTGCCGTTTTGTATCTCACGAGAAGCCTGCCGCTCGACAAGCGGTAACGGTATAGGCTGTTCCGCACCTGGAGACCTCCTCCGGCATGCGAGCATGTGACAATATTGCACTATACTGAAATCAAGTCGAGCCACAGTTACGAATATTTGTGAGTTAGATTTGAAGGCTAGTTCCCATCATTTGACTGTTTGAATAGCCATCATTTTAAGAAAAACTTAGAAAGGCAGTGACCTTTCATGAGCCATTTTTAAAACAACTTTAAGATTTGAAAATGGCTCGGAATCGAGTTGAAACGTCAATTACTCTTTATTTTGTTTCTTTTATTTTCCTCCCAGGACATTTTACGCGCCACTCACTGAATAACTAAACTAAACTTTAACGAACAGAATTTCTGGTCTCCTGAAGTTCGTTGTAACGAAGTTCCGGAGAAAAGATCTCGGCGTTATTTTAACTCCAGTTAGAAAAGCGATACTTACAGCGATTGTTAAATGGCCCTCATTTACGATCTCGTAGAAATTGATTCTAATGTGGTGTCTTCGCGGCTTTTCGAGACCTTAGTAATAACATAAGCAAATTAGGCACCGGCACCGCTAATATAATAAGCGAGGATTACAGGAGGATCTATCAGTTGTGTTGTCGCTAGCGGCACTGGATAAGCCGGGTCCTACATTTTTCGATCCTGTGATCAAATTTTCAAACCTTCCTTTAGACAGACCTCGTAGAATATGCCCCGCTTGTAATACTTAAGGTACATTTTCTGTTTGACTTTGATGAACCCCGAAAAAACTGAGTTTGAATATCTTTCATACCCATGATATTTTGATAAAACCCAACGGTCCAATTGGCTAAATTCATTAAAACCGGCCTAGATGTAGATAGATCCCTCCAATAGTATGTATTGTAAATAGTTAATGTATATATGTTTCGTTACGTTATTCTTTACATTTTATCACTTGAGTATAGTTTTGTAAATATTTATATATGTGTAATAGGAATGGTAAGAGTGTAAATAAGATTGCAAATCGTAAAAAAGGGTCGTTCATTATAACGTACGCATTGTAGATCGTCGTCTCTATCAACAATAATAAAGTAGAAAAGGGCACTTTTTTATAAGATCAGGCAGAAAATTTTCAACAGAAAGACACCATTCTTTAGGATTTTATCTTTATTGTATGGAAACAACATGGATGTTTGCCCCTGTTTCGCTCCCGTTTGAAATTGAAAGAACGTTTTTGGCCCACTTGGGACTTTAGTCCCAGCAGGCTATTGCGTTCACTTTTCGTCCGTCATCCATCCGTTCGTCCGTTCGTCCGTACATAGACGGAATCCAGTTATTTTGGGAAGTTTTGAAGACGCTTCAATGTAATGTCTTGATATTTGGTTTAGACATGTAACTACCCTAGACACATCTTCAGCCCAAAAACTGGCCCTGTCAGAATCAAGATGGCCGACTGGCAGCCATTGTTGTTCGCCAAAATCAGCACTTTTACACGTTTTTGAAGTTTTTAAGGAAAATTTTGAAGACGCTTTGATCAATGAACTTGATCTTTCGTGTATATTTGAATCTACCAAGGGCCCATCAGCATAACAAAAAATGGGTCGATCGGACTCAAGATGGTCGTCCTATTAGGATCTTTTTAGTTTCCAAAAATGTCAATTTTGGCCGGAATTCTGGGTCCTTTAGCTTCCTACTGTGCCATTTCTCATTGCAATTTGTGATGGGTATCCTTTGGAAAGGGATGTTTTATACCTGAGACAGGTATTTTTGATCAGCCAATTATGACGCAATTGGCGGCAATCTTGGTGTCATCAGTACTCATTCGTAGGTGGGAAAAAGTTTTTCCACATTTAATTGATACATAAGCGTATTTTGTTACCACAATCAATAAGAAACTTGTAGCTCATAACGTTTTCTATGATTGTGGTGAGTTTCAAGGTCATTGGTTTTTGTATATATGGCCACCAGAGGGCGTTGAATAATACAATATCTTAGTAATATTATATTCGTATCAATGCATATTTTGTAACCACAATCAATTGCTAAGTTGTAGCTCATGACATCTTCCTATGATTTTGGTGAGTTTTAAGGACATTTTAGTTATTCTATATGGTCACCAGGGGCGTTAAATAGTAGAATAACTTAGTATTTCCGTATCAAATTGGTAACGAGGCATATTTTGTTATCACAATCAATTACAATCCTAGCTGCCATTTCTATGATTGTGGTGGGTTTTAAGGTCATTGGTTACCAGGGGGCGTTATATATTGAAATTGGTTAGATTGTTGAGCATTTGAAACCACTTCCCCAGTGGACATGGCGTCCCTGAACCCCTATTTCTCATCGTTGGTTCGGTCGTCGATTTAGGATTTTCAACCGTGCAGTTTTAAGCGGAAATTTTTATGGTACTTTATTGTCTAAACAGGAATGACAAATGGGTTTGCTATTCTATGATATCGTTAAGTTTTGTAGAATAAGAAAGGCATGGCCGTAAGGCTTTGCAGAAAAGCAAGAATCATATAGCAAATACTGCGATCGATTCAGTGTATTCTTCTTGCTATTCAGAAATATCGCGCCATTGTATTTTGGCAAAACCTTTATCTAGATAATGCAAACTGAAATCATTCAATTCAATTCAATTTCATAGATTTATTTGGATAGAATACAATATGTAAACATATATACAATCTACACAGGCCTAGCAAAGCCAGAAAGGCCGCTTAACGCTAGCACCCATACAAAAAAAAAATCATATTAGCTGTGCTGTTCGCCCCTTAAATTCCATCACCCTCGCTTGCCAGGCGTTGTGTTAGCTCCGGCGGGAAAGCGTCCTTGGCCGCCAGCGGTGAGGATTGACCATTGTGGGCTTCGCAAGCGGTATAAATTGCGACTAGTCCCGGCCGGCATTAGGGGCAGGATTTAGGGGCTGCTCGGACAGTGTCAAGACAACTAAAAAGATCTTTCCAGAAAAAGGCGAATTTTTTTTTACTTGCCTCAGAGTTGCAAAATCTATTTGCAAGTATTTATTTTGCAAGTAAATCAAATGCAGTAGGCCTGAGACCCACCCACCAACTAACTCAGTTTTCGTTAAATTTTCGAAGTCACACACGTGGCAGTGCTTTAGAGTGACATGACACATGACACGTCAAAATCCGCATCCCTGACCAAAGCCACGACGCGCGGCATTTTACAATAAAAGGCAGAATTCGCCTTACGTGACCGACGGCATTGGGCGCGTCTCCGGCCCTGGATCAAAGCCGAGTATCTTACTCATGTCAATGGCCTCACAGCGCTACAATCTATGATTTCTTTCATATTTCGATCATCAAACATATTAACTTCAAACATGCAGTTCCATTTGAATAAATTCTCTGAGGTACGTATTAACCGGCTGGGCCTCTCGTTACGCCGTGGGCCGCCGTCGGGAATCGCGAGAGTTTATGAGACAAGAGTTGGTCTCGTAATGGGCCCCGGACATTCAAAGCCTGCAGATTCGAATTTAGAACGAGAACCAATAATAGCTTATTTGTTTTTAGTATTAAACTCCCGGTTAAACTGGCCCGGGTGCCAGGCCGTGTTTCAGGCAAACTCTGGCATGTGACTTGCAGTCGCGCAACTGAGATCGGTTACGAAGGGAATGGATTTTAGGCGCGCGATTTCCGTAAAGGTTGACGCTCATATTACAAATATTGAAATTTATTCATCGTCATATCATCAATCGAAGAAGTCGGGACTAATGAAGAATGTCTGGAGGAAGATTTAAAATTCCATCATCAGAGGAAATAAATAAAACTAATTCATCACAATATCAGGTTCGTCCCTCAACCTCCCTCTACTCGAGCCAAATTCATCAGGCCGATGCGATGGATTGTCTTTTCTTCTGATTCTGAGTGAGAGTGGATCTTTTTATTAGACTTTTTGAGGGCTCCTAGGCCTATCCGAATTTCTAAAGAATTTGTTCATATGTAGGCAGGTGATATTTTTGCCAGCGAGGCAGCCATTATTCCTCATGCCGACGACTATAGAGTGTTAATTGGTAACCCTAACCCCACAGGGGTTTGACGATGGGCTTGGATTTTATTTCCGGGTTGTTGATAATCTTGCGAGAATGGCGCTAAATATGAACTGCGAATAAATTCTAAATATCACGGAAATACCTTGTGTTTATATTGTTTATTTATCCGCTATAAAGTTTCGATAAACGATTCGTCGTTAAGAATCATTATCAGACGGTCGTCAGACGGCTATATGAAATAACAAGGGATGAAACGCCAGGCCTCCGCTGTACTTAAATTTTCAGCCAGAAGGTTGGGACAGTCACGTGACATTCTGATGACGTCATCGCATTTAAAACTTCAACACGAAAAGTTAACATATTCACAGACCGATATCAATTGTCAGATTATGATTCATATGAAATAAATAACTTATAAAGAATAAATTATGATGAAATATATAATTCATAGTCAAAAAATGCATTTGAATGTAAGTTATTCTTAAATATTTTTCGTATCATAGTTTCTATCTAATATGCTTCAGGTTCGCGTTCAGTCAAATAAGAAGCGTTAAGTCACGTGACTGTCCCAACTTTCTGGCTGGCACAACTCTGAAGGCGTTTCATCCCTTGTTATTTTATATAGCCGTCTGACGACCATCTGATAATGATTCTTAACGACCAATTGTTTATCGAAACTTTATAGCGGATAAATAAACAATATAAACACAAGGTATTTCCGTGATATTTTGAATTTATTCGCAGTTCATATTTAGCGCCATTCTCGCGAGATTATCAACAACCCGGAAATAAAATCCAAGCCCATCGTCAAACCCCTGTGCCTAACCCCTAGCCTATTGTAACCCCAGTGGCGGATACCGTGAGTAGGCCCCTACGGCTTTAGTCTGAATACCAGTCGTTGTTACCGGTTCCCTACAACGTCTGACTCTGAAGTATCATATAGAGGTTAAATTCTGTTAATCGCAATGCAACAACTGATTTTAGTGTCAAATCAAACCTTTGTACTAAAATAAATAAATTAGTAACTTTGTTGACTTTGAAAACTTGTTTTATAATAATATTTTTGATGATTTAAATCGCAAACCTGAGAATTTATTGATTTGATTTGAATTGATTGCCACAATCGGGATTTCCCATACAGACTAAATGAATAAAATGTGAAAATTCAATAGGCCTTTATGTCTCCAAAATTACTCTAAATGTTATTTTTTGTTGATAAAATGCATAAATTTTGGTCAATTTTAACCTTAAGAATTTGAAACAAGAATAATATCTGCATTGGCATCAATGTCAGTCCAAGTTCAAGTCCGGATCCGTGATTTACACTCCCATCATGCACCACGAAAAGCGGCCATATTTGTTATGTTGCTTCACTTCAACTATTTTTTGAGGCGACGAGGCAAAGGTTTTGAGCTACTACGATCGTCAAAAGCTACTTAGGATTACAAATTTATGCACAAACAATAGTTAATTTCCATCTGATTATAGAACAGTTAGTTTTAGGTCAGTTGATGGTGTTTTAAGGGGTGAAATAGACGCTCAAAGCCTCGTCCTTCAAAATGAGGGACAAAAATTAACCTTATAAGAGCACTTTCGCCCTAGACTTTGTAGAACAACGGCTAGGTACTAGACTACTACGGCTTGAGCATATTCTGAATACCAGACGTTTTTTACAGTCAATGACGTACTAGACTACGCGGTACTTAAGATTTTCCCCACAACATTTTCAATGTAGTTAATATTTGCCTGCATGTAATATTTCTGTCTCCAATACTTGTCGCACGTGTGGTACCTAACTGGTAGTGAATCGGTGCACCACATACAGACACTCGAGGCATCCATCTTGCCAATTAAAAAAAATACTAATCCCTGTTTTAAAATTGCTGAAATAGCGTCTGAGAGCACCTAAAATTTCTTTGGGGAGAGAAATTATTATGGGAGAGGGGTCCCCAAATCTGCGCCAGGGGGTCGGGCCTTCGGCCAGTTACTTGCGAGACACAATATTACTTTTGAGTCATATTCAGATTTGATCCCTGGATCTGTCACTGAACCCTAACCCTTAAAGCCAATTCTATTTTATGTTTTTATATATTTTATTAATATAGTATATCCAATTATATATATATATATATATATATATATATATACATATATATATATATATATATATATATATATATATATATATATATATATATATATATATATATATATATATATATATATATATATATATATATATATAATATCAGCATAAAAATATCCACTTCCGTAGATTTAATTGAATCGATTAAAAATGAAAGGTGAACTTCTCATCTTAATTCAGCCTTCCACGTTATTCAATGCATACAAAACCGAAAAACTAACAATAGAAAAGGGCAAAAGAAGTGGTGAAGTGAAGAATGTTGAGAATGTCAGTAGTGCTGGTGGTGACGCGGTCACTGGTGACCAGCAGCAGCTGCAGCAGTCTGAGGTTCCAGCTTCATCTAATCTACTCAAAGACAGGTACAGATATCTAATTGTATGCCAACTATCGCACCATTTAACCTTTGACCGAGTGGTTAGGGCGCTCCACTCTGGGAAAGCCAGGTTGTGGGTTTGAACCCATACATTACTAACTGATGTGTCCCAGGACAAGACACTTATCCTCATTTCCTCTTTTAACCCACAAGTAAAAAGTTACCTGGTCTGATAGATGACTCCTGAGCGCCTATAAGTAGCTGCTCGGATGTGTCTTCAACTCGGGGAGAGATGACTGGATAAATGGTTAGAGTTTATAGGCTGGGGGTAATAATACCGATTTGATGGAAAGCGCCGTTGAACATTGTATCACAACAGTGAAAAGGATACTATATAAATCAAATTGAATTACTAAATCAATTAATTGATGTATTCCTGAATGTTTTTCAGTAAACAGATGAAAGCCACAATTCAAACTCCATGTAAAGTTAACCTTACAGCATCCGAAATAGTAACAGTAGCACCAGCACCTCAGAGTTCAGCAGCAGCAGCTGCTTTGGGTCACTCGAATTCGCTGTTAGTCAGTGTCAGACAGAGAGGAAATCCTTTATTAAAACATGTTAAACATGTACCGTGGTCGTTCGGGGATATAATCCCTGATTATCAGATGGGCAAATCTAACTGCGCTTTATTCCTCAGGTAATTGACCCTTCGTACCTTTATTAGTTGTTCATTCCCTATCTGAGTCTCATACAATTTATCGATTGATTTGATTAATCTTTAATTAACAGCCTGAGGTATCATAATCTAAATGGTAACTATATTCACGAGAGAATGAAGGAACTGGGTAAAAGTTATGATTTACGGATTTTACTGGTACAAGTTGACATAGTAAGTATTTTTATCTGAAATTATGGCTAGAAATGATACCTTGTCTCTCCTAATCAGCTTGGTCATTTTTAATAACATTTGAAATCACTACATTTCATAGGGGTCATTCATTTATTACATGCGCAGGGCAGTGCAATTGCGTACTGTCATGCTTAATGCATACGAAAAAATGGCCGATTTTGTGTACAGAGGGGAAGGGGGGGTTGAAAAATTCAAATTTTATGCGTACGTAATAAATGAATGATCCATAGCTATCTGTTATTGTTAGCTTGATCATGATCTTGAAAAAGTACCTGGTAGCTGGCCAGGTCAACTTTTAAGCTCAGCAGAAATAAGAAAGGAGGTATCATTTTTTAGCCTTTTCAGAATGAGATCAGTTAACTTAAACAATATACCACTGTTTTCTATTCGCAGAAAGATCCACACCATGCTTTGAAGGAATTGACTAAGATTTGTATATTGGCCGAGTATACACTGATACTGGCGTGGAGGTACAGTTTAACATGGGGGGACCCAGGTTTCAGAAAGTAACACTGGAAAATTATTTCATTTTAGAATCTAAGTGAATTAGTAAAATCTTCTATTTTCCCTGATTCTCATCTCAGCATCTGGCCAATACTGAATAATTCAAGGAATAGAAAATCTTTGATAATCGAGGGTCATCAATTTCCATGAATTTTTAAATAGCAGCTAAATTTTTAAATGTTGTGTTTGTTTGTTTGTTTCAGTTGTGAAGAAGCAGGGAAGTACATAGAAGCGTATAAAGTGTATGAACATAAACCAGCAGATTCATTGAAAGAAAAAACTGATAAGAATTTTTTATCTAGGGTTAGTGTCTGTTATTCTTAGCCACGAGCCCCCGGGGTCTGCGGGTATCTACTATTCTGAAATTCAACCGTGATTTTCCACTCTCTTTCTCTGTGTTTCAGATGACTGATTGTTTGACGAGTGTGAAATCAGTGAATAAAACGGATGCATCGACTTTAATGTCGAAATTTGGGGTTAGAAAAGACACCAACCTATCTAGGCTGTTTTTTTTTCTAATTGATTGGATTACGGATCCGTCAATGAACTTTTTTTCGATTTCTAGGTATAAAAGAAATTATTTTCATTTATTCTTTTCCCGCCGCCCCCTTATCTTCAAGCATAGATAGGAAAATAGAAGTAAATACTTGTGACTTGCAAAAAATGGCGGCATCAGGTATGTGAGGCGATAAATATACAACATTCGGATATCATTATCCATGCCGGCCATTAAGAAAATTTTTTCTTTTTAATCCCCTTTCCCAAACACTTGATTAGTAATTTATCTTAATCACGCAATTGAATCCAATGTTTTGAGAAAAAATGATTTACTGAAAAAATCTTTTTACTACTCTCCGATTGTTTGAAGTACATCAATTCCGTAATCCAACTTAATGAAAAAATGGCCCTAGCTAGTGGTGTATTTATTTATCCAATTACTGTGAATTCGTCTTTAAATCTAATACAGTAAGGGGTCATTCATTTATTATGTACGCATTAGGGGAGGGGGAGGAGTCAGTGCAATTGGGTACTGTAATGCTTAATGTTTATATATGAAAGAATGGCCGATATTGCGTACAGAGGGGAAGGGGGTTGAAGAATTCAAATTTTATGCGTACATAATAAATGAATGATCCCTTACTTCAATTTTATGTTTATTTTGTAGAATTTCAAGAATATAGCTCAATCAGACCGTGATACACTGTCAGCCTGTCCCGGGCTCGGGCCTCAAAAAGTGAGTTTTTCCTGAATTTCAATTGTATGATGAATTTCGAAATTGAAAGTAAATATTTTGAATTCATTTTTTTCAGGCTGATAGATTGTATAAAGTGTTTAATATTCCCTTCAAGAAACCGGTGAAACGATTATTACAAGTGCCCGGGTCCGGCCCGATACCGCCCCGGTGAGTTCTGACTGGGCGGTGCTGCCACCTGTACACTACACCGCGTACTGAACAAAGATGGCTGGAAGCCGGTTAGACAAAATTGGAACGATTTACTCTCGAGTTCAGGGCTTATTGCGAGCCGGTGCTCTGAAAGATGTCGACAAACCGATCTGGTTCGATGTTTACGAAGCCTTTCCGCCGAAAATCGAACCGAAATACAACCGAATTTTACCCGAAAACAAAGTGAAAAATCTGATGGTTTCCGAGGATTTCTTCCGAGCTCGATTCAACCGCGTTTACGGCAGTCCCGGAATTATAGATTTGAACGATCAGAAATCGGAAACGATCAGCGAGAGATTCGTGAATGAATGTTTCCGATTGTACGAGGACGGCATGTCGGAGACGCGATTGTTCAAAATGGTCGCCGCGAATTTAAAAACCGTTCACGGGATCGAATTGAAAACCGTCAAACAACAACAACAGGAAAAACAAGAGAAAATGAAAATCGAAATCAAAGCGAAACAGGATAAAAATATGACGAGGGGAACGCAGCGTTTCGACGAACAGAAATTCAACGTTTCGGCTCAGGATTTATTCGGTGATAAAAGGCGGCAGCCGGCTGGGTCCCGGTCTCCCCCGAGGAGTGCCGCTGATTTACAGATAGACGACGAGGATGGAGACTTTATGAGTGAAGACACAAACATTGATTCTAATCGATGAAACTTATTCATACAATATTTATAATTTCATGTATATGATGAATCGTTATTGTAATAAAAAGTAAAATAGCCACTTTGTAAAAAGTATTTGTAAGTTACCCTTGAGTTTGAACTTGATTGGGATTGTTTCACTGAAACCTATTTTCATTCAGTATCTGAAACAGTTGTTTACTCGATTTTAAAACTTTTATGACACCCTTTCAATCTGGGTGACCTGTTGTGAGAATTTAGGACACCTCGCTTGCCTTTCGTTTCAAAATCTGGCATCTTGCAGCCGTTTTTAGGTCAGAGAGAACCTCTCATTCTCAAGACTCTGGATTGGGTGAATTGTCATGCTGAAACCGAAACCCAGGACAGCCCATTGGTAGCTAGACTGTTAGAATCTAATGGGGATAACCCTTATGATTATAAGGGTAGGCGTTTTTACTAGAATCGCCAGTAGCAATGCAAGAGGACATCCCCTGTTTTTCAAGATATATGTGACATCATTACAATGCGATAGATGGCGCATTGTGATAGATGTAGCCCGTCTCAGAACAAGCGTTGGGCTAGTTTGTACTATGTCGTTTGAAATCCTATTTCTCAGAGGTTATCAAGCTAATTGGAGTATTAAATTTTAGACCAAAATTTCATAAAAGTTCGGATAGGTCTAGATTTAACGTTAGAATTTTTCTACGGCTAAAATTAACCTTGAGTTTAAGGTCGTTTACCAACAACAACCATATGAGTCATTCTGCAGATTTTCCAGAACCTACCCTGAGAGGCCACCGAGGCCAGATGGCTTCTCAGGGCAGGGACCTGCCCTGAGAGGCCAGTGGTTTGAATCAATAGAAAATGAAAACCCATTCAACAGAGTGAGCTGAAATGGTGGCAAGGTGATCGGGATATTCAGATTCAAACTAAAGTTTTCGATCATACAATAGAAGACTACGCTGTATTCTATAGAAATAAATTGAGAAATACAAATGCTTTTAATCATATTAAGCTAAAACAGTTAAAAATTCAAGACGATAGGGAAACAAAAGTTACCTAAAATCAAAACATGAATTTTTGTTGAAATATATAAGAAAATATAATTAAAATTGGTATTTTTCAGAAACAAATTAAAAAATACTAATATTTTTCATAGAAATAAAGAAATGAAAAAACTTTTCTCTGTGGGAACATTTCTTATCAAAACTTCATAAAAAAATTTCATCTATAACTTAATGAAGAAGAAAATCACAATTATTCTCAGGAATAGAATTTTGCTGCTATGTTAGGTAATTAATGATAACGATGATACAAGTTTTTGTAAAAATTAAATAATATGATTCCAAGCGGCGCTGTTTTTATCTGTAATCTATAATTTACGATTAACGTGCTATATGTTCCTTCTAATTTCTTTGCACTTCACTTTCTTGTGTTACATTTGCATACGTATTTCTATACATTGTATGCATCAATAAATATGAATGCACTTGTGTTAAATAACAAAGTCCTTATCGCATCGTAATTAAACTGGCTATCGGCTTGCTCACACATTAATGGGTGGTGACGAAGAGATGAGGAGAGCACGCCGCAATTGCTCATTACGTCAATATAAAACATTCGACACATTTTCTAAACTCATTTTGGTAACATGCGTGAGGCCTAGCCTAGATTGCAAGTGTAGGAAAAATCTGTATTATCGAAACGAAACTGGCCTCTCAGGGCAGGTTGATATTGGAAGTTAAACTGCAGCAGCTCTCGGGGCAGGTTGATTTAGGCAAAATGAAACTGGCCTCTCAGGGCAGGTTGATTTCTGCAGAATGAAACTGGCCTCTCAGGGCAGGTTGATATCGGAAGTCAAACTGCAGCAGTTAAACTAGACTCTCAGGGCAGGTGATATCTGCAGAATGAAACTGGCCTCTCAGGGCAGGTTGATATCGGAAGTCAAACTGCAGCAGTTAAACTATACTCTCAGGGCAGGTGATATCTGCAGAGTGAAACTGGCCTCTCAGGGCAGGTGATATCAGAAGTCAAACTGCAGCAGTTGAACTGGTCTCTCAGGGCAGGTTGATTTCTGCAGAATAAAACTGGCCTCTCAGGGCAGGTGATATCAGAACTCAAACTGCAGCAGTTCAACTGGCCTCTCAGGGCAGGTCGATTTCTGCAGAATGAAACTGGCCTCTCAGGGCAGGTTGATATCGGAAGTCAAACTGCAGCAGTTGAACTGGCCTTTCAGGGCAGGTGATCTCCAGAACTCAAACTGCAGCAGTTGAACTGGCCTCCCAGGGCAGGTGATATCTGCAGAATGAAACTGGCCTCTCAGGGCAGGTTGATATCGGAAGTCAAACTGCAGCAGTTGAACTGGCCTTTCAGGGCAGGTGATATCTGCAGAATGAAACTGGCCTCTCAGGGCAGGTGATATCAGAACTCAAACAGCAGCAGTTTAACTAGCCTCTCAGGGCAGGTTGATTTCTGCAGAATGAAAGTGGCCTCTCAGGGCAGGTTGACATCGGAAGTCAATCTGCAGCTGTTGAACTGGCCTCTCAGGACAGGTTGATATCAGAAGTCAAACTGCAGCAGTTGAACTGGCCTCCCAGGGCAGGTTGATATCGGAAGTCAAACTGCAGCAGTTGAACTGGCCTCTCAGGGCAGGTGATCTGCAGAACTCAAACTGCAGCAGTTAAACTGGCCTCTCAGGGCAGGTTGATTTCTGCAGAATGAAACTGGCCTCTCAGGGCAGGTTGACGACAGTAGACTACGTCTATAATTGCACCCGCAGGGCTGATCAGATTAGATTCAATTGGGTATGCCTTATTGCATGTGGCAACTATAATTATACCATTGTCATTAGATAAAGTATAAAACTGATTAAAGTTGGCCTGCTCACAGGTAATTAACCTAACGAAATATGACATATGATCAACCAACCCTTACCCCGGAGAAGAAAAATATGATCAGCAGAATTACAATAGAGTTTCTGCAAAAGCAGTAGGAACCCTAAACTAGTATCTAGCCGTTGTTCCTGAAACAACGTCTAGGGCGAAAGTGCTCATATAAGGTTAATTTTCGTCCCTCATTTTGAGGGACGAGGCTCTGAGCGTCTATTTCACCCCTTAAAACACCATAAACTTACCTCAAACTGACTGTTCTGTAATCAGATGGAAGTTAACTATTGTTTGTGCATAAATTTGTAATCCTAAGTAGCTTTTGACGATCGTAGTAGCTCAAAACTTTTGACTAGTCGCCTCAAAAAATAGTTGAAGTGAAGCACCATAACAAATATGGCGGCTTTTCGTGGTGCATGATGGGAGTGTAAATTACGGATTCGAACTTAAACTTGGACTGACATTGATGCCAATACAGATATTATTCTTGTTTCAAATTTTTAAGGTTAAAATTGACCAAAATTTATGCGTTTTATCAACAAAAAATAACATTTAGAGTAATTTTAGAGAGACATATTGAATTTTCACATTTTATTAATTTAGTCCGTATTGGAAATCCCGATAGCGGCAATCAATTCAAATCAAATCAAATCAATAAATTCTCCGATTCGCGATTTAAATCATCAAAAAATTTATTCTAAAACACGTTTTCAAAGTCAACAAGGTAACTAATTCATTTATTTTAGTACAAAGGTTTGATTTGACACTAAAATCAGTTGTTGCATTGCAATTAACAGGAGTTAACCTCTATATGATACTTTAGTAGCGTCAAACGTTGTACGCCGTAACAACGACTGGTATTCAGACTATAGAAACCCCCGAAAAATTCACTGTTGAATTAGAATATACAGCATATTGAAACGCACTAATATCAGTGGACGACACAAATTGTTTATGTAGGCCTATAGGATATTTGAATAATTAAATTGATGCTTTGAAATTTATATAATCACCATAACTTTTGTTGTCGGTTAACTACATAACTTTTTGAAAATACATTTCTTATTATGAATGAATTTTGATTGAAATATTACTTTCATTTTATTTGTTAAGTGTCGATATATCAATACGTTTAATTTATTTCATTTTAATCCATTTAATTTCGACTCGACAATGTGCATGTCAAACATCGGCGAGAAAGTTCGCCGTTTCATCAGAATTATAGCCGAGTTTTCCATTTATACTGCTTAATTGCGCCAATGGCCTCTCAGGGCAGGTTCCTGCCCTGAGAAGCCATGTGGCCTCTCAGGGCAGGTCTGCGGATTCTTAAGAATGACCCTTCTCCCAACAACATCTGATTCAATTCAATTCAAAAATTTATTGCATCCGTATAACGACAAAATTACATAGGACAGACACGGCAATAGAATATTAATACAAAGAGACAATGACAAATGATAACATAACATAAAAGGAGAGAGACAAATTTGAGCTATTTACAAAGAACACCACTCCCCGCCGGTCACTTTTTGAACTTGAAAATACAATCTGATTGAATTGAATTGGTCTTATGACATTTGATTGGGAAAGTAAATAAATAGATGACCAGCCTCTGATGTCAGTATTTAGAGAAATGAAAGATATTTTAGATGAGAAAACTCCATTGATAACTCATAGGAGAAACAGTATTGGACTTGTAAGTGTTGATACCATTGAAATGGTCTGAGATGAGAGAGTATTTTTATTAAATCTCCTTTTGAACTGTTGAATTATTGGCACACACAAATGCGAATCCATCCAATCTGAATTAATCCACTCTGGAATACGGTTTTTCATATAATTAATTGATCAGATCAAACACCTAGAGTCCACCCCGTAAGACCAACAAGTCGCCTGCTATGCCGTGGCGCATTACCAAATAATGGACGCCAAGCCCTCAAAATGACCATAAGAATTCTGTATTAGAATTCTGAGAGAAGATTAACACCCCCCTCTGTTTGCTGGGCTTGGACGGAGCCACCACTTGCGATTCCCATCTCTGTCTGCTCTGGTGGCTTATCGGTCACAGCTGTCACTGCTCTGGGATGAACTTGTTTATAATCCCCTCATGAATAAATCTATCTAATCCAGTGCAGCACCAGTCCTGTTATTAAATATTCCCGCTGTTGTATCATAATAGTATGACTTACTCCTGGTGCTATGGTATAGTGTCTAGCGGTTGTTCCTGAAATGACTTGTATAGGCCTATTCGTAGAGTATTACGGCTATACTGCTGCTGCTGGATTCTAGCTGAACAGTTTCGATGTATTTAGCTATGACTGATTTAAAAAGAATCTCCGCACAAAATCAAACGAATCACGTGGCTGATAATAATTCTGACCCCAGAAATCAACATGGGACGCGATGGGATAACGATACCCCGCCTACTGGATCTAACTCAAATTCTAACCCCGCTCCTGCGAGGAGATCCGCCGGACTGTCTAGGAGTAATGGTGCTGATATCGGATCTTACCCTAACCCTGCTCCGCGGAGATTTATATGGAGTAGACTTTGTTGTTGCAAAACGAAGGAAGAATTAACTGAAAAATCGTATTTGATGGTGATTAATAATTATCATGATTAATTATCATATTAGTAGGCTAGTGTCTAGCCGTTGTTCCAGGGTAACCCGTACATCATCTGGTACCCGGTATTCATACTATGTTTAAAGTGTATTTCCAGGTTTTAATTTATATATATTTTGTTTTTTAGGCACACACGGTCAACTCGGGCAGTAGAAATGTAATACACCACCATGGTAACATAGAGGAGGAGCACGAGGAGGACGACGACGCTTCCGGAACCAGTTCAGAATCAACGACTCAAGAGAAACTTCTCAGTCAACAATATGAGGTTGTCCACACACACGATCCACAATCCATATACAGTAGACTCCACTCAAGTCGGAATTTTTGGGACCGCAAAAATGTGTCCGACTTGAGTAATATCCGAGTTTGATGTTGTGTATTACCGGTACATAAATACAGTGGAACCTCGTTACAGTGAACTTAACGCGACCAGAAAATCTGTTTGTTATAACCGATAGTGCGTTCATATCCAATATGAAATTAATTGAATTTTCTTACTCGGGACGAAATTCTATATTTTTTGAATCCGATGAATCGTTGTATCCGAGTTCGTTATTACGAGGTTCCATCGTAGTGTCACAAAAAATATTGAGTAGAAGGATTATTCGAGTTGATCGGAGCCGACTTGGGCGGAGTCTACTGTAGTCCTCCTTCGATATTTCACTCCATGGTCAAAAGCGTTTAACGAATTGAGGCAACAACTGGCGAACTGCGTCCTGGTTTGATTCGCTGTTATTTAATCGTTGATGATTTACATTATTTCTTTGTAGAGTTTGGATTATGATTACTGTGAAAATAGTTTGTATCAGAAAGAACAAAGGACTTCTAATTATCAGGTATGATCCCAGTACAATCCATATCTACTGTTCTCACCCGAAATTCAACTAGGCCTATACAGTGTGTCCCAGAAAATTGTTTCTCTGGAATGATTGAATATGTCAATAAAAAATATTTTGTTATGGATTAGTAATCAGTAGGATGTCTTCTTTACATTAAGGATAATGGGTCTAGTAGACCACGCCCGCCTGGTTTTCAAACACTAATTATGAAGCAACGTGCAGTCAATACGGCATAAGTCGTCGTCGAATAAGTCGTATCATCACATCTCTCGTATGATTATTTTGGTCTCAAGGGTAGATTTCAGCGATATAGGATCTACGACCGGGAACATGACGAAGCTTGCTGGAATCTGAGCATCGTGTATATCGTATTTTCACGAGTTATTCGTGGAATTCATATAAAACCACGACTTAAAGATAATTCGTAAAAATACGACTTACACATGACTCGTACATCACGTAAGTCGTAGAAAAATCGGCAGTCCCGAGAGCTACAACTTATGCAGGGTTGACTCCATTTTACTTCAAAACCAAAATTGATAAATGAAATTAGGCTTTTTACAAATAATGGTAAAAGCACCAAAACCAAGTCAATGACTCTGGCAATAAAGAAAATCTATTTCTCAAAAGAACAGTCAAAAATAGAATCTACGTAAAAGAAAATTCCAACAAGAACAAGCAAATGTCCATTTGAGTACAGTGCATGACACAATAAGTTACAGTCAATTTGAGACTTTAGGATTTCAAGGTGTTATTGTCATATGATCAATAGAAAACAATTAACAACATAATTATGTATCACTCAATTCAATTTTCCGTAAAATGGAATTTTTTGCAAACGGATACCTGCCCTTAATATATACCCGCTTTACTATTTAAACTGCCTAATTTTATTTATCAAGTTTTGTTTTGAAATAATTAGTGTTTGAAAACCAGCCAGGCGAGGTCTACATGACCCTTTATCCCTAAGATGAAAAGAAGATATCCTACTGATTGTTACTAATCCATCACAAAAATTCATCTATATAGATTAACTAGATTAATAGATTAACTAAATATTTGATCATTTCAGAGGAACCGTTTTCTGGGACACTGTATCGTAGTCCGTTTATTAATCGATGAGACCTGTTTTCTGGGATACTGCGTACTTTTTGGGGAACATACCTTATTTAGATCTTAACAGAATACCAAATCATGAAAACGATTGAATATCTGATATAACGCCTATACCAGTTCTGTACCAATTAGAAGGATTGCAATGTTCAAATTCAAGAAATTTCACAAAATGTAAAATATTTTGTGTGATTTAACTTGATTAAAAGACTTGTTGGCAATCTTTCTAATTGGTACAGAACTGGAATGACATCGCATATTCAGTGGTTGTCCGTAATTTTTGTGGTCAGGTTATGACCTAAATGAGGCACCGGGTATATACCCGAAAAAGTAAGCGAAATAGTCCCGGGAAAACAGGTTTTAAAATCATCCATTAATAAATGGACTAGGCCTAAATGTGGAGTTTATGATTGATTGATTGTGTATTGTATTCTGTATTCTAGGCAGTATTAAGGTGTCAGATGGCCCGCTGGTGGGTGGCATTTATGATTGGTGTTTTCACTGCGATGATCGCTGTTTTGATCGATGTTGTTATCACTGAATTGTCAAAATATAAATTCTCATGTATCAAATATTGTATCCTTTACTGAAATATCTGCGATTTGATTTGAGATAGTTAGTTATGTGTTATCAGAACCCTTCACTCGGTGCACCATACACAGATATTGATAAATGCGTGCACGATGGATGTTTGTCTGTACCGTTTCTCATCTGGTTTGGTATAAGCGTGATTGCGGTGGCGATTGCGTCTTGCTGTGTTGTATTCGGAGAGGTAAGTGAGTTTCAGAGAATGTTTCAGGGAGACGGTGATGCTGCTGATGCTCATTGATGTTTGTTGTTTTACAGTCAGTTGCCGCTGGAAGCGGGATTCCACAAATTAAATGTTTTCTAAACGGTGTAAAAGTGCCTCACGTCGTCCGGTTTAGAACGTTAGTGTGTAAAGTGGTCGGAGTGATGATGTCGGTAGTCGGCGGTCTAGCTGTTGGCAAGGTAGCTGTCTATATCAATTTCTATTGTTGATCGCAGTTTAGAATTTTCATTAACCAGTAGTTCATTATTGTATTTAGGAAGGTCCAATGATTCACTCAGGTGCAGTTGTTGCTGCTGGTGTCTCTCAGGGTAGAACTACTACTTTTCAATTCGATTTTAAAGTAAGTTGAAGTCTTGATCACTGATTATTCACCCATATTTGAATCTATATTTCGGATTAAATTTTTTCAGGTGTTTGAATATTTCCGCTCAGACACGGAGAAGAGAGATTTTGTATCTGCAGGTGCGTCTGCTGGAGTTGCAGCTGCATTTGGTGCACCTGTAGGTGGTGTATTATTTAGTTTAGAAGAAGGTGCTAGCTTTTGGAATCAAGCTCTAACTTGGAGAAATGTAAGAATCAGTAGTTCCAGCTGTTGTGTATAGATGGTAGCAATAGGTCCTTTTGATCATATCTTGTATTTTTTCAGTTTTTTGCATCAATGATTTCCACTTTCACCTTGAATGTTTTACTAAGCTATTATCACGGTCATCCGTGGGAACTGTCTTATCCTGGTCTTATCAATTTCGGAAAGTTTGAGGTAAGTTATGCATTGATCAGTTTAAGTCTAGTGGTTTTTAGCCCACTTTTTAGCGGGCTATTACGTTCACAATCAATTAAAAAATCGCAGCTGCTGACATGTTCTATGATTGTGGTGAGTTTCATTGGTTTTTGTATATGGTCACCAGGGGGCATTGAATATTGAAATTGTTAGATTCTTATGCATTTGAAACGACTTTCCATGTGGGCACAGTCTCCCTGGACCTCTAGTTGAAGTTTTCGAGGGAAATTTTGAAAAAACTTTGATCAATTAACTTGATTTTTCATGCATGCTTGTATATCCAAAGGGCCCATCGGTATTAGTAAAATTGGGTCAATCAGACTCAAGATAACCACCCTGTGACCTTTTTTGTGCCCAAAAATTTTTGCCCAAATTCTGAGTCTTGTAGCTTCCTACTGGTTTGCCATTTTCCACTGTTTGTATTAATGATCAGCCAATTATCACGCAATTGGGGGCTATCATAGTGTCATCAGTACTCATTCGTAGGCGGAAAAAAGTTTTTTGAGGAAAATGTCAGGTTTTCACTTACAGTCTTGATATTTGATTATTATTGTCATAAGATACATCTCACGTAGAATCAGAATCGCCCAATTCTTTGCTCTTGCCACCAGACCAGGGGCAGTTCAATATTGACTAAACAATTTGTCTATTTGTATTGGTACCTATGCATGTTTTGTAACCACAATCAATTGCAAAGTTGTAGCTCATGTTCTATTATTGTTGTGATTTTGGTATATGGTCACCAGGGGGCGCTAAATAATACAATAACTTTGTATTTCTATATTACATTGGTACTTATGCATATTTTGTTACCACAATCGATTGCACAATTGTAGCTCATGACATATTCTATGATTGTGGTGAGTTACGAGATCATTGGGTTTTGTATATGGTCACCAGGGGGTGACCATATTGAATATTGAAATTGTTAGATTGTTGGGCATTTGAAACCACTTCCCAAATGGGCATGGTGTCCCTGGACCCCTAGTTTGTAATTAAATGTGTTTTGCGTTTATTTTTTTGTAGAGTTTGAATTACAGTGGAGTCGAGATACCTATATTTATATTAATGGGAGTGATAGGTAATTGTTGATCTCAGTTTTGATCTGAGTCAAGTTTAACGGTATTAATGTCTCAGATGTTTTTATATTTCTAGGTGGCTTATTGGGAGCGTTGTTTAATCATATCAATCATAAACTGACTGTTTTTAGAATTAAGTAAGTCTCAATCATCGATATTAGTTGGGGTCATTCATTTATTACGTACGCATCAAGGGAGGGGGGAGGGGTCAGTGCAATTGCGTACTGTAATGCTTACTGTATATGAAAAAATGGCCGATTTGGCGTACAGAGGGGGAGGGGGGTTGAAAAATTCAAATTTTATGCGTACGTAATAAATGAATGATCCCTAGAGGTTGTTTCTATCATAGTCTGTTCTACAAAATTTGATATTGATTCTATGGTCTGTGCTATAATAACAATTGATGTTTATATTTTCAGACACGTTTATCATAAATGGACTCAGTTACTCGAAGCTATGATTGTGGCTGGTTTAAGTGCTACTGTAGCATTTACTTTGATTTATTTTTCGCAAGATTGTCAACCACTTGGTAAAGATGACAATGAGCATCCTATACAGGTATAGAATCATCCCCCCTCCCCCACCAACTGGTACCAGCCCCCTCCCGGTACCACCCCACACCAGTTGGTTCTAATTGTTGTATATTCTTACAGATGTTCTGTAATGATGGCGAGTATGATGCGATGTCATCACTGTTCTTTAAGACACCAGAGGGCAGTGTTCACGCATTGTTTCATGACCCTGCAGGTAAGAGAACACCTGGGGGTGATAAAAGACGCATCCTATAAACTATACTGTAAATTTTACCATGAACCGTCATCAAACCTAATGTGCTATCATTTCTACTGGTGAATTGAGCTGTAATTCTGTATTGCTGTATTCCTGTATTGTAGGATCGTTTCAGCCAGTGACTGTAGCTGTATTTTGTATTGCGTATTTTCTACTAGCCTGCTGGACGTACGGTGTATCTGTACCTAGTGGTTTATTTATACCCTGTTTACTGACCGGTGCTGCCTGGGGTCGTCTTATCGGAATACTAGTGCAATATCTCGGGCCGAATCTAGTGAGTATTACCCCCTCCCCCTCCGTCGCGCTCTAATCCAGGATTATTAATAGATTGTTGATTATAATGTGTATTTGTAGGCTTGGGCTCTCCCTGGTAAATACGCTCTATTAGGCGCTGCTGCGATGTTAGGCGGTGTTGTCAGAATGACTATCAGTTTAACTGTAATACTCATCGAGGCAACTGGAAGTATCACATTCGGTTTACCTATAATGATTATATTGATGGTTGCCAAGTGGGTCGGGGATTATTTTAATGAGGTTTGTATTATTTTAATCCTGGTTTAGTGTTTGTGTAATGACTTTATTATTCATGTTTTTTTTTTATGTAGGGTTTGTATGATATACACATACAATTGCAGAGTGTACCTCTATTACTGTGGGACGCTCCGCCGATATCTGCTAATATATCCGCTACGTAAGTGTTAAACCAGGTTAATGTAAATATTATATAAGGGAAATTCTGTCTGTAAGGAATTTTGTTGTATATCTGTAGAGAGGTGATGAGTCATCCTGTGGTCGTGTTAAGAACTGTTGAAAAAGTTGGAAGAATTGTAGACGTTTTGAAGAAAGAAACTCATAATGGTTTCCCGGTAGTCTGTGATATCGATCCTGAACAGGTATAATGTTCATGTTATTCTGCCTCTTTTGGTGCTATATGATGTTCTATGTACTGTTCTATGTTTAGAGCGCCCCCTGTGTACAGTACAATATACAGTGTACAATGTATTGTTAATGTGTTAGTGTTTACTGGCCTCGCGTATCTGCGTTAGATAGTACAATTTACTATGTTTTCTAGGCCTTCTGTGCTCCCTACATCCTCGGCAGGTATTCAAACCTGGGCATCGCCACACTCAGCCACAGCACGAACCCCTGCCACACTAGACCAGGTGTGCAGATGCATGCGTTTATAGGCCTACTGTGATATACTGTATGTTTTCCTGGCTCGCAGTTTTTCTGGATATCTGCAGTGCCACCTCTAGGCGGTACAATTTACTATGTGTTTTTATTTAGGGGATCTGTAGTGCCCCCTGTAGGCTGTACAATGTACTATGTGTTTGTGATTCGGAGTGCCCGCAGTGCTGTTGGCGCCACCACGTACTATGCGTTGTGTTTTGGGGGTTTGCTGTGCCTCCTAAACTCCGTACTTGGTACTATGTTTGATTTTTCTAGGCCCCCAATGAATCTGGGTGTTTTGGGACGTTTCAAGGTTTAATTCTCAGAAATCAACTGATTGTTCTGCTAAAGATGAAGGTACAGTTTTGACTTGATCAATCAAGCAACTATTCAAATCACTAGCGGCTCCCCTCGTCAACGATATTTATTTTGACAGGTATTTCAAGAGACTATGACCGGTCATGAGGCTGCGAAAAAATTAAAATCTAGTGATTTTAGGGAAGAATATCCGAGATTTCCATCCATTCATGTACGTATTGATCTTGTGGCTTGTTAATTCAAACATTTCGCTTGATTTCTGCTGTTTAATGTTCCATATTTCAACGTTTCAGCAAATTCATATATCTCGACATGAAAGAGAATGTTATATAGACCTGCGTCCATACATGAATCCTGCTCCTTACCTTGTATTAGAGGTATGTTTCTTACAACGTTTATCTGTATTCATATATTCATACAGTGGTCAATATGTATAGCGTGTTGATACAGGACATGTGTATTTGTTGTGTATTTCAGACAATGTCTCTGCCGCGATTGTTTAAATTATTTCGTGGTTTAGGGTTGAGGCACACTGTAGTTATTGATCATCAAAATAATGTAAGTACCATGCCTGCTAATACCCGCTCCTCTGGCCTGTGTTGAGCTTTTTTATGGGCAGTTCTATTTCAAGAGAAAGGGCACTTTTCACCATAAAAAGGAGGTCTTTCTCATTGGAAAAGGCCATATCTTGAATATGAAGTGTCCGGGAAACTGAATAAATCATTTTAGAATGGATTACTTTATAATTACAAAAAAAAATTATAATTATAGCCAAATTTCGAACTTGACCCAGATTTTTTGACACAAACTTTTTGAAGGGCACGTTTTAGGGGGTTTGTTTGCTAAAAACCTGAACCCCCCTCGGCATGGACCTGGGCACCACTGCTGTCCTTTAGCCATTTATGAGCCTCCTTTCCACCTTGCTATGTTTTCAGGTAATTGGAATTGTAACGCGTAAAGATTTAGCCCGATATCGAATCTGGACTCACCGAGGGCGGATGGGACTCGAGGAGCTACAGATATCACATGGTTAGAGGGTTACTGCAAACATTCACTGAGTTACTGCAAACATTCTGTTCATCGAAACTGGCTTTAATGTGATTTTGTAAGATACCATTGATTTGTGTAGAAATGTGTTTATAACTAATATTTAGCAACGGAGTATGAACTGCTGCTGTCTGTATAAGCATCAGTAATTCATTTAGATTATATTCAATTTTATACTATTCATTTACATTGAACAAATTTCTATATGTATACATCAATATGTATATACCAGTATATATTGTGTTCAATCGCTTTATAATAAAAGAACATTTATACACAATATTAATCAATAATACTTAGTAGGCTACATTAGAACAGAATGAGGATTCCCTCTCGAGCAGAGTGAGTTACCTGCGTAAATGTCGGGTCCTGGGAGTACTTGTGCAGAAAATCTTTGAAAATTAGATGCACAGATCATGAGCAAATTCACAACTTGGGGTGAAACTTTCAGTTTTAAAATCATTTGATTTAAAATACAGTTAGTGTGGAAGCATGTGCATCTATAGAACAAACACAAATGAAGAATTGTTACCAATGAGTGAATCTTTTGGGATCAGCGCGCAAATTTTCTCAAATCATATGGGTTGAACTTCGTCAATGAGCAATCCAACATCTCCTAAGACGCTTCCTGTGAGACCCCATTTTGCGCAACCCTTCTAAGAGACCGTGAATGGGTAACGTAACGCCAGAGAACTATCAAGCGATGAAGCCAGTGCCGACGGAGTGATTAACCCTCATAAACCAGGCAAGGTTCGGGTAGTCTTCGAAATATTTCGACCAAAAAATCTGAAAAAAATATCACAAAAATTTAGATTTAGTGCGAGAAGACAAAAATAATTTGTTTTCTCGCGTTAGATTATTGTTTTCTCGCGATGAAGTTTAGTTTTCTCGCTATAACATTTGATTTGGCAGGGTCGGGAAAACAAACGTTTGTACCGTAGTCGTTTTGATAATTGCGATGACAGCTCGGTCTACGTCGATCCCATTCTTGTGTTCCTGAGGACGATGATGGCTGAAATAATGATTAAAAGGGATACTGGTAATTTGATACGACGTAATGAAGTATACATCAAACTTCATGAATTTTCAACAACCGTTCGTACCGGTAGTTCCATTCAAGTTGGTTGACTGGCGGTCATACGGATTATCGAAATGCATCATTATTGATGCAGCCTTCATATTTACATGCTGTGGGCCTAAATATGTAGGCTGCATCTGTGTAGGGCATCATGAATGAATGCAACGTGTATTGCAATTCTTATCAATGTTTTATTAATGAAATACATGTAGTTATATCGAAAATGGCTAACTTGTGGCCATTTTGGATTAAATGAAACTTGTTCTAAACTCTGGATGCAGTTTCTTAGGCGTAGCCTTCACCGTTTTCGACCAAAATTAAATGATCCCTATCTATTTTGCTTAACATTTCTATCGGTTGACGGTGGAACCCGGTAGCTTTAGTTTCATTAATGTGAATCACGAATTATTGCCTAAATAAAGTACACCTTTGAAAAAAAAAGAACTGCCATAAAATATCAAGCTACAACTCAAGAGTAATACAAATAGTCCAATATCATGCAAATATGAATTATAGATTCTAGTTTTGCCGACATACCCTTTTTGAAAAGTCACAGCTTTTGAATTAAGAATTGCCATTTAACGGTATACATAAATGAAGGTAAATCTTATAGTTTGTATTGCCGAAAACTTACAATTGAATATTCCTAACTACCATTCCTACCAAAGAGGCCTACAGATGGTAAATTATGCATTTTAAGCGAAGTTAAGTGGCTACTTCTGACAGAAACAGTCGATAAACGCCCCGCGATATGGGCCCCACGGAGTCACAGGTGGTCGCTGGCAGGTTGATCCTCGCGCGGTTACAACAGTTACTCGTGTATTTGACAGCGACGAGACACGCGTCAAACAGATCACAACGAGTTTGAAAAACTACGTCGTGAGAAAGAATTTAACTGCGAAAATCAAAACCGAATTCATTCCGGTTTTAATTGAGACAGGTGGAATATATTATATTTAGATATATAGATATATTACAGTTATGTGTGGATTTAGATTCTATTATTCAAACTACCGATAGTTTTTATTTCTGTATTTTTGATTGTGAATCAATGTTCAACGCGTTGTGAATTCAATCTCAGCTACTGAATATTTCTTGTGTAAATAAACTAAAGAAACGAAGAAATCTAAAGAAAACGGATTTTAAACATGAGTTCGCGCAATACGAACGATTCCACAGGAATAGCGAACCTGAACCCGGATTTAACTCTAACACCTGTAGATGTCGTACATCCTGAAGATACTCGGGGTGATCTAGCGTTGGCTCCTCAGTTACTGACTGCTGACGAGAAGGGGAGGGATACCCGTAGACATTCACTAACTCTGATAGCGTCACCGCTGGAGATGAATCTAACGGCTGATCCACAGCGAGAGGCGACGAGTTTGACCAAACTGAAATCGTCGGCTCATATGACTAAAATATTCAAAGCTATCAATTACAAATGGTTGGACGAATCAGATTTAGAAAAAGAGAGATTTACAATTCATCAGGTGAGTAGAGTAGGGGTGCAGGAAGTGGGACGCGGGATAAGTGGAGAAGGGAAAAGGTGCGTAGTAGACAGTACTGTACTACTAAGGTGAATAAAAAGATCCCATACAAACCCCCTTAAATACGAAATGCCCTTTCACTGCTCAGCGGAAATATTTGTGGAGATTATAATATCATATACTAGTAAGTTTAAAACCCACTAAAAAGAATTTACAAGATTAAAATCGAATTTCATTCATCAAGAATTGAAATTACACGACGCTTCGAAATTTCGAGGTCATCTGATCGTTTCTTCACAAATACGATTTGATTTTCAATTCTGTATATAGTGGGTTTTAAACTTACTGTATGTTTTCCACGTTCGGTTGTGGCTGTTCTACTATCATATACAGTCAACCCCCGATATACTGCCCTCCCATATATCGCCAATCCCGCCTACCGCCAGGTTTTCTCAATGTACATCTCTATACAAAAACATAGTAAATCACCCCCGATAAACCACCATACTCTCTATACCGCCAAAATCGTTCCGCACCGATGTGGGCGGTATATCGGGGGTTGATCCTAGTACATTTAAAGTATAAATCGGTGACAAAGTGGGGCCGATTGATTGAATGTATATATATCAATACATTTCATCAATAACGAAATCAATTTAGACCAGTCGCGGTCTATGTATGCAGATTACGTAATAAACCATTTCGCAGTTGCTAGCCGCCATTTTGTTAGGGCACTTTCGTCCTGATCCTGTACTATCTGGTTATTTCTCTGACTTTTTTGAAAACTATTTGTGTTGCGTGTTTTATCATATTTCATTGGTCCATAGATGGATTTTGATAGCTTTAGAGCAATCTAACCGTGTGAATCTCAATTTTTCAGCAATGCCGAAAATTAATTTTTTTAATTTGCAACAAAGCGACATGAGAGCGATATAAGAAAATGTGCACGGTTTTTGCGAGTTCAGGGTGCTCAACTTTGAAGTGCGTTATTTTTAAAAATGAGTTTTTTCGAAAAACTTCAAACATTTCACGAATCAATTTTTATCAATTTATTCAAATAATTTTCAATATTTTTCAAATGTGTCATTATTTCATCAATATTTGCTCAAAAAACATTTTATTTCAGCTAAAGAAACTGACGATGAATAATTCTTATGTGTTTGTTTCTAATAATTCTAATGTCTTTTTCAAAGTTTGGGTAAGTGATAACTAAATCAATATTTATCAAAGATTTGAAATCTTATTTCCAAAAAGGTATGTAAGTATTTGCTATGCCACAATGTTCCACTTCGTTGGTGGAAAAAGTGCCTTCCTTTTCAGTACCAATGACTATGCTTGCTAGCAATGGGCCTGATCGCGCGTATTTAGAGAGTGATGGCGGGTAGTGAATAGAGTCACCACGCATGACTGATAACGGCACTGATATATGATTATGGTCACCCATTGACCAGATAAAATTTCAAACTACCTCGACCACTACTTACGTATTAGCGTATTAGCGTATTAGCATGCTCAATTGGAATGCTGGAGATACTATAGGTTTGAGTCCTGCTGAGGTTTAGCTTAATCATGAGAGCTATGAGTTAGAGTTACGGCTGATACGTTCACCCCGTTGGCTAGTCACCCTGCTGGTTGATAATACCCGGGCTGACCCCGGCGCTAGAGTTTGTGTTTCCCACGAGTCACTAAGAGCCCATTATGACTACTAACTTTAAAAGAATGAGCTGATTGTAATGAAAGGATTATTTTTCATGATTAACAGTTCGATAAAGAGTTAATGGTGGTTAATACCGATCTGTCTTTATACGTCATTCATCAGAGTCATTAACTTTTATTACTTTATTCATTGCTTTACGAGTTGATTTTGAGCGTGGGAAAATTGTTCTTATCATATATATATATATATATATATATATATATATATATATATATATATATATATATATATATATATATCATATATATATATATATATATATATATATATATATATATATATATATATATGATAAGAACAATTTTCCCACGCTCAAAATCAACTCGTAAAGCAATGAATATTAATGATATCATATATCATATATCATATATATATATATATATATATATATATATATATATATATATATATATATATATATATATATATATATATATATATATATATATATATATATATATATATATATATATATATATATATATATATATATATATATATATATATATATATATATATATATATATATATATATATATATATATATATATGATATATGATATATGATATCATTAATAGTTTAACGCTAATGGAAACCAGGGTCGTACGTTGCACATTGCGACTTATGTCCAAGTGGTCTTATATCTTAAGATTGGTCTCAGTAGTTAGATAAGCTATAGAACTAAGTTGGTCTAGACTGCTAGGTCATGACTGCGCAACTGCCCCGGGATCATCATTTATTGTTAATTAAATCCATTTAAAACTTTGATACTCTGGATTAAATGTTTGAGCACTTACTTGTTAGCTTTCGCATACTACTGTATGCCTTACAAGTAAAGTGCTCAAACATTATCCAGAGTATCAAAGTTTTAAATGGATTTAATTATTTAAAACCTGGATAGATGAATCTAAACATCAATCATTTATTGTTAGATAGTAAAACTGATAAATATACGTTTATTGCTAAAACAAAGTAGTTTATTACTAAACAATGTAAATACAAAACATTTATTACATTTCTCGAGCTGAACAAAACTCTCACCGCTAATTCGTGGTACCTTTGATAGGTCCTTACTATCGAGGAACAGCTATGTGTAGTTATGATGGTTGTAGTTTTTATTTATAACTTCTGTATTTTCGTCCTGTAGGGTCGGCAGTCAGTCCCGGTTCTACTCTACATTCGATATGTCCCCCTTATATACTGTGGTCTGTTTTGACTACAGCTGATGACCAAGTTTGAACACATTTCCCCACATTCCATTAATAATCCAAGTGTTACGTAAATACCAATCCACCCTATTTGAACAACTAATTCCTCAACTATTTCCCCAGAAACATATGTGGTCACTAAATAGAATTACGTGATCTGACGTGAGTATTACCTACGTCACATACTCACATGAACTGTCATGTGTAAATGACCCAGTGACCTAGTACCAAGTTTCAGCTTTTTACCCCAAATTCCTAATAACAATATATCTCAGTCTCCTAACACTCCCCCACATTTAATTTTTTTTCGTCCCGAAAAACCCAGTCAAGTCAGATGACCCTACAGGACATAAGTGATACATTCGCATACATTACATTATTCCAATTACATTCAATGTCACATTATTACATACCAATTATTATATTATCACACATCAGTTATTTCCATTACCTTTCAATCATTATCATTATATCTTAAAGTTCGCTTACATCTTTTCAGGTATCTAAGCTATAATTTACATAATATATTCAAACACCAATTTAATGTAAAGAAGAAAAATTTTTTTTTAAAATTTCTTTTTTATTCATTTTTTTTCAATAATCTAATAAAAGTCTTATCTTGTTCTACCATTATGGATTATTTCGTCAGATAATTCTTTTTTGTTTTATATTTAGGGATCGACTGCAACAAGTAGCATCGAATTTTCGGCTTTTTCGCACTCGCAATAATGATCGTCGAATTTTTTGCTTTTTTCTTTGCACTACCGATCGTCGACCGGCTTTTTTTCTTCTCGCTAGTACTGTAATAATGATCGACGAATTCTTGGCTTTTCTTCGCACTACCGATCGTTAAATTTTTGCTTTTCGTATACTATCACTCGCAATAACGATCTCGAACTTTCGACTTAATTCTTCGCACTATCACTCGCAATAACGATCTCGAATTTTTAGCTTTATTCTTCGCACTTTCACTCGCTATAACGATTTCGAATTTTCGGCTTTTCATTTATCATAAGTACACTAAAACTTCGTATTCTGGCTACCTGCGAAGATCACACCGCAGCTACTGTACCTACACATCTCGAACCAACACAATGTACACTCGTATTTCCTGATCTAGCTAAACGTCACCATCTTTCACATCCTCATGCGGAGTTTCGTTCACACACACGCATGCCTTGTGATGCATCCCACCAGGCTCAGTATTAGCAGTGAAGGGTGGCCTCCACAGTAGACCTAGCAACCCAAAAACTCCCCCACGAATACACCGAACGATATACGAGCAATTCCCTTTTTATATGAATTGTATAATAATGATAAAATCTATTCTAAGTAACACCCTACCCTCGTTACGTGTGTCGTTAATATAGGCTCAGTCATCATTCATAAGCCGGCAAATCGGGGTAAAGTTTGGAATCCTTCTGTAATAACGGTCTCAAAGCCATAGACCGTGTCCCGTCCGGGAAGACAGCATGGTCATCCCATCGAGGCAAAAATTTCAGACAGGAGTTTGCTTTAGGGTCTGAGATCAAAGGTGTTAAGAAGTCATAGTGTCGGACATACAACCGTAACCCGTTTGTATTTTCAAAAATTCTCTTAAAATGTTTAAATGCAGATGGACGGACAATTACTTCTTCTGGAAGGGGGAACTGATTGCATCCAGACGATACGTTGACAGCAGTAGCCCATCTAAACCTAATGCAACGTCTAAAAATGGTATTCGAAAAGCTAACTCCTTTTAGGGCAGGAGGCATAGTCAAAATAATGTCTCCTGGACATGCGCATATCTCAAGTAGAGGTAATAGTACACAATCACTCCCGTTCGATACTTCTATGACAATCGTAGATGGACAGGTTCTAAACGATTTACATGACCATAGTAGGGAACATATGTACCTAACATCATCATATATATATATAATGAACTAAACAATAAATAACCGCAACTAGCATAAACGTATCATAGAGAGGTCTATATTGATTTCTTTCAAAGTTTGACTGACTTCAGTTTTAGTACCGATAAATTCAAATGTTCTATTTGAGGAGACAACAACCGCTTTTGCCATGGGAACATTTTGAGCCATTGCAGCAGCTGCAACTGGCAAATAATTTCGGGTAGACATTCTTCTTGTACAAATTAAATACACTGACAAAATTATTGAAAGGATGGATAATATAGTCGGTATTGAAAACATCCCAACTGAAGTAGGTGAGGAAAGGTATACGGTAAAAATGTCCCGGGAAAAAATGTCCCGGAAAAAATGTCCCCGGAAAAAATGTCCCCGGAAAAATTGTCCCATTTGTGAAGTAGGAAATATAGTCTGTGAATTCGAAATCATCTCTCTGATTCTTTAACGCGTCGGCTTTTGAAGCATATAACTTATTTTTGTGAGCATGTGTCAATTTCTTAAAATCGGTAGAGAATGTTGATTCCTTTTTCGCAACCCTTTTCCCAATTTCCCTCGGTAAGTTTTAACGGAGGCACTTCTATCAAGGGGTTTTCAGAAAGTTCATTTCCTCTTACTTGTGCTAAGTCCTTTGAATTGGAAAAAAGAGTATGCAATACTGGAAGGTTTACTACATGAAGGACGGTGGTTTTCGTAGCGGCACTATCAAATGCACAACCAGTTAATTTGAAAGGAACTCTAAACGATGAAGCTATGATAGAACAAAAACAAGGAACTTTCATGACACAAAGCTTACAGGCCGTGATTGACTTTACTCTTCGGTTTGCACAATGCATTGTCCATACAGGGTCCATGGATGATAAAAGATAGCGACCATCTGCTGCTACCCTCCAGCATGGACGTATAGAACGTCCATGGTATTACCTAATACGTCACATACTCACATGAACTGTCATGTGTAAATGACCCTGTGACCTAGTACCAAGTTTCAGCTTTTTACCCCAAATTCCTAATAACAATATATCTCAGTCTCCTAACACTTTCGCAAAATATGATAAAATCAATTTCCTGATTGGAAGAGATAAATGAAATAAATGATTCGACAACAGTTAGATACATGATATGACAGTGCGCTGTTCATCAGTGTGTTGAAGCTGGCAGAAGGACTGTTCCCTATAATTCTGTTTCGTTTTCAGTTTATTGCTTGCGTATAAAGTGAATATAATGGGCACAGATAAATAGTATATTTCAAATTACAATGACAATGACAAGATGGTAGCATACATAAATAATATACAATAATATACAAAATACAGACATTTACCAACACGTACCCGTCCAGATATACATATATACATATTACACAATAATATTGATAAGTTCACATAAAACCGGCCGGCTTGTCCGATATATACTGATAACCCGTATACAAATTTCTTCACACTGAAAATTGTTTGCATGGCATATACGTATAAGCTTGGTCTGTTTAAGAAATAGCCAGGGAGATAACGTTCTCTCGTTTGGTTATCAACGTCGCGCTGGGTAATAAAATAATACTCGTCACCCAGTTTATTTCTATAGAATTTGGTGCAAATTCGACCTTCCCTGTTTATTTTGTCATAGCGACCGACCAATTTCGATTGGAAACTTATGGTTTGAGCATCTAAATGTACACGTGGAAATGAAATGACGTGATGATAAAAAAGAAAAATACTCTTCTTGGCCCCGATCTAGCTCAATATTCCCATACATCGAGCATTTGGATGGGTTGATATCGATTTGCCATTTTTGAATAAATAGGTCTTGCAGGCGACCAAGGTACTTTACACTTGGTAAATTTTGATAGATCCCGAATTCACCGAGGCCGCAATTTTCAAGAATTGATTTAGCAAAAGTCATCCATTTGGAATTATAATGTTATTTAATAAAACTTGATGAAGTTTACCAGCTACATCTCTTGTCTTGAGACTAGATTGCCCCAGAATTTTATTAACCTTACCTTGATTATTATTTCAAGCGGGAAACGACCTAATTCCCCGTATATCATAGCATTTGGGGTTGACCGTTTGAGTTTGGTATATTTGCGAAAAAGGAGATGGACTCTTTCAAAACATTGCACATATCCTCGAAACCCCAAACCTCAGCCCCAAAAGTTGAAATTGCTGCAACCATAGAGTCAAATGGCTGAAAAGCTACATCCAGATCTAGTAACTGTTCTTGCACCTTTTTAAATACAAAAAATATAATTTTCTTGGCATGTTCACACATACTTTTCTTACACTTCCTAAAAGACCAAGCGTAGTTGAATATTATCCTTATAGGTACCGAAAATCGTTTACAGTTTTTATTTCATAACCGTCTACGTAGAAAGTTGGGTGACGTTTCGAGCTTTTCGAATATCATCACTTTCGTTTATATCGGTATTGGTAATTAATTTTCTAAATTTACAATAACTAGAAGTTACATCGAGCCTCTGCTGCAGATTAGCTACACGTGCATTTCCAGATATCGAGATATCGAGAAAGTTCTACTTTCATCTAATTACGATCCAGATTTCAGCGAGACTATACATGCGATGGTCCGGTAAATATTTCTCATATCCAAATTTAAGTCTGAATATTCTATAATTAACACGTGTCACTATCTTGAAATTCTTCACTCAATGACTGAATATATCTATCTTTTAGAGGTTGTTTTACAATGTTTTTAAAAAGATCGTGGATTGATTGCCATGGTCTTGTGACACACTGATAAATATAAATATTGTCGTGAAAGGTTCGATTCGACCAGAGGGGACAGATCCGAGAGAAAGAAGCAACACGTCTGGTTACTACGAAACCTTGGAAGTGACTGATTTTATTTCACATAGATGGAGAATAAACATAAACAAGATGTCATCCACAGTAAATATATAAACACAAACCAGATGAGCGGCTTAGTAACCGAACTTTCGAAACACTCCCGGCGGCGGGAAGAAAAGATAGGATGTATAATCAATTAGGAATACCTATGAGGTTAATAAGCCTACGTAAAAAATGAGAAATTAATCAATTTCCAATTTCATATCAGAATCACTTGTAAATGCGACGTTATTCGTGCGAAAGCGGATTAATATCTGCACAAGATCATTTATTAATGAAGGACCGCTTTCGAGACAGTCGTTCAAACTAGGATTATCCCCTTGTTTACAACTACAATCATAAACAATTCTAATCGGTGTTGTGATTGATTCCTTTTTAACCGAGTGGTGGGGTATGTAATGGCCCTGGCTCTTGTCATCATTTTCTACTATCTCAATAAATTCGCGTGAAAGTTGCTCTGCTATTATCGCATTATATTTCTGCCTCAGTTCTGGAGACAAGCGTTTAACCATAGATCTAGTTCTAGCGGTACAAATATCAAAATTGGTAGGGAGCGGTGGATAATCTTCTTTCCAAGGTAAATTCGCTATATATTTACCACTGGTATCGCGTTTAAGGTAATTGTCTCGATACGTTTCAAAATTCATTGTTTCAGATTTAATCGTTTCCTTGATGCCAATTACTTCAAGATCCCAGTAGTTAGATAATTTTGAGAATTCATCGTTTGAATGTATAGTATTCAAAAGACAGGTAGTATGGAGTACCGATGTATTCGCGTTCAAATTGATGGGTCCTGATAGAAGGAACCCGAGTTTGGAACTGACAGCTGTCGGGCCAGCTCCTCTAACCACTTCATTCTCTACGATCGACCAGTAATAATCAGCACCGATTAATAGATTAATTTCACAATTGCTGGTGTTGACGTACGGTGCTAATGGTAAATTTCGAAGGTACGGGTGATTTGTCACAGCAAGTTTTACATTGTTCTGAATTGGTGGACATATTTCCGGTACAACTAATGCACGTAAACCAATTTCGCCTTTACGCGTACGAAGTTTTAAATCTATACTCCGTAGAGTACGTGCCCCAGGCGAATTGTCACCAAAGGTGGAAATATTTACATCTTGCTTTTCAAATTTGTCCAATCGGACACCTAATTCATTTACCGACTTTTTAGTGATGAATGAGCACTGCGCTCCTTCGTCAAACAAGATATTTACCGTGGTCGAATTCGAACCATAATTTATTTGACCAATAGCCGATTTCAAGAGAACAGGACTTGAAGTTGGAGCTATATTGACATGAATATTTTTTGATTCAATATGCGTATCAGTATTTCGATCTATATGAATAGCAGTGTGGTGTTTGCCTTTGCAAACCTTACAACGATATTTCGATTGGCAAGCTGTTACCATGTGATTGCCAAAACAGTTATAACACTTACGATTTGCCTTTATGATGTCTTGTCGCTTTTTTGGGTTAACGATTATATCGCATGAGAACGCCGTATGTGGACCCTTGCAGAACGCGCAACTGTTGTTTTTCGAGGCCGGATTTTTCCTCGTTTTAGTGCTTATATGAAGAGCGGATAATTTTTCATTATCGAAGTTGACGCAGCTCGCTCCTGCCTGTGTAGCTTGTATTTCCTTTCGGATCGCGTCGCGTAGTTCTTTAAGTGTCCAGGCGCGGTCTCCGTGCTCCCGTGAAATTTGTGTTTTGACGGGACTCGGTAGCTTATCGAAGACTACCGGAACGAGTATGTCACCGAACGCATCTTCCGATTTCCCGAGCGCGCGCAATCCTCGAATATATGTTTCCAAAGAATCGTAAAATTCGCGTAGACTCTCGTGATCCTGCGGTGGCTGCAAATCTAATAAAGCTCTGATGTACGCGTTCACGATCTTGTGAGGTTGACCGTATCTTTCTACTAAGATCGTCAGAGCTTCTTTGTAGTTAGCGCTAGTTATTTGCAGACCTTCTATGGTACGCGCTGCTTCGTCAGTGAGTTGTGCGACCAAATATTGAAACTTCTGGATATCGTCCAAATGCGGATCGCTATCGACGGCTGAGATGAAATTATCGTAGAAAGTAGACCATTTCAAAATGTCACCATCGAAATTTGGGAGAGCCAATTTTGGTAGATTGACTTTTTTACTGCCGGTTGAGGTAGTACTGCTTCGATTGATGGTACTTACAGATTCGTTTAGCGATTGTGGTTTTGGTATCTTCGCTAGTAGATTATCCAAGTTCAGTTTGAATCGACCGAGTTTGATTTGTATCTCAGTGAGATAATCATCTGATTCAACTATAGTGTTAGTTAACTCGGTTTCATCAGCGATTTCATCCATTAATTGTTGGTCTAATTGTCGTAAATATTCGAATTTTGTGAACAGCGCGTCGATTAAAGTGGAGAACGGTTGAACAGTTTCCAGAGTTCTTGAACTTTCATCGACGAGTAGAATCTCTGCTAGTTTTTCTTCCGTTTTTCCGAAAATCTTCGTCATTTGGCCCCGTTGGGCCCTTCTGATTGCCGTTAGCCTTCCTTCTGACCCCATCCTGGTCACGGCACCAAAATGTCGTGAAAGGTTCGATTCGACCAGAGGGGACAGATCCGAGAGAAAGAAGCAACACGTCTGGTTACTACGAAACCTTGGAAGTGACTGATTTTATTTCACATAGATGGAGAATAAACATAAACAAGATGTCATCCACAGTAAATATATAAACACAAACCAGATGAGCGGCTTAGTAACCGAACTTTCGAAACAAATATATATATATATATATATATATATATATATATATATATATATATATATATATATATATATATATATATATATATATATATATATATATATATATATATATATATATATATATATATATATATATATATATATATATTCCTTGGAATACTCAAATTTAGCCACAATCGCGCGCGGTTTATTTTCTGTCCCATTTTCTTCTTTCCAAGACGATGCGAACGCGCAAATTGAATCGAATTGACTGTCGCTTTTTCGAATTTTAGATCGGTAACGCAGTACTCGGTATCTTCCGGATCTGACCTTTTCTCAATTCCGTAGAAAATGAGGTTGTCTCTCATACTCCCCCACTGCTGTTCGAAGTAACTCATGATCTTTGGAGACGATCTCCTCGTGTTGCACCACGACTTCCTCTGGGTTTCAGACTTAGTATCTCAACATTTCGTTTTCTCTCTTTAGCTGAATTACGTCTCCGTGACAGAATTCCAGAGACTGTTTCACTTCGGTTAGATCCTTCTGGGGTACGTCTAACTGCTGCAACTTCGAGAGCTGCAACACGATAGAGTCCAATTTGCTGTACATGTCATCCTCGAATTGATTCGGCGATGAAGTCGTAGTGTTCGTGGAACCGGCCTTCGATGCTGGTACGCGGCCGATGTCGCGGGTTTTTTCTGCTCGATTATTTGTTTTAGTTGCTGCCTGCTGCTGCTGCTCGCCATGATTTTTACTAATGGATTTTTGAGTTTGAAACAGAGCGCCGAAAACACGTCCGTACTCAGCGATGTCCGGTCAGCAATTTAGCAACAGTATTTTCCAATAACTAATTACTGTTACTGTATATCTCCATATGGCGTAGATGATCAGCGCTTCAAGATCTGTCACCAAAACACAAACTCTTCTGCCGTTACGAATATAACTTTATTTCGTTCGGCAAACAAATATAGTTTTCGGCTAGCTGGTTTATCCCTGTCACGTAGGTTCCAAAACTGATATCATGAGTATCGCCACCTTAAGTCGAGATCTCAAACTAATTCTAATATAGAGTATCGCCCTCTATAGTACTGATACTGAACTGAATGACGCGTTCGCACGACGTCTTGAGCTGAAGTAAAGAAATATTTCCCGTGACCTTTATGGAACCTATTTCATTTCATTTATTGAAATCTATGTCGATTAGAAAGGATTCTTTTGTCCACAGTCTCAAGGTTTGTTTGAGAGAAAGGTAAAGTGGTTTTTGCCGTTACATTTAAATGTATTGCATATAAAGAACAGGTTCATTTGTTGTATATTCATTTGTTGAAGTGCAGTAAAATATATTAACTGAAATTCATTTAATGCACCTGTATTTAAGCAGCTGGTTCTAGACCTACTCCTGGAAATAATAGTTCGTACGCTCTCTGAAATTACTCGTGAGCTGTGGAGGGATTTAGTATTGAAAACTTGCTTAAAACATTCGTATTGTGAAAAGCTAACGTTATCAGAAACCAGCACGGATTAGAATGTTAACGTAGGGTTATTGAACAATTAAATAAATCCGCGAGTGAAGAGAAGATGAAGTCATTCGCTAAACAAGGAGCCATAGTTTTACAAGCTGTCAGGTGGCAGGGCTCCCTCAGTAAACAACAGCGCCACCTAGCGCCACTACAAGGGGATATAGTTTATAGTTTGAGAAACCATTATTTCGCTGTAAGTATTACACCGATAATCAATTTGGCTACAATAGGTAACTAAACAGCTGATACTACGCATCAGGAACTCAGGGCCGTGTTTGGTGGGGGCAGTTTCCCCCAGACATTTTGGAAAAAATGCCCGTTTTACAAATGGTTCATTCGCCAATAATCTAGTCAGATGCATGTTGCACAACTATGGAACATAATTATTACGTCATTAATAATCGGAAGTAAAAAACTTTATCAATTTATGAAAATAGATATCAAATACCACAAATACAGGTGTGTCTCCATGCATGCATATAATTATTTAGGATTCCAGGACCTTGTGCGTAGACGTCGCATGTCGCAATTTCATACTGCATGTTTCACACGGTCGGAATCCTTACTCTGACAGGGGAGGTGGGAGTGTATTTGCTCTGATTAACCCCAGCCGTTCACGTTTATCTGTATTCAAGCGGGGAATATATATCTCCTCGCTTTCTCACAAAGATAACAGATGAAATGAAGGTATCCTTGCTGTTTAGAATTATATATTACATGCACAGTTATACCTCGATTAAGAAAAACATCTTAAAAAACATCCTTTCGCAATTAAAAACTTTTTACATAATGAACATCGGGGCGCATCATCAGGAAAACATCGTAGGCTATAGAATAGGAATCAAATCACATGCGACATTTACGGTTCATACTACGATACCAATCGCTGTAGATCGATTCGTAAATAGACATCGCCATTGCACTGTACGCCGCGTTTAATGCATATATCGCCGTACGTAAATAATTGAATAATTGTCTTATTCCATCGCATGGAAAAAATGGTCAGCAATTTTTTGTTGCGATGGATCTTTATTCCTCCCATTTTTCTTTTACCGTTAACTCAATTCGTTTCGGTGTCGGTGCCATCTAATAGAATATTTTAATTACCGTGCCTTACTGGAGGGCGACACAGTGAGGCTCATCGGACCGATGAACGAAGTCTTCGGTATAGTTTTATGATGGCGAATCGTAATATGATTAAGGAACGAGTTACTCAACTTTAACGATAGCGGTAAATCGGGAAATATTGTAATAGATTATTTGGATAGGATTGTACCAGGAGATTACGTTTGCGGTGGCGGTATGCGAGGGGCGGTAAATCGGGGTTTTTTCTGTACATTTTAGATACGAATGTTCAATTTCCCATGCAATCCAGGCGGTAGGCAAGGTTGGCGGTGAAGGGGGGGCTTTAAATCGAGGTTTGACTGTAATGATAAATATTGTTACACTCTTTTAGTTTATCTATTTTTGTACGTATTGATTATGATTCATTCAGAAATAAAGTTGATAAAATGAAATGAAATGACAATTTCCAAATGTCTGGGGGTTTTACAACTTGTCGTCAAATCAATCCAAATCAACTCCGTAACGAAAAGTCTCATCGGCGCGGGAAAATATGTCTGTGACGTCATTTTGTATTGCTGTGATGCGAGGCATTCGCGGAACGATGTCTCCATTTCACATCTCGATTTGACATCAGAACGGGTAATAATAACGAATTAAACTACTTTTTAAATGGAAAGGGTCTTCCGTACGTTTATGTAAGTTCAAACCCGTAACACAGATATTTCTGTGAAATGGAACTTTAGCGCACATGTTTTTCGTTCTATCTAAAGAAAAATGAATGACGGATGTATTGTCTCATGCTCAACCCGCTGACGTCTGAGTTATTGATGCCAAAGAACTCAATAAAATACTTTTAAAATACTTTTCAACTCCATACATTCAACTCCATGGGCCGGTTGTACAGTTACGGCGTTTAGACTTAAGACTAGTCTATGGCCAATTTATTGCTATAGCCAATCTAACCACTTAAGATTGGTTTCAAGATTTAAGACCACTTTTGGACTTAAACCACGAATGTGCAACTTGCCCTTTTACGTATATATGGTACGGAGGTTTTTTTTCGTTACGGAGTTGATTGAAATGCTCCTCCCCCACTATTATTTTCTGACGGATTTTAAGAGTAACTTTGATCCAAATAAGTTTGCTCAACTGTGGGGATGATTGATATGCCCCCTCCCCTTTAAGTGATCTTAAATTCGAGCCCCATATGATCCGGTAAGTTTGTTTAACTTGAATACGCTTTATGAATTGGATTGTTAATGCTGTAGCTCACCTCATCAATGACAATTGGTTCAATATTTGCTCTAAAAGGTCTTTTAGAATGAATTGAATACATATTTCTCTTACATTTGAACAATTTTCAATTTTTGATAGAAGTTCCGTCTCAGCTCCGTAACTGGCTCAACTCCGAATGATTCAATTGCGTTTTCTCTTTCAAACAATCAAATAAACCCATGATGAAATACCCTTGAAATGTAAATAAATACTACTTTGTATATACATACCAAAATTACTATTTTTGCAAGTGAAACTAGATGCCTATTGATAAATTATAGTAAAATCATTTTGTTGCTTAGCACCATCGGTAGGGGTCATAACATCTCTAAAGTGTATGGAAACTTGACAAAATATAAGATTTTTGAATTTGGAATGAATTAAGCATAATATATTTGTGCTAGAAATACCTTATTTTCGAGAGTTTCCATTAGTAACGTTATGCCTCATGGCCGTTACGGAGTTGATGTTTAACCTGACATGTCATGAATTATGAGGATAGAAGCTGCATTAAGGCAGTTGTAAAAGCATCGCTGCTGAATTCAAAATAGCAAGGGACATTTTTCAGCCCAAAAAAAAAACAAATCTGGAGTTTTAAGGAACGAAGTCAAGTTTTCAATTCCATTCATGGAAATGACAAGATTATCGGAGAATGACCCAAATGTCATTATATCCTATACAACAGCCCTAGCTACCGCCCTTGATAGCATAATCAATTCAATTCATCTTCAGTAAGAGTAAAAAGGAAAATCATGAGTCACTCACGCCGAACTTTTACTGAGACAAATTAAGACGCTTGCCTCATCTGCCTCGCCTGCGTCACCTGCCGCGCCTGCCTCACCACCCTCGCCTGCTACATGAATGACATTTCTTTCTATCTTAAAAATAGATTAATAAAACGCATATATTCAACATATAACAGGGTCTATTATTGACTTACAGTTAGGTAACAGTTAGGTAACAGGTGATATATACATATATTCCAATGTATTTATTTCGCTTGAGAGAACTTTCGACAGAATTTCACAATACACCGGCGGTTGCCACATTTCAATTTATACATGTATTGTACATGTTTGATGTACCCCTGGGTTTTACAAATAGTACAGTAATAAGGCTAGTACTAATCTTTAACAACTGCGAGACCTACTGACTGAGCTAAAAACAGTTCTGATCATATGTACATCAGAAATATTTCTAAAAATGGCTTACGATTTATCAGACTTAGATAATCGCTGTTGGAGACAAGCTAAATACATATTTCGAGTTTCGAACAATGTTAAAAGATATAAAGTATCAGAGGATAACGCAGGACCTATACACTATGACGTCACATATGATATACGAGCCTATGATGTAAGTATCCACATAGAAGTATCCACATGTAAGTATCCAAATCAGAATGCATTTTACGCAGAAATCAGGCTTCAGGCAATATATAATAAATTCAATTATAATCAGCATTAATAAATTAATTAATTAGTTTACAAATGTTTGAGCCATGCTGCTGATGGAACGCCTTACAAATGATTGTTGGGAAGATATGATTTGTTTGTGCAAAGTCTTAGCAATGCTGTGTGAATGAATAGAATCGAATTGATTGTAAGTGTTTATGAAGAAATAGATATATGGATATATGTGAAGTTATTTCATTGTTTAAAAACCGTGATTCTGATATTCAATCATTAGAGTCCATTTCCTACATAGCGGTTATTCGTTGAAAGTAGGTTTATGAATATTATCCCAGGTGTATCATTATTACCGATCCTTACAGCTTTTAAATTCCAGGTCAAAATTTTATACCCAATGAACCCGTCAAGACGCGTACGTACTAAAACCTCGGATCAATTCATTACAGTTTCTAGTGAATATTTGAGAACAAATACATATTAGGCCTGCAATAAAATTTGAATGAATTTTTTCGAAATTCACCTGTTAGTTCAATAAGTTTAATATTTGATTTACTGAAATCACTAGACCACGAATATGTTCTTCAATGCCCATAAAGTCCTTGTGACCTTTCATTTCGCCTAAACTTGTGGTGAAACTATTAATAAATTTCCTCTGATAGTTTCACCACGGATTCAGGTTTAGTTTCAAGTAGTAAAATCGATCGTACTGCGGATCATCGCGCCATATTACAAATATATAAATACATGTAGTTCAAACGCGGTTCACGAGGCAATAAATTAGTGGGAGAAAGGGAGAGATGGAGGGGGAGAGAAATTCAGAGAAAATTCTACCCAGCTGCTACTCGAGGAAGGAGGGTGAGTTGTGAGGAAAGTATTGCTACTAATGATACCTTCATAAAACAAACACTGCAGTAACGTGAGTAAAGAGTCTCAGAGACTGCTGGAAGGGGGCTCGACGCGTTACCAGAACATCAGATCAGATCCCAGAGTGCTGGACGTTTAGCAGATATAGTCTAGTGTCTCGAATTCGGGTCGCAATTCCATATGAGATGTACAGTAAAAATGTCATTATGTTCGGAGATCTTTCAGAGGCAGATCGTTTTAAACATACATTTATCAAAGTAAGTTTATTCATTTACTGAATTAATTGCAGTTGGAATTTTTAAGAAATATCCTGAATACGGTTTTTATACATAATGCCACTGTTTCCATCCGACTCGAATGATCAGGACATAAGTAGTTATTCAAAGTGGATGGAGTCAGCTAGTTAGGCCTACATTGGCTCAAATAGTTTGATAAAGAATGAATCGACTTGATTGATTCGAAGTGTAGCTTCGTTGTCAAAGTCGAGAACTCGATATTTCATTATTCATCATTTTCCGGGTTATTTAGCGGTCGTGTGTTTTAGTATATTTTTTGTTTCAATAAATCATCGTTTTTTATACTTTTGATCAGTAAATAGTGGGTTTCATTATATCGTGCGCCCTCCACGTCGAGTGTGGCTATTCTACTACTACGTACTTCATCTTGTCTGTCGGTGGACTTTTTATCTAGATGATATAACGAAAATATGATTTGAGAGGGTCAATATGGGTTTGTGTGTATTCTTTGGTTTGATAGATATAATATATGCACATGTGTGTATGTAGTATAAGACACATTGTCCTGTAAAACACAGGTCAACCTATAAGCGTGGACATAAACTATAATCTAGTTCATGGACATATAAACTAGACGATTATAGTTTATACGTATGTATGTGAAGAAACAGTTAGCAGAAAATGGAATGGAGAAAAAATGCACTTTCTTCAGATGTTAGCATACGTCGAAAGTGTATAAAACATCAAATGAAATAGTAAACATTTCGTTGATTATTTACATTGAAGTATCTAACTCTGCGCGGTGGAATTGATTATTTGCAGGCGGCTCGTGAAGGATTATTAGATGTACTAAAATCACATATAAAAGAGAATCCAGCAGCAATAGATTCAATCGAACCACAATCTGGATTATCAGCTCTACATCATGCAGCCAGATACAATCGAGTTAAAGTTGTGGAATACCTACTCGAGAATGGAGCCAGTAAGTTATATAGGAATTGATTACTTTCATATCTCATTTTCGGTAAAGGGTATTCCAATTATTTCGATTATACATAAAATAGCCTGTACTAAGTTTGATATATTTTGAATACACAGTAGATTATGAATACTTTACTTAAGTAAATTAATGATGATTTGTTTGTGATATGTTAATTACTTTCTCTCTGTGACGTCACACGCAGACCCGGATGTTCGCGGTAATGAGAATTCGACCCCGTTGATGTTAGCTAGTAAATATGATTGCCGTGAAGTGGCGCAAATTTTATTGAAATTCAAGGCTAATGTGATGGCAGTTGATGCTAAAGGTAAAACTGCTTTTCACGTGGCAGCTAGGAGAGGTTTTCAGCGAATGGTTCAGGTATTGTATAAAAAGTCTCAGGCAGTGACTCTGTCATTTGAGATAGTTCGTAATTATTGATTTTCTAATTTGCTAGATTTTATTGGAATCCAAAGATCAGGGTATAACCAACGCTAATGTTACCGACGATGATGACAGTACGCCCCTCCACGAGGTGGCACTGCATGGTAGTCCAGAGACCTGTAAGATCCTGGTAGGTCAATCATTGATGAGCTCGTGAAGCATTACTGCTATTTGATTCACTCATGGACTCTAAATAGGAATCAGTTTTAGAGTTCATGATTCAATCTAATTGATTCACACTTCATTTATAGTTGGATAAAGGCGCTAATCCGTTGGCTAAAGATATCAATGATATGACGCCATTGATGTTAGCATCAGGTGAAGGTCATCCAGAAGTAATGAGATTATTGATCGATGCAGGTACAAACTCCCGGCCCACATAATAAAACTATAAAACCACTAAATACTATAAACGCAGTCTCAAATGTTTTTTGCTTTAAATGAACTTGAATAAGCTATTTTCATCCATCTACACACTGTCGATTCGATTCCAACGATATATATTTGCAATTCAAGTCTTTTGAAACAGCAGCCTGTTTGAATAAGCTTTTGTTCCGGATCGTGCCGTTCCTTCAAGGAGGCGCATATTTTCGTCCATGCTAGAGACATCACCATCTTACTAGAACACATAGGGGCCCTATCGAAAAGCGCATTTATTCATATATGCGAAATGTAATTATGAACAAATAAGCACAACGTTGATATAGAGAAAAATGTCATAGTTTTCCAAGGATTCATTTTTGAAGATTTTTAATTATGTTTCAGTAACTGATTCGAAAGATTATAAACCGGAGAATAAATGTTTTTATATCGGTAAAAAAGACAATGAAGGCAATACTAGTTTACATTACGCTGTACAAAACGGAAATTTAGAGGTCAGTATGCAATGTAATGTGCAAATTTCAACATCAGTTTGACCTTAGTTTTGTTGCTGTTTTTTTATTGAATCTCGCTGATGTTCCATTCCGATGATTTCGAACAAGTTCGTCCCTACATTCTGCTGATTCTATTTTGACATTACATTTTGTAGTGTGGTAGGCTACTACTGAATGAAGGTGCCGATGTTAATGTTAGAAAGGTACGCATGAAATATTCTCATTGATTTCACTCAAATTATTTGTGTTTTATTTCATTCTTAGCTTGTAGTTTTCTGGAGCTGTATTTCATTAATGCTTTATGTGTATCAGTTGTATAGTTATTGCATGTATTTACGAATGTATTCTATAGGGAAGTGATTTGGAATTAACTACTTTAAATGAAACCACGGTAAGTTTGTAAATGCTTCCGTTTTTAACCTGACAGCTGGCATCTCCTAAGCCCCTCAACAGAGTTAGTTTTGCGCACTCTCTACGGCTCATGCATATATAACTACTTTTATATCAAAGGGCAATGATTTATTCCTAACAAGATCGTTTTTACATTTTTACTACAGTAGCTGCACAATCCCCCGCTCTACATACACCCCCCCCCCCATGTCTCATCTTTACAACTACAAAAAATCCGTAAATAAGAAGATTCAAAACATCGCTGGGTTAACATCCCCCCTACTGAGAATTTGAGGCAGGGAAACACTTTACTTCTATCAACCCCACTTCCTATCCCCACCACCACCACCATAACTTCGACTTGCTTGCTGTGGAATAAATACAACTGGAATATAAAAACGATAAAAGGGATTTCAACCCAACAAATGATACCCAAGGTTAAAAAACAGCGATAAATGTATCGTGAGCTTAATAAGACAAATCGTCATTCATGTCTATGTTAATTAATTTTTCACAGGCGAATCTAATGAGCCCGTTACATATCGCAGCAGTGAACGGATTCTCTGAGTTAGTTCAGTTGCTCCTGGATTGGAAAGCGGAAATAGACCCTCGTGATTGCGAACAAATGACTCCTCTTCATAAAGCGGCTATGTATGATCGTGTGGATATCATTAAAATACTCATGGATCAGGTAATTCACGAAATCAGGCGTCTTGTCAGTTGTTTATCAAACACCAACCAAGGGTATACCAAAAGAAGATCAAATGGCAATCAGTCCGGGCTCTACACTTCATAACCACAATAGTTCAGCTGAATAATTGTATTGAACACAGGCTACGTAGTTATGTCGAGATCCACGAGACTGTTTTCTTCCGTCAGTTGGGGTTCAACCACCTCTCTCCCTGGTTGAACGTACACGCAATTATCTCTCCTAGGTTGAACCACATCTGTGGTGTACCCACGTGCTGTCTGGACAGGTGGGATAATTATGAATCATGAAGGAATTTACTTGTACAGCGCATGAATAATTGGGTGCTATTAATGCGTTTTGCAGGGAGTGTGATGTTAATTATCCATTGTTCGTTGTAGGGAGCGGATATCAATGCTAAAGACATCAATAATCTAGGTCCGTTGCACGTGGCATGTTGGAAAGGTCAGACGGAAGCTGTTGAGTTTCTATTGGATAACGGAGCGCAAATCAATTCATTAGATACATCTTTAAAAACATGTCTTCACTGGGCTGTAGAAGGTGAACATAGTATGACTGTCATGTCTATATTAGCCGTAAGTTTATGGAGCCTGGTGGTATTTGAGGGGGTCGGGCGGCGGGGAATGTTTCTCTAACCGATGCAGTGTATTTATGCATTTTGCAGAAGAATGGTAAATCGATTTTAGACAGAAAAGATAGGAACGATCAAACTGTTTTACACTACGCCGCGTATGTGGGCAATAATTCGGTACGTGTTTTATCAGTATCCCACTGTCCGCTCCTTTAATGCAGCAGTCAAACTGCTGACTGTACGCACCCCTTCGGGCGATTACCTTTTCAATGTCGAAGCCTAAACACATTTTTTCACAAATGTCGAATGTTTGTCTATTGATGGTTCAGACATGACACCCTAATTCATTACCGATGACAAATGTCTGGGGTACTGCCACAGGGGGTGGCGACGCCTGGACGAACGGCTTTTTGGGAAAACGGTGAATGTCTATCGAACGTCTAAGGGTGTGAACAGACAGCAGGTTGATGGCAACCAGTCTAGCCCCCGATATATTGATGGTGTACTAAGGGAGCATCTCAAAATTTCGATAGCTACTTCAATTAGAATAACTCGCGGAAGGAGGTTGGGTGGATTCATCACGACTGCCGAACTATTAAAACCTATTAAGACTGTTATTCTAATTGACAGATCTATTGAGATTTTGAGATGCTCCCCATCCACGAAAAAACAATTATCAAAAACAAAATATGAGCATATCTAATTATAGAATAATCCCCAAAATTCGCAATTGTAATTGTTGTTTCGAAACGCCAATATCGATAACATACTGCACATCTACTCGCACGGGACCTATAGCTATCAAAGTACATAAACATTATTGTAACGGTATTTACGGCGACAAAAAAACGAACGGAATTCGTTTGACTTTAATTTTGTTTATAATCTTATCTATTTTCTGCTTATCAAAATTAAACATTTTCTGGAAAAGATTTATTTCAAACATTTGAAAAGAGTTGAATTTTAACTCTATACTGTACTTTGACAACTGTCCCGATGATAGACTTAAACCATATTTTCTGAGGGGATCGAATCCTGGGGCGAGCTGTTCAAAATATGTTATTTATTCGATGTTTAGTTGTTACGGATTCTACTGGAAGCTGGTGCTGACGCTAGTGTTAAAGATACTGACGAGAAAACTCCGTTGCACATCGCGGCTGAATCGAATAATTTAGCTTGCGCTGAGAGTTTAATAGAAGCTAGCAAATCGGAATTAAACGACGATGACATCGATGGCCGAACTCCGCTCTTATTGGCTAGTATTAACGGGCATCGTCACGTGGTTAAAGTATTGCTGTCTTTGGGGGCAGATACATCATCAAAGTAAGTATCAAACTTTCTTAGATCAATGGAAAAGTATGTTAGAATTAATCAAAAATCTCTATAATTGATTTTATAGAGATGATAGCCGCTGTACTGCATTGATATTAGCCGCTCACTATGGCAACACCCCGACTATGATCACATTGTTAGATCATCATGCTAATGTAAATGATGGCGATAAAGTAAAGGTATGTTAATCATATGTCACGTGGTCTGATCACCGCATGCGTAAAACACTCGTTTTGTTTGTTTGCTTATCTGTTTGTTTATTACGCATACACGACAAGCTGTATGACCACTTGCCTGATTAGAACTAAATCCACTCACAGGCGCGGATCTAGACTATCGCACATGCAGCACGTGCGGTAGTCGCAGTTTTCAAATGCCCTTGAAAATTTTTTGTTTCGGGAAAAAAGTAAAGAAAAGGGCACACAATTTGTGCGCCATAAAAAATAATTGCCTTTCTGTACTAGGTCTAAAGCAAAATGTGAATGAAATAAATTGCCAAAAATCATAAAAGGCAATCTAAGGCATTTTTTACTCAAAAGGGCACTATTCTAAAAGAGACATTATTGTTGCTAAAAAAGGGCAAATTTCGCCAAAAATCTAAAAAAGGCACAATCAAATCGAATGCAAATTAATGGCATGATACCAATGAATGCACTCAAACTCAAACTCGCTCGCTGGGCATTAAATACTGGCCCTTTTCAAAGTTGGTGCCCTTTTTTCACTGTGCTGTAGTCACTGTATGGCCCTAGATCCGCGCCTGACTCGGCCATGCGCTCTTTAGGCTGGCTTATGTCGAAAAGCAACGCGACGCCTACTGACTCCTACCGACGCAACCGAGAGCAACTGCGATCGCAGCCCAGATGTCGACTGCGCTCCGATTCCCCAGCAACTGCGGCCGATTAGCGGGATATGAGATCCTCCCAGTTGCTTCCCTGCTTATGTCGGTTACGATTACTGGCAACTGCAACGGCTCAGATGGTCACGTGACCGAAGATCTAGAAACGAAATCGGTAGAATTATCGTGTGAGCCGCCATCTTTATATGATGTCACTCGCACATTATATTCAAAACAGAATAAGAAAGATAAAGATCTTAAATAAATAGCTTTTCTAATAGAAATATATTTCTTAATTATTCAAAATAATTCAAATTTATTCTCAAAATGCTTATCACGCGACCATCTGAGCCGTTGCAGTTGTCAGTTCGGAGCGCAGTCGACACAAGCTGGGCTGCGATCGCATCCGTCACAAGTGAATGTTGTACATGTTTGTATTTTGTAGAACACCTCATTACATCACGCCTGTTCGAGTAATCACGCTGATGCAGTTCGGTTACTATTAGAACGCCATGCTGACGTCACATTGAGGAATTCGCACGGCCATTCGCCACTAGACGTCGCAATAAACAGCTTAGCCAATGAGGCTGCATTGGCGCTACTTAAACATAAAAGGTTTTTATCATTTTGAACATAGTTTGCAAATTCATATTCTGACTATTAGGTCTTATACACCACCCATAATTTCCTCGGTGGACAGGTTGCTGGTGAAAAACAGTGAGAAGCAACGCATCTGATTGGCTCAATGTATATATAGACTGTCGGAACAAAAATAAACCAAATATACTATCCTTACCGGATCGATCGACCCCTTGTGTCGTATAGCCGAAATAACACGATTAACACGTTCCCAAATGTTTTGATACTTTCTCAGTTTTTATCAAAAATATTGCCAACTGGTGCGCGAATAAAGCGTTTAGAAGTATAATTGACACGTTTGTACGATTTTACGCTGTAAATTTATCATTTTTCAGGACTTAAGGACCAGAAATTGGCAATATTTTTGATACAAACTGAGAAAGTATCAAAACATTTGGGAACGTGTTGATTGACGTTACACTTACACATTTTGACAGTAAACTATGCCATTCCATGAAAGTACTGACGAACAAATAGACGAAACGCTGATTTTTCATATAGTCAGCAGTCATCTTGGTTCCATCAGTTCTCGTTCGTATATGGGTTGGTTTTTAGGAAAATATTGACATGTTATAACTTAGTCTTGATGTTCGATATTGTAAGCATTACCGGGACATATCGCCTGGACATATGCCTGTACATGGAATTGGGCTTACCCGGTATTGTTCTCCCCAACAATATTGAAACTGAGCTGAATTATGATACCTTATATTATATCAAATACAACATTTCAAATTGAAAATTAAGCATTTTTTGTGATCACAATCAATACCAAAGTTGTAGATCATGATGCGTTCCTATGAAATGGCGATTTAAAAAGTCATTTGTTTTGCATACATTAACCAGGGGGCGTTGAATTGTTGTTTTTCAATTCATATTGGGATCTATGCGTATTTTGTTATCAAATTCAATTGCAAAGTTGTAGCTTCTTATATGTCCCATGATTGTAGCAAATTTCAAGGTCATCGTTTCTGTATACGTTCCCTAGGGGCGTTGAATTTTCAAATTGTCATATGTTCAAACATTTTATGGTGTCCCTAGCCCTAGTTAATTATGTAACAATGATGCGTTTTTCCAACAGTTAGTGTTGACTTTATAGTCGAACAAATCAATCAAAATCCTACCAAACAAATAAACAACATTGTTAATCCCTATATCAAGATCCAAAACAATATATTAGACGGGTTTTTGGGATAAGTCGATTGTTACGCACTCAGTGGCCCGTCCGTGTTAGTTTCCTCAGTTCTCGTTCATATTCGGAGATTGTATACAATAACCTAGTCTGTTATGACACGTTCTACGATTCTGGTGGAAATCAAGGTCATTGGTTTCCCCATACGTCCATCAAGGGTGGTCAAATTGAGAAATTACATAGTATTTCCAATTTATTGAGGCTCATGCATATTTCTTTCACATTCATCAACTGCAAAGTTGTACGTACATACTTAGCTTATGACTTGTTCTATAATTTAAGATAAGTTCATTCAAACCTGGCATGGGAAGTTAAATGAATACAGAAAAAAGTTACATTTTACAGAGAATCAAAATCAATGTTCTAAAAAGAAACATATTTAAGACTGATTGATACGAATTTAGCTAAAATACGAATGAGTAGCCATACATTTTCTTAATCGAAACGGGGAGGTGGCAAAGACCTCCAGTGGAGAGACAACAGAGGAACTGTAGATTTCGCAATGGAAATGATCTTGAAGATGAATATCATTTTATTCTAAAATGCCCTATAGATTTCACGATTTACGAAAGAAATTTATAAAACCTTATTATTATAGATATCTATCTGTACATAGATTTATTCACGACACGATAGTTATTGAGCATAAAGAATGAGAACGAATTTTCCCTGGAGCTTTGGTTAGTTTGTGCTTTCAAACGAAAGAAATATCGCAAGTATAGGGCAGCTTTCGTTTCTGACTAAAAATGTAATTGGGATAGTGTTGAGAGGTACGTCGGGCGCGAAACCCAATTCTAATTAGATTGAAAAAAGTCATAGAATATTCGTCATGATTAGCTTATTTTTCTCTGAAATTAATAAAAGTTAAGAGCACATTGTTATTGATTTTGAAAACTGTATCTTGTACTGGTCATGCAGTCTATGGTCAATACTTTGAAATGGTCTAGCGTATCAAGAATACACCCTGCACCCCTAACTGGTGCCCCTGATAATGTGATTGTTTATATATTGTAGTTGGAGAAAGTCAATGTGTATCAGGGATAAGAATGAATATACACCGATGCAGAGACTGATTGAACGTTTACCGGAAGCAGCTAAAGTAGTAATGGACCACTGCGTCCGCGCATCAACTGATGATCATGAGGATAAAAATCTTGAGGTATTTCACTGTACACCTCACCACCCTCCTCCTCCCGTGATGCTCTCCCTGTCCTATTCAGGGGTGGCTTTCGGGGGTGTGCGTGGGTTTTCTAAATTAAAAAATTGCTCTTACAAAACATTTGGCTTCTCAGACACGTGCACTTCTTTTCAAAATTCCTGGATGCACCCCTGCTACTAATTTACGATTTATAGATAGTCTACACGACCTACCTGCCCCCGCCTCCCGTCAGAATAAAACTATAAAGATTCACATTTTTCAGGTGACATTTGATTACACGTTTTTAGATCCGGGACCTGATGATCCGATGTGTCAAAAACAAAGATGGTTTGCTATGAATGTATGTAGAACATTCAGTCCTATCATTTACTAATTATTTGCCTATGATTTACTCATTGTTTACTGATTGTTAATTAACAGGCAATGGTAAAGGTTAAATCCACGGATCTATTATCTCATCCTCTCTCCCAGAATCTACTCTCAGTTAAATGGTAAGTCTATCATAGCCATATCTATAATGTGTTCGGAATGGAATGACTTGTACAAACATCCATATTCTGCTTAAATTTCAGGGTGAAATGTGTTCGGTATCTCTTCTACAGTAATCTGTTATTCTATGTGATGTTTGTATTGTTATTGAATATCTACACGGCTCATGTCGTTGGTTCTCCTATAAACACAACTCTATTCGACGAAGTCAATCATTGTCCAATTTACCTCAATGAAACTGAAATGTTGAACTCCACATTAGTGGATTTTTACATGAAGGTAAGATATATCCAATTTTCCTACTTTCATGAATGATTTGGTGTTTCAATTCTAATGAGGATTTCGATATTTTAGAATGACACAATCTTTGTATTTGCCTTGCAAATAGTTTGACATTTAGCTATTTATTAATCAAAGAATTGATATGTGATATTTGACAGAATGGTCAGATGACGTGGGAAATGCGTCAGGATCATGATTATACTTTTTTCGCTGTTGTTGATGTTCTGTTGCTGGTGATGATAGTCACGTTCTTCGTACGCGAGGTTTTCTCACTAATTAGACAGGTAAAAAATCGCTCCAAATAACGTTTATTAACGACAATTAACGTTTTTACCAAAGAATGTTTCAATATCTATCGATAATCTCTATTTGTAGAAAATGTCGTATTTCCTTGATGTGTATAACTACCTGGTGCTAGCGCTATTAATCAGTACTTGTGGATATATATTTCCACCAATGACTAAACCGTGTTTGATGCAGTGGAGATGTGGATGGATCGCTATGTTCCTCAGTTGGTTTAATTTCATCATGTACATGCGCAGGTAAAACCACCACCCCTCCTCCCCTCGCTTCCTCCCTCTCCTCCGAATATTGTCAACCAGAAGTAACATCATATGAATGGATTGACATCAACACAATCGAAACCTCGAGCGGCTCCTCAGCCGATGAGTTTGAATCAGCGATGATGCTGCCATTCAGATCACAATGCAATCCGGGCAACTTTAAAGTGTGGAAAAATAGATACGGAGAGCACTAATATTTTTCAAGAGGGGAGCAACGTATTTCATAGAAACCTTAGACACAACCATGAAACATAAAGTAGGACATATACTATGGCGGCACTCTCACGATGAACAATTCAAGAGAGGTACTTTAAGTATCTACATCACAAAGGACACTACGGATGAATGAATGCATGAATTTATTTTGCACTGAAATACCTTTTTGATGGCAAATAATGATAGATTATGAATAGAACAGGCTGTTATATGTATTTGAATGTTTAAATTTTCTATTCACAGGGTTGATTGGTTGGGAATTTATCTGATAATGTTCACGGCAGTTTTTAAATCAGCGATAAAGGTAAATGTGACTGGGTTGACATCCCAACCCACAGTGTGGGGTATATATTGTCACTTAACATCTATATCCTCATATCTCTGTATTTCAGATGTTGGTTATTGTGTTCTTTTTTATTTGTGCATTCGGAAGCGCATTTTACATCGTTATGGGAAAATTGGTAGGTTGTATCTCAAACCGAACCGTCCCTCCTCACTTGGGAGCTCTGTGTCTGGGTTGTGTTGCATCCTCTACCGCCCCTCACTCTGATTGATATATTCTATATTTTCAGGCTGTATTCTCTGATTATATCAGTAATGTTGTGTGTATCGCTGTGAATACAATCGGTGAAATCAATTACATCGATAATTTCGTCGATGTTGATTTGGGGCCATTTGTACATGACGCAAACATTTTATTATTAATGTTTGTCATATTGATGCCTATAATTATCATGAATTTGCTGGTAATTACATTATAAACAGCCTGCTAGTCGTGCTGACCTCTGTAAAGCAAGAAAACACGTCCAACCAATTTAAATCAAACCAATCGAATAACTCCTAGTGTTTCATATTGGTGTTTTTGATTTATTTCAATTGGATTTCTTGTTTTTGCGCATGGCTGCATGCCCATTTTTTACACTTTATCGGATTGTTGTGTTTTTTGTTTTGGAGTTGGCGCATAGGTGCAGCAGCAGCAACATTATTTAATGATAATCCAGGCTTAATTTCTTCGCTTAATTATGCAAATCCCGGCCTGAGCTATAGATAATACCAAACGATCATGCATAGATGGACATGCCTTTAGTGTTGCCACAGCGACTCGGGGTGAGGGGTGGCGGAGAGATAATTGAACCCACGGGGGGCTCGATATACCGGGATGAAATGTATGTGTATGAATATATAATGATGTGTATTTTCAGCCGGTATTTGAGACGTTTGAAGAAAACACGGTGACTGTAATGATTATGACTCTAGGCGAAATCAATTATATGGATAGTTTTGTACACTCAGACTTGGGTCCGTTCAAACACGATGGTTTTATTCTATTAGTTGTATTCGTTATTGTGATGCCCATCATGATCATGAATCTATTGGTATGTTCATAACTACGACCGCCAGAACCATCTGAACCATTACACCTAAAACCATCTGAACCACTTTACACCACTTTACACCAAAACCTGAACTACCTTACATCCAGAACGACCTCACCATTCCTTAACCCACGGTTAACTCTTAATTTGGAATGTTTAATAATGGAATGTGTTTGGAATGCCCGTTTAACACCATGCTGCGATGCTTATATGCTTTTAGCCAATTGATGACCCAATAAGTCGCAGCGGGTTGTTGCATTTCACTTTTCCATCCGTCCATAGGCGGAATCCGGTTCGGAAATTTCAACGGATTGTCTCCATATTTTGGTTTATACGATCATCCACATCTGCAGTCCTTTCCCAAAGTTCAGCCTGAAATCTGAGACCAAATAGCTCACTAAAAGGATTTGTATTTTTCTGAATAAGAAATCGTGGTGGGTAGGCCTATTCTTTGATCTTGACATACCAGATCAGACGATCGAGTTTTCTGATCAGTCAATGTTGCACGCAATGAATAATCAGTCCTCAATCGTAGATGGAAAACGGTTTTTGAAGGAAAAAATCGAAAGGTTTTAACTCATCATCTTGACATTTCATAATTGTTATCACTGTCATAGGATTCATCTCCTCACATGGAATTGAGGTTACCCAGTTTTTTTCTAATATTTGTAGCTCGTGAAATTTACGATAGAGGTTGGTTCCAAAGCCATTAAGTGTCTGTTTATAATCACCAGGGGGGCGTTGAATAACAAAATTTCCATATACATTGGTACTTAGTGATATGCTATGAAAACAATTAATTGCAAAATTGTGGCACGTGTCATTTCCTACGATTGTGCTATTCCAAAGTGATTGGTTTTTTTATTCGATCACGGGGGCGTTGAATAGTGGAATAAAATGGTATTATGTATATTTATTCGTATCTGTAGGCATATGTTTCTAACGACAGTCAAGTGTAGAATCCTAGTTAAGAGGAAAAGTTCTATTAGTATTGATTTATTTGTTCACCATAGAGGGTGATGAATATTCAAATTGTCAGATTGCAAGCATTTTATCAAGTGGGCATATGATGTCCCTGGACCCTTAGTTTTGATTTAGTTAGAATATATATATATATATATATATATATATATATATATATATATATATATATATATATATATATATATATATATATATATATATATATATATTGTGTTTTGAGACAATTTGATTTGGGTTTTGTTAAACTGCATGGTTCTAGTTTACATACGTGCATTTCTACTTCAATTATACATAGTAGAATATATACATTGTAATATCATATCGTTCATAGATCGTGATAAATTGAATTTTTATATTTCAAATTTTATGATTAAAAGTTAAATCGATGTAAATGATTAAGAATGTCGTTATGAATGATTCTGTATTTGTTTGTAGGTCGGTATCGCTGTGGGTGACATTGATAAAATTCAGAAGAATGCATATTTTAAACGTCTAGCCATGCAGGTAAATCCTCCACCGCGCCGCCCTCCCTCGATCATAATCAACTGGATAGAAATTATGATAAGATGTTTGTTCTGTTTTTAGTTCCAGATGATCAGTGATATTGAAACCACATTTCCTCGTTCACTTCAGAGAAAAGTACATTTCAAAACTCACACAATCAGACCTAACTCCGACATGTCTTGTTTCTCGAGGGTAACTACAAACTCTCTCAGTATCGAATACATTAAGATTAACTGATACGGGTCCTGGACCTTTTTTAGTCGCAGTTTTTAAACAGTTTTTAGTCAATATTCTGACTTAAGAGTCAAGTTACTGTAAATGAACTAATTCTAACAACTCTGCAACTGGGCCGTTCTTGCTATCTAATTGAAAATTCAAATCTTACGCGAATTGTGGAACCAGTGCTGAACATTGAGCTGGGCCGCGAACCGTAGTTGCGACGGAACTGAGCCGTGATGGAATTCTGGGCCTGGATGGAACTGCGTCAATGTGAAACTCGGTCTGGATGGAACATAGTCGTTTCTGTACACCCTCATTAGCTGTTAAATGATTTTTATTTAAATTTCATCTAGTGTCGAGCTCAACTTTTCGGTACAACTAAATCCACACGATTCATACAGGAAGAGGATGAGGTTGATAGTGATAGATTAAAATCAATTGTCCAAGAAATGGCGTCACAGAAAAACAGGTACAAATATCACATACAAACCTCGCTCGTAAATCTGATGCTTAATTAAGCAATAACATTTATTAAATCGATTTATAGATTACGAGGTTTACAACGATTACTAGAGAAACAAGGGCTCATTATTCAACAATTAGGTCGTAAATTCGAACTGGAGACGAGGGATGTGCAACAAGATCGCGCGGAGAAGGATTCGTACATTCTCTCAGAAATAGGATTCGATCCAAAACCCTCCCCGTCTGACAGAAAACCCTTGATGCGAGCATTAGTTGATGTTTAGATTGCAGCAGCAGTCGATGCTGTTTGTTTTTAAAATGATTTCTATCCCGGGTATGTTTTTAATCGTAGATTTTAGAATAAATTTTTACCAGATAAGAAGAAAAATAGATAAGATTCGGTCGTTATTGTGGTCATAGATTGAGGAAACATCTGAAAGAAACGTCGAATATCTTGGTTGGAAGGATAAGACGACAAGACCCGTAACTTTAAGTCGATTTATTTATCAATAGAACAGAAAGAGCCCGAGTGAACTGTTGCACATGATGATTGATTTCTTGAAAAACTGTGGCACATAAGGACATGATTTTTTAAATCCACGGCCAGGGTGAATCGGAAGCCACAGGAACTTGTAGAATAAAACCTCCCAAACGAGGCATCAATGAGGCGTGGGTGCTGTAACGTTGCCACTTCTTGGATCAATGTAAACTTCACGAATCGAGCCAGTAAACCAGTCAACTCAACATTAAGAGTATGTGAATAACTTTTAATTCTTATCACTTTTTACTATAGCTTACAAAATACGTCTCTTAGAATCTTAGAACTAAGAATTTGCGAATTGAATTCATTACCTATAGTGTAATTCGTGTGATACCGAAGATTCTATTGTTATAGCACACTGCGTCCATAGTTTCTTTCAGCCACTGTCATTAGTGTTACTATGGATACATATCTTGATTGAATTTGTAATTAAACTGATTAAACTGTTTAGTCAGATCAAAGACAATTGCCGAGATGTCGAGATCAATTCTATGCAGCTCCGATATTGCTAAAATATATAAAAAAGCATGGAAAATTAAAGTACCATGGTCAGAAATTGTCAACGAACAGGAACTAGAATGGTTAAGGATCTAATGTCTATTTATTAATTGATGAGACCTGTTTTTCTTGGATATTTTGCTTACTTTTTGGGGTACATACCTCATTTATGTCTTAACAGAATGCCAAAAATCGCGGACAACAACTGAATATCCGATATATTTCCAGTTCTGTACCAATTAGATGGATTGGCAAAAAGACTCCTTAAGTCCAGTTGAATGAGAGAGAAAATCCTCCATTTTGTCAAATTTCTTGGATTTGAACATTGTTACCATGCCTACGCCACCCTGATTTAGTTGTTGAGACCCCACAAGAAAAATAACTTCATGTCGTAGGCATGGTGACAATGTAAAAATTCAAGAAATTTCACAAAATGGAGGATTTTCTCTCTCATTCAACTGGACTTAAGGAGTCTTTTTGCCAATCCATCTAAATGGTACAGAACTGGAAATATATCGGATATTCAGTTGTTGTCCGCGATTTTTGGCATTCTGTTAAGACATAAATGAGGTATGTACCCCAAAAAGTAAGCAAAATATCCAAGAAAAACAGGTCTCATTCATTAATAAATAGACATTAGGCTACTAACCTACTCAAGGGCAAAAAAACTGTCCACTCGATCTTTTAGTTGGGGCATTGCTACTAATAACAGCAAGTCTGACAGTGACAGGGCCTGGATGTGTAGCTGAAACGGAAGACGGTGATTTTACATCAACCCTAAACACGTTTATTGCATGTCTTTGCTGGTGTGGAAGAGGTAAATCGCGAGCATTTGATGAGATCGTAATACCAGCCAATAGGGTTTATGCAAAAAAGTGATAATCATTGTTGATCGGTAAATACACCTCCGCTGGAATACAAAACCATCAAAAAGAAAACCGAGGGTATGGCTTGATAAGCGAGGACGAAGGTGCGAAGCTGATGGCCGAAATTAATACGAAACAACGTAATGACGAATCAGAAAGGAGTTTTCTTAATAAAGTATATTTTATGGGGTGGACATTGCGATGCATCAACATTGTCAACAGGAACAAGAGGGCAAGATCTATGCTTGTGTTCATTCAACCAGAACCCATGTTTTAGGAAATGATTAACGGGGCAAGTCAACAATGTGGTGAAACGGATTCTGGGATAGGTTCTTGTTCATCGTCTCCAAACCAATGATCCAACCGTCGAGCGTTTGTAAAGATATTTATAAACTGTTGTCACAATCAGGATTAGAAAGTTTCATTCCCATATTCGAGGCAATTTAGAATGATTTCAAATTCTAAGGAAACGGTTTTAAAACATTCCCCAGAGGCAACAACCGCGTTCAACAAAATTCGTGGCGAATTTGTAATGTATATGAACCGAATGTACGATTCACACTCGAGTGACGGTATGTATCTTAAAACCTCTTCATGTAGAAGGTTTGAAAAAATCATTGATAAAGAAAGTTTATATATAAATTACCACTATTTGTTCATTTGAATTCAGTTTGCATAATGACAGAATTCTCAAAAAATTTAACTCAGGATTTCAAGTCTCCTGCTATTTCAAAATAACCATTATTAAAATACGGGTTCGTGTCTTCAGTTGCACTCAAAATCATGTTTGTTCCAGATGAAAATATTGAAGAAACGAGTCTCGTAAGTTCAAAAGATGCTATGCACATTCTAAGGATTGCAGTCATCTTAAGTATCCAAAGTCAATACCTACATCACTTTTTAACGGACAAAGAAAATGAATTCCGATTCAATAAAACGATTGGATTAGAATCCGCCAGTAATAGGGAATAAGTTGTTTCATACCAAAGGTCGAAAGGTCAAGCTCATAAAAAATGAAAAAATAAATTCTCGCAAGCTCGAATTTATTTTTTCATTTTTTATGAGCACCTTCAACCTTTGATGTGAAACAACTTATTCCCTATTACTCTTAAAATATTCATATTGAGTAAAGTGTTAGCATAATAATCTAGAAAAATAAGATCAAATATAGATTTTGAATAATAAAAAATCAATTTTCAATATAAAAAGTGTGAGTAAAGCGTGAGTAAAGTGCAAACATAAAATGTGTGAGAAAAAGTAACGAGTAATTAACGAGTTGCTAGAATTAAAATCAATTTTTAAACATAAAAAGTGTGAGTAAAGTGTGAGTGTTTTAAAACAGTGAATATTTATATTTATATATGTTAAATTCTTATTTTCAGTATAAAAACAACGAGTAATTAACGAGTAAAATAATTCATATTTAAAACAGTGAATATTTATATTTATATATGTTAGATTCTTATTTTTAAACATAAAAGTAACGAGTAATTAACGAGTGAAATAATTCATATTTAAAACAGTGAATATTTATATTTATATGTGTTAAATTCTTGATTTTTAATATAAAAAGTAATGAGTAATTAACGAGTGAAATTATTCATATTTAAAACATTGAATATTTATATTTGAATGAGTTTTAACAAAAATTTTGTTATAAAAATGAAGAAAGAAGAAGAACCCAACTTTAAAATCGAAATCAATGAAACCAATAAATCATTTTCACAGTTTAACATTAAGAATTATATTTCAGCAACAAATTTAGTGTCCGCAAGACATTATAAAATTGAAAATATTACTGTAATTAATCAAATATTATCAAATGAAACATATTCAATTACTGAACTAATTGATACTTTTAATAACGGCGCTAAAAATCCTAAAATATTCAATACAGTTTTTAATTATAAAGGAACTTTAGATGAAAACATAATTAATATTCTTAAAACTCCTTTCAATGAAAGAAAAAGTAATATAATACTTTCTAAAGATTACAATGATTTGATTTTGATTTATGTGATCTTAAATATTTGCCTATTACTTCCGTCATCGCCGCCAAAACGTTATATCATGTAATTGTTCAACAAAAAGATGTGATTTTACAGGTAGGCCTAAATTAAAATTTATTTTCTTTTAAACATACAAATACAGTAGAATATAACCTGGTAACCTTCATTTGACATGAAAACATGAACAAATTTATGATTATTTTAGGCAGTTAAAAGCTTTTCAAGAAATGACACAAAAACCATCAAAATGAACAAACCAATAAAGAGTTTCGACGCAAAAGTCTGGAGAGTTGCTATTCATTCCCGTGGGCCACTGGTTACTCTCCGTACGATCCAGAAAAATCTTGCCGACGAGCAGTCACAGCTTCAAATGTTCAATGTAAGTTAGGCCGACTCAATTTTTCCATTCTTTTTAGTTGCCCTATAGGCCCTATGACAGAAAAATGCCCAAAAATGTCTCCATTTGAGTGTCCAAATCTATACCTACACACAAATTCATCAATATAAATTCCAATTCTTTGGTGGACAACGCCCTTTATTTTCTTGATCCTACCTTTCATCATACCCCACATACCTTCAATGCCATTCGAGCAAACATTTTCGACAGATTTGAACTCTTTGGAATGATTAACAACACCACGGTTATACGTTTCATTTAACGTCGAATATGCCGACCAACCATCTGAATAAATTGTGCAGCCACTTGCAACGTGCTTCTTTATAATCGGCAATAAAGTTTCACGATTTCTACGGTTCACATGAAATTACAACATTCCGTGTTCCACGTTCAATGATTCCAAACACCCATGTGTCCTATTTTCCGTTTCCTTTGTTTGCGTCTTCTTCCGAAAAGTGATTCATCAATTTCTGAAATTGATTTTGCGACATCACCTTTTATGATGACAGGATTACGCCTTAGAAAATCGCTACAAACTTCACGCAACCTGTCATACCATTTCATGATGGTCTTCACGTTCAACTTAGGTTCCAATTTCTGCACTTGAAAAATCTGTAGATCAATTGCAAATCCATACACGATCAACAGAGCAGAACACAACGACAGTTTGGATCCCTGTAGAAATTATGAAATAATATTTCATAATAGACTATGCAGCCTAATACACGCTAACCCGGCCCCTAGATCTCAGCCCCTATCTATAAGTGTAATTCACGGGCACACCCGGTCCCTCGACCCCAGCCACTTTATATAAGTGTAATACACGGGCACACCCGGCCCCTCGATCCCAGCCCCTTTATACAAGTGTAATACACGGACACACCCGCCCCCTCGATCCCAGCCACTTTATATAAGTGTAATACACGGACACACCCGGCCCCTCGATCCCAGCCACTTTATATAAGTGTTATACACGGGCACACCCGGCCCCTCGATACCAGCCACTTAATATAAGTGTAATACACGGACACACCCGGCCCCTCGATACCAGCCACTTTATATAAGTGTAATACACGGGCACTCCCGGCCCCTCGATACCAGCCACTTTATATAAGTGTAATACACGGACACACCCGGCCCCTCGATACCAGCCACTTTATATAAGTGTAATACACGGGCACTCCCGGCCCCTCGATCCCAGCCACTTTATATAAGTGTAATACACGGACACACCCGGCCCCTCGATCTCAGCCACTTTATATAAGTGTAATACACGGACACACCCGGCCCCTCGATCCCAGCCACTTTATACAAGTGTAATACACGGACACACCCGGCCCCTCGATCTCAGCCACTTTATATAAGTGTAATACACGGACACACCCCGCCCCTCGATCCCAGCCACTTTATATAAGTGTAATACACGGGCACTCCCGGCCCCTCGATCCCGGCCACTTTATATAAGTGTAATCGGCTAAACTCGTCCGATAAAAAGGATAATTTCTATAACATCAAAAGAATATTCATTAATTGGCTGGCTTATATATAATGGAATGCAAATTCAACAAAAGCCACCACATGCACATTTATCTGATATACTTCGTCTCTCTATTCCAGTAAGTCTGCAGGAGCTGAGCAGGAAAAACCTGGGTCACTTGAAAACACTAAAACAAGCAGGAGCTGGAAGATCAACACTATTTTTCTTCAAGAAATTGCCAGACGCACTTTTCGAAAAAGACAGTCTGTTCAGATGCACAGACACAACTTTAGACGTATATTGGGCAAAGTTTAATGATACGAGTAGTATGTCCGAGGCCATGAAAATGTTAACGCAGGTCGACGACACGGATGAGACGGATGAATCTTGAACCTGATCAAGTAACCGTAATTGCTTACCTAAAATATGTGAAGATTATCCAATGATTTGATAACTTATTATGGGTGGTCGCTCTTCGTCGATATTATGGCCGATATTATTTATAATCGTTTCAATTCATAGACTTATACTAAAAGCATTTATACAATGACAAAACTGGAAAACCTTTTAAACGTGTGAAACCCAAAGATACATAATTCGCCGAACATTCAGTATGTTATTGCTATTAATCATAAGTTATAAGCCAATGTCAGTTTGTCGGTATGTCGGTTTGTCGGTATGTCGGTTCGTCGGTTCGTCGGTATGTCGGTATGTTCGCGCGTCCCTATGGCGTAATGTCGTAAGATTCAATCAGTCCAATATTGGCGGATTAATTCCAAATACCAGTCCAATGTGATAAGTCTCTGCTGGAACTATTTAATGCTTTAATGGACTTGAGCCAAACGTTTTAACCGGGTTTACCTGCAATACAATAAGAATTAGACAACGTTTTTCAATCGGCCAGTAGGGGCGCAGTAGTGCCATCTGCTTTTATCTAAGTGCAAAAGTTTAGTTGAATCTCTTAAAATCTTGCCAAGGTTGCCAAAGTACTTTTAACATCATCAACATGCAACTTATGGAACTTAAGAAATACAAATACAAACAATACTAAAAGTTAAAGCACCTACGTAGTAATGAGGTTTAAGTGCTGCCATTAAGGATGTCTCATGATTTTGATAATTGATTGAAAATACATGTGTATATTTTTGTTGTTTTTCTTTTTAAAAAACTTGATATTTCATATATCTGTTGTCCCGATAATTAAACTAAAACCAAACTAAAACCAAAACTAATATTAAAGCTAAAGCTAAAATTGTTTACTGTCGGGGTTTCGAACCTGATACGCGTGACTGATACATTTACGTTGATGCATTATATCACAATAAGTCCCTATGAATTAAGTCGATATGAACAGGCACTATGAGACTAATCAATAACAGTTAACTTGAACTGACTAGTATCGGATTCAAACCAAACCGGCGGTTTCTAATTTGTTGGAATGGGACCAAATTTCTATTTCAATGGAATAGGGAAGTATCCAGTTACCAGGCTCCATTTTGAGGTGGTCCCGCATTGTTGGACATAATTTAACATTTTTAAACTAAAACCTCTAGCGCGATGAATTGTTGTCCATCCCTCTATTGGCACAAAAACTTATTAATCGTTAGAAAGGTGACAATTTCTATTTTCTGATGGTTTTTATTTTATATTTCCCGGCTGCAACAATCGAACACCATTACAGTTTAAAAAGATTAACGTCACTTTTAGGAAGGTGCCTAAAAAATATAGGTAATTTCGTGTCATTGGCTGTAACTTTTTCATTTATTGTGATACAATTTATGATTTTTCACTGAAAATACTGTTTTATCTGAGGATATTGTTGATACTATATTCGTAAAAATATCTTCTTAGAAACACGCGTGGCCACCGGTTGATTCAAGAGCAAAGAGCGCGCGAGTGGCTGACCGTCGATTTTCTGCATACGCTGCATTCTCCAAAAAAAGCTGTTTTTTGTGTCCCTCAAAATGGAAATTAAATAATTGAATATCGACACCAGAAAAACTCATGTTCAGTAAGTATTTTTACCTGTGCAAGATCGGTATATTATCCAATGTATATACGTCATCACTCCATACATGGATTGGAGGAATGTTGTGACGTATGAATACGTCACAATCTATGAATTCCAAGCCATGTGTGGAAAAGGGCCTGCACACGTTACTAAAGAGAAAAATATTTTAAAAATGGAGCGTTTATAGTTTAGGGAGTTTTCGAAAGCTTAAGATGTTTAAGAGAGAGAAGGAGGCTGGAGAAAAGAGATGGGAGGTTTTAGAAATGAGGGAGCTCGAGGAAGGAAGATTGTACACATCTGGTTAGGAGAGAATATATATGAATAGATAACTTAAGGAGTCGTTCAAATTATATACGGGAGCATTATAAAAAGCAAGAACCAGGACTGAAGATCCGGCCTAGAACACAGTAACCCCTCACAAAATCACGGGTAGAGATTCGCAACCACAACAGTGGTGCATTATCTAGTGGAGATAATCAGTGTTAGAACAATATGCATTATATGCAAGATGAGTGCTTTGACCCTGACCGACCACCATACAGATTTAAGGCTGGCTTTTGTTGACAAGCAATGCGACGCCTACCGACTCCTACCGACGCAACTGAGAGCAACCGCGATCGCAGCCCAGCTTATGTCGACTGCGCTCCGATTCGCAGCAACTTAGGTCGACTAAAGATATATCGATTACTTCACGCCCCGCTACGCGGCCCAATCAGCAATCGATATATTTTTTAATTTTATTCCAATTATTATTAAAAATTGGTAATATTTTCATGTTTTTCTAAATTCCCAACCTTTAAACCTCGAATATAGAACAAGAACAAGACTTATCCAATAATTACATATATGATATGTTATATATAACAATTTATTATTTTAACAGTCTAACAATTTAACATTTTAACAGTCTAACAATGTAACGTTTTAGCAGTCTAACAATTTAACATTTTAACAGTCTAACAATGTAACATTTTAACAATCTTACGATTTAACATTTTAACAGTCTAACAATTTAACATTTTAACAGTCTAACAATTTAACATTTTAATAGTCTAACAATTTAACATTTCAACAGTCTAACAATTTAACATTTGAACAATTTAACAGTTATTCGTTAACTAATTTCAAAATATTAAACTATTATATATTTGAAACATACACCTTAATCTTATTTCAATATAGAATTATTATTCTTTCCATAATTGATACGTTTGATAATTTGATAATTGTTTGATAATGCTTTGATTTATGTGATCTTAAATATTTACTTCCGCAATAACAATACACTTTTCATTAGGATTAAACTTTTTAAATTCATTATCTAAATCACATTCAATACCAATATTTGATGAATTTTCAATGTAAATAATTTGTTTATCATCAAAATTAAAATAATATAATTGTCATTTTTCAATTCTTTAGTTTATTATATCATTATAAACTTTAGAAAGTATTAAATCATCATTTCATCCATTAAAAGGAGTTTCAAGAATATTTATCATTATTTCATCTAAATTACCTTTATGACATAAAACTGTATTAAATGTTCTAGGATTTTCAGCGCTATTATCTAAAGTGTCTATTCGTTGAGTAATTAAATATGTTTCATTCGATAATATTTGATTAATCATAGTAATATCATCAATTTTATTTTGTCATCCATACACTAAATTTGTTGCTGAGATATAATTTTCAAAAATATATCGATTACTTCACGCCCCGCTACGCGGCCCGCTCAGCAATTGATATATTTGTTCAATGAATCTAATTTTGAATTTATCTAATTACTTACGAGATCCTCCCAGTTGTTCCCCTGCTATGTCGGTTACGATTACTGGCAACTGCAACGGCTCAGATGTGATAAGCATTTTTGAGAATAAATTTGAATTATTTTGAATTATTGGGAAATATATTTCTTTTAGATCTTTATTTTTCTGATTCTGTTTTGAATACAATGTGCTAGCGACATCATATAAAGATGGCCACCCACACCATGATTCTACCAATTTCGTTTCTCCTCCTTGGTCCAGTCATCTGCCATGATGAAGGTTTGGTTTACTTTTTGAACTACTAGAATTTGAAAGTTTATGACTGATTACGAACGACGCTAACTAGCGGTCATAATTTGTACTGTGTAATATGCGGTCTCTTATTGGCTAGAACCCCTACGCTCAGTTCCGTCGCGTTGCATATGAGCTGTCGGTTGCGAGAAACTGTTCGCCTACCGTAGGCCCGAGAAGAACATGGCCAACTAGCCGGATACGGCTTGCGACGAGTCAGTAGGCGTCGGGTCGCCGTCGCAAGCCGGCTTATGTCGAACCGATAGAGCAGAAACTGGCGGCCTCTCGCTAGCGGCCGCTAGTTGCCGCTTATCGGCGATAAAATATCCAGCTGCGTCGGTAGGCGTCGCGTTGCTTGTCGACATAAGCCAGCCTTTAGATGTACACCTCCACGTTGCCGTTATGTAATCTCAAAACCCATAACTTAAGTTATTATCGTGATAATAACTTGTCAAGAATAATTGATAAAATTAATGATGAAACATAGGCTGTAGTTATCGCAATCTATGAGAAACAGATGTTGGTAATCGGAGATAACATTTTCTCGGAGGTCAATATAAGCAAACACCAGAGGCGCGTTCGGAGTAACAAGTCTCGGGAGCCAAAGGTAAGTGCCGTTTTTGGTCATTGTCAAGTCAGGGAGTATGACTTACTTAGTTTTTGTGATATACCAGGGGCCAGTTGCACAGTCGTGACTTATGTCAAAAAGTGGTCTTAAATCTTAAGACTGGTCTGTTTATGTGTATGTGATATCCCCAATAAGCGTACAAATATATTTTAGAGCGAAGAGTTTCAGCGAACTCAAATTCATTTAATTTCTTGAATTGCCTAATAAAATTAGCTTTATGATATTATTGAAATAGCTTTATTTTGTTTAATAGATAAAAGATTTGTATATTAAATGAGTATAGAAAGTACTTAAGTTTCAACGATACATATCAGAATCCTTTGAAATGTAATTTCGAATCAATTATCGAAGAACTGCCGATACCGATAGAATGAAGGATTCGTCTGAAAGCGGCCTGATTTTAATAATACACGTATAAGGTGTCGGTTTAACATACATCACTAATTCATTGATTCATTGATGTTGAAAGTCACCTGATATTTCATAAAATTAATTCCTGAATTGCGTTTTCATACCAGGACACATTTGTTCCTCTATAAATGGGAGACAGAAAGATCTTCTTGGCATCAATAAATAACCGAATAAAACCATAAAAAACAACATGAAATAAAGAATTAGTTGATGTTTCAAAAGAAATTGAACATAACATAATGAAATTAGAACAAAAATAAAAACTAAATATGGTGAAAAATAAGAACAAATTTAAGTTATTGTAATGTAAACACACCACCAGTATTTAGAGTATTTCTACCCAATAAATGGACTACATTGAAAAATGATGAATTATAAAGTAACCTTTTTATGCATTTTGTTTTCATCGATAGTTAGTACAGCGTATTAGTAATGCAATTATTGAACATTTTAATGCTTCATGGTGAACTGGAACCATTCACAAACTGATTAGGCATGTGACCCTGAAGACTATATATTCTCCACTCTGGACACTGAACTGAACGGACGTACGTCAGCATCGCTCCTAAACGTTAAATGAAAAGAAAATCAAAAAGCTCTGCTGGATCTCGAGGATCGGAAGGTGCTTCACCGCCAAGCAAAACAACAAAAAGGTGGAGGAGACGAAAGTGACGAAAACAACTCTTCTGAGGGTGCAGAGGAACAGGATACGTTGAGTGAAGGTTTTGACTCTACCACAGAAGTGACAAGTACGATCTACTAAAAGAAATCCGACAAATAAAGAAAGGCCAAGAGGATCTAGGTAGCTATGTGCGATCTGAAATATCTAAGCTAAAGCGAGAGTTACTAAAACAGGTGCAAACAAAATGGATCAAAAAGCTAGACTGATCAGCGAGGAAATTGACAATCAATGTACAAATATAGGCAAGCTAGAATCACGTATAGTACATATCGAGCGAGCCAACACAATTCACCAGGCTGAACTTGATAAGCTGCGCGCTGTTGGAGCGGAACGGCCCAAAGACCAAAAGACCGCCGAACAAGATGACGTGTCAGTGGTCACTGAGGCAATAAGATACACCTCTCGCTTACGTCATAGACCGGGTCTTGTCAAAATCGCGGAAACAACTTAAACAACGTACTAACTTTATCAAAACTGCTTCTAAATACCTCTAAGCGAATTCGTTGTATCATGAATTCTGAATGTTTTTTCTATGTGTGTGTATTATCGTCTATGTATGTTAATCATTTGTTGATTAGCTGTTTATACGTAAATCGCATTAATTATTGTAATTTCTATACTTCGATTTTGTTTCTGTGCTCTAAGCAATTGCATTTTTGTCGAGCAATAAAACATGTTCTATTCTATTCTATGACATTTTAGACTGCATTTGTTTGAAATTGTGCAGTTAAGATGTTTTAGACAAGGAACATAAGCTAATGAACATGTCTTGCTTCTGCCCACCATTGGATCGAAACTCTGAAAAACCTCCCGCCCTCGTCTCCTTGGAAATATGATAATACAAGTTGATTTCCACTTTTTTATCTTAAAGAAGCTCATGATAAAAAAATTCGCCCTACCTCGTCATATCAAGAAAAGAGGTTTGAATGAGAAACAAGATATCAACTTTGAACGGCCTGAGTGGTTACTGCTTGGAACCACGGCACGCTCGCATTTTGAATTGTGAAAGCTCTTTGTTATCATCAAAGTTGTTTCGACTAAACATGGTTCTATCGGTACTTTCGTACACAGTAGCCCACATGGATCCACATCAAGTATAAGTATACCCCTAGGTGGTCCTCCATCAAAATACCCGTACGAACTGATGAGAGTAATTTCGAAGAAATCTTTGTACGCCTGCAAGTACAACATTTTAACCAGTAGTCGATCGCTGTTTATCAGCTATATTTAATATTGTTATTACCGTTAAGGTATTACAGATGAACAAATGTTTTTTTTTCTGGTGCTTACTCGGCCTTTGGTGCCTCTAATATTTGTCATTGTGTAGCGATGATCATTATCACTAGAGTTGCCATAATTCTTAAGTACTACCCTACACACAACCCTAATTAAGCCATAAGACCGTGGCTGCTTTCTCTGAGCAACGTTTTACTCGACAACCTATTGCCACAAATACCCTGAAAAAATTAAATTTTTCAATTTCAAAGGCGTTGGTTAATTTATTTATGATTAATTTTATTGTTTCTAACTTTGTAGACAATAGAAATTTGGTCCAAGGTAATTAACTTACTATTGAACTTTGGGTTCCTAATGTAGCCACCAGGGGCGGGTTGAAAACGACGTTAACGCGTTAAGAGCCTTCGTTTCTTAACTTGATTGCTTTTCTTAAAAAGGTCCTACATATTAATTTAGCTTCCTACAGTTATGTTACCCGTGGACTCCAGTCTCATAAGCAATGGATTTGAAAGGTCTAAAGTTGCGGCCTAACAAACGACCGGGCTTTCTACGGGTTATTCGCTAATAATAGATCACGTGTGTCTATCACTACAGATGAGTTATTTCCTAACGCTGTGTGCCACGCCATTGGTCGTGTCGTTTATGATGTCATGCGCATTATCGCAGGATAACGATAGTACGTTTTATGGTAATGGGACTGTGTTATCCATTGGATTTATTCAAATACCGCGATTTTAATTGTGAATATCTTCTAGTTAACTAAATCCAAAAATTTTATATTTCCAAAAATTCAGTTAAAGAATGCAAAACGACTACGATGGGTAGAGAATACAGGGGAACTTTGAATCAAGCGCGATCCGGAAAAACGTGTCAAGCCTGGAATTCTCGATCACCTCACAAACATGACCGTTACAATATGCTCTCCGACCGGAAAACGGCTGCGAATTATTGTAGGAACCCCGACAATACAACAGGAGGACCCTGGTGTTATACCACTGATCCCGCGGTACGTTGGGAATACTGCGACGTAAGAAGTTGTCCAGGTAAATATATCCTCTGTCATGAGGTCAGTAGTTTAAAGGTTTGCTATAAGTAAAGTTAACCATCAGGGGCAATAATACGGTAATGATCCTACAATACAGAAAAAAATAAGCCCGAAAGGTTTTCTCGAATTACGCTTTATTTGACATTTTACTGTATCCTATAAGTCAACTTCAGAAACTTTTCAGTATTCCCCAAAGTAGTGAAATGTTGGAATAATGTATAGCTCAAGAAAAGCTTTCGGACTTATTTCTCTTTTCTATTGTGAGATGTTTACTATCGCTCCAACACGGACACAGTGTTTGATCAGGATCATCAGGGGCCAGTTGCTAAGAATTTGATTGAAATTAACTGGGAATGAATGCCACAGCGACAATTGACACTGTAGTATAACTATTTGTTTACTCACAAACCTCTTTGATTCTGGCTTCTGATCATAATACGGTAAAATGTAGTTTCATTTTCACTACGTCAATTATCCACAGGTTAAGTTCAACTCACTTTTGGACAACTGACACCTGTTGTGGTTTTGACTTTCATTCGCAGGAACGTTGAATAATATAATAACTTAGTAATTCGATATTATATTCGTACCTGTGCATATTTTGTTACCACAATCAATTGCAAAATTGTAGCTGTTGAGATGTTCTATGATTGTGGTGAGTTTCCAGGTCATTGGTTTTTGTATATGGTCACCAGGGGAGTTGAACATTGGAATTGCTAGATTGTTGAGCATTTGAAACCACTTTCCAAGTGGGTATGGTGTACTTTCATACGCACATTATTATTCTGAAGACATTGCATGTGGCCAACCAATAACGACATCTGAAAGGAAGACAGCAAAACTTGTTTGCCTAGTTAAGAACTTTCGGACTTATTTTTCTTTTCTGTATTATGAGATGTTCACTATCGCTCCAACACGGACACAGTGTTTGGTCAGGATCATAAGGGGCAAGTTGCTAAGAATTTGATTGAAATTAACTGGGAATGAATGCCACAGCGACAATTGACACAGTAGTATAACTATGGTTTTACTCACAAAAACCTTTTTGAATCTGGCTTCTGATAATACTACGGTAACAATGTAGTTTCATTTTCACTACGTCAATTATCCACAGGTAAGCAAAGTTCAACTCATTTTTGGACAACTGACACCTGTTGTGGTTTTTACTTTCATTCGCACGGCGTTGAATAATACAATAACTTAGTATTTCGATATTATATTCGTACCTGTGCATATTTTGTTACCACGATCGATTGCGAAATTGTAGCTGCTGACATGTTCAATGATTGTGGTGAGTTTCCAGGTCATTGGTTTTTGTATATGGTCACCAGGGGCCGGTTGCATAGTCATGACTTAGATTTAAGACCAGTTTAAGACCAACTTAGTTCTATAGCCAATCTAACAACTTAAGACCAGTCTTAAGATTTAAGACCACTTTTGGACTTAAGTCACGACTGTGCAACTGGCCCCAGGGGAGTTGAACTGAGAATTGTTAGATTGTTGAGCATTTGAAACCACTTTCCAAGTATGTATGGTGTACCTGGACTCCTAGTTACTTTCATACGCACATTATTATTTTGAAGACATTGCATGTGGCCAACCAATAACGACATCTGAAAGCAAAACTGAACCTACAAACAAAATCCTCATTCTGTCATTTCCTCATGATAAGTGATTCATATGACAATGGAAGGTTCCTGTATGTCGATTTGTGCGTTTAAGAGATATTTTCGGATAATTCCCTGGCCACAACGGACAAACAAATGCGCTCTTGTTTAGTTAATGTAGTTGTATTTCTGAGTTAACATCCTACGCCGTGACAAATTTCAGTTAAAGAATGCAAAACGACTACGTTGGGTAGAGAATACAGGGGAACTTTGAATCAAGCGCGATCCGGAAAAACGTGTCAAGCCTGGAATTCTCGATCACCTCACAACCATGGCCGTTACAATATGCTCTCCGACCGGAATACGGCTGCGAATTATTGTAGGAACCCCGACAATACAACAGGAGGACCCTGGTGTTATACCACTGATCCAGCGGTACGTTGGGAATACTGCGACGTAAGAAGTTGTCCAGGTAAATATATTCTCTGTCATGAGGCCAGTAGCTAAAAAGTTTGCTGTAAGTATAGTTTATTGTCTGCGGCCATAATGCGGTAAATATCCCACAATACAGAAAAGAAATATTAATTCTCGAGTTTTCTCTTCATTTGACATTTTACTGTATCCTATTAGTCATCTTCAGGAACTTTTCAGTATTCCCCAAAGAAGTAAAATGTCGGAATAATGTAAAGCTCAAGAAAAGCTTCCAGACTTATTTTTTCTTTTCTGTATTGTGAGATGTCCACTATCGCTCCAACACGGACACAGTGTTTGGTCAGGATCATCAGGGGCAAGTTGCTAAGAATTTGATTGAAATTAACTGGGAATGAATGCCACAGCGACAATTGACACAGTAGTATAACTATGTTTTTACTCACAAAACCTTTTTGAATCAGGCTGCTGATGATACTACGGTAACAATTTAGTTTCATTTTCACTTCGTCAATTATCCACAGTTTAAGCAAAGTTCAACTCACTTTTGGAAAACTGACACCTGTTGTGGTTTTTACTTTCATACGCAGGGGCGTTGAATAATACAATAACTTAGTATTTCGATATTATATTCGTACCTGTGCATATTTTGTTACCACGATCGATTGCGAAATTGTAGCTGCTGACATGTTCTATGATTGTGGTGAGTTTCCAGGTCATTGGTTTTTGTATATGGTCACCAGGGGCCGGTTGCATAGTCATGACTTAGATTTAAGACCAGTTTAAGACCAACTTAGTTCTATAGCCAATCTAACAACTTAAGACCAGTCTTAAGATTTAAGACCACTTTTGGACTTAAGTCACGACTGTGCAACTGGCCCCAGGGGAGTTGAACTGAGAATTGTTAGATTGTTGAGCATTTGAAACCACTTTCCAAGTATGTATGGTGTCCCTGGACTCCTAGTTACTTTCATACGCACATTATTATTTTGATGACATTGCATGTGGCCAACCAATAACGACATCTGAAAGCAAAACTGAACCTACAAACAAAATCCTCATTCTGTCATTTCCTCATGATAAGTGATTCATATGACAATGAAAGGTTTCTGTATGTCGATTTGTGCGTTTAAGAGATATTTTCGGATAATTCCCTGGCCACAACGGACAAACAAATGCGCTCTTGTTTAGTTAATGTAGTTGTATTTCTGAGTTAACATCCTACGCCGTGACAAATTTCAGTTAAAGAATGCAAAACGACTACGTTGGGTAGAGAATACAGGGGAACTTTGAATCAAGCGTGATCCGGAAAAACGTGTCAAGCCTGGAATTCTCGATCACCTCACAACCATGGCCGTTACAATATGCTCTCCGACCGGAATACGGCTGCGAATTATTGTAGGAACCCCGACAATACAACAGGAGGACCCTGGTGTTACACCACTGATCCCGCGGTACGTTGGGAATACTGCGACGTAAGAAGTTGTCCAGGTAAATATATTCTCTGTCATGAGGCCAGTAGCTAAAAAGTTTGCTGTAAGTATAGTTTATTGTCTGCGGCCATAATGCGGTAAATATCCCACAATACAGAAAAGAAAAATTAATTCTCGAGTTTTCTCTTCATTTGACATTTTACTGTATCCTATTAGTCATCTTCAGGAACTTTTCAGTATTCCCCAAAGAAGTAAAATGTCGGAATAATGTATAGCTCAAGAAAAGCTTCCAGACTTATTTTTCTTTTCTGTATTGTGAGATGTTCACTATCGCTTTAACACGGACACAGTGTTTGGTCAGGATCATCAGGGGCAAGTTGCTAAGAATTTGATTGAGATTAACTGGGAATGAATGCCACAGCGACAATTGACACAGTAGTATAACTATGTTTTTACTCACAAAACCTTTTTGAATCAGGCTTCTGATAATACTACGGTAACAATTTAGTTTCATTTTCACTACGTCAATTATCCACAGTTTAAGCAACGTTCAACTCACTTTTGGACAACCGACACCTGTTGTGGTTTTTACTTTCATTCGCACGGCGTTAAATAATACAATAACTTAGTATTTCGATATTATATTCGTACCTGTGCATATTTTGTTACCACGATCAATTGCGAAATTGTAGCTGTTGAGATGTTCTATGATTGTGGTGAGTGTCCAGGTCATTGGTTTTTGTATATGGTCACCAGGGGAGTTGAACATTGGAATTGTTAGATTGTTGAGCATTTGAAACCACTTTCCAAGTGGGTATGGTGTCCCTGGACTCCTACTTACTTTCATACGCACACTATTATTCTGAAGACATTGCATGTGGCCAACCAATAACGACATCTGAAAGCAAGACAGCAAAACTTGTTTTGCCTACCACAACTGAACGTACGAACAACATCCTTATTTTATCATTTCCACACGATAAGTGATTCAAATGACAATTGAAGTTTCTGTTTGTCGATTTGTGCGTTAAAGAGATATTTTCGGATAATTAATTCACTGGCCACAACGGACAAACAAATGCACTCTCGTTTAGTTAATGTAGTTATATTTCTTAGTTAACATCCTACGCCGTGACAAATTTCAGTTAAAGAATGCAAAATGACAACGATGGGTAGAGAATACAGGGGAACTTTGAATCAAGTGCGATCCGGGAAAACGTGCCAAGCCTGGAATTCTCGATCACCTCACAAACATGGCCGTTACAATATGCTCTCCGACCGGAATACGGCTGCGAATTATTGTAGGAACCCCGACAATACAACAGGAGGACCCTGGTGTTATACCACTGATGCCGCGGTACGTTGGGAATACTGCGACGTAAAAATATGTCCAGGTAAGTATATTCTCTGTCATTGTCAAGGGAAACCTGGCACAACTGTGGAAGTCATGAGGCTAGTAGCTTAAAAGGTTGCTGAAAGTATAGTTAACTGTCTGCGGCCATAATGCGGTAAAGATCCTACAATACAGAAAAGAAATATTAATTCTCGAGTTTTCTCTTCATTTGACATTTTACTGTATCCTATTAGTCATCTTCAGGAACTTTTCAGTATTCCCCAAAGAAGTAAAATGTCGGAATAATGTAAAGCTCAAGAAAAGCTTCCAGACTTATTTTTCTTTTCTGTATTGTGAGATGTCCACTATCGCTCCAACACGGACACAGTGTTTGGTCAGGATCATCAGGGGCAAGTTGCTAAGAATTTGATTGAAATTAACTGGGAATGAATGCCACAGCGACAATTGACACAGTAGTATAACTATGTTTTTACTCACAAAACCTTTTTGAATCAGGCTTCTGATAATACTACGGTAACAATTTAGTTTTATTTTCACTTCGTCAATTATCCACAGTTTAAGCAAAGTTCAACTCACATTTGGACAACTGACACCTGTTGTGGTTTTTATTTTCATACGCAGGGGCGTTGAATAATACAATAACTTAGTATTTCGATATTATATTCGTACCTGTGCATATTTTGTTACCACGATCAATTGCGAAATTGTAGCTGCTGAGATGTTCGGCCCAAGTGTAGAATACGGAGTAATAGTGCAAAGGTGTAGGAACATATTCGATAGGTTGGTAGTGATTCGGTTCTTCATTATTTACATGGTATACTGGGTGACTGGAGGACCGGCCGAGTGGATGACTGGCCGACTGGACGACCGGCCGACTGGATGACTGGTTGACCGGATGACTGGCCGACTGGATGACTGGCCGACTGGACGATCTTCGTCTCCGGTCCAACTAACGCCGCAACCACGGATATCAGCGCGCTAAGGGACATAGTCATGTGACAGTTGCATGCTTTCTCCATTGCCTCCATGTACTCGTATAACTCCTTACTAAGCATTGTTTCCCAATCAAATTGAATTGAAAACGCTGCCTTGTACAGTTTCTGCACAGACTGCGGCGAAAATTTCGACATTACTGTGCATTGAATTCTGTCGACTGATTATAATGCCCTCGACACTAGAACGTGTCCTGGTAGCAAGGTCCCGATGAAATAAAACGAAATAACAACACATTACAGTTACAAATTGTAAATAAGAATTCACTATTGACGAATATGTGCATACATGTCATTCAATTGAATTGTTGTCACGCTATTGTGGGGGTACACAATACCAATATCCGTGAATATCTGACCATATATATCGCCATGTTCACCCCCGAATCTGAATCGATATGTGAACTCGTCTAAGTAGTTTCCCAACATAGATGATACACACCCTTTTCTGCCTACCACTTATTGTTTCACATTGCCCCAAACACCTTCGATCATATTGGTGGCGACACCCTCTTCGGACTTAAATGATTTTGTATGGTTCACGGTACCATGTTTGTAACCGACATTGTCAAGGCCTGCATATGATGCCCACATGTCCGAATAGATTGTGGCACCACGCGCTACTGTTCGCTGAATAATAGGGGTCAAAGTCGCTGCACTCCTATCGTTCACTATTTCCAGATGGATGTTACGGGTTCCACGCTCAACTAGCCCGAATACCCAACCATGTTTTTGCACGCTATGCCGCGGTGGTACTTGCGTTTCTTTCCAAATTGGCTCTCGTCGGTTTCGATGACGTCATCCTCGATTTCACCGCCCATAAGCACCGGCTTGCTTTTTACCGTTACGGATAAAACCTCCTGTAAACGATGAGACCACTCCATGATCGTTTTCAATCCAACATTCGGTAATAGTTCGTGGCACTAGTACTGTTGCAGGTCGAGCGCGAAACAATACACTATCATAACCAGATTTTGCAGTTTGACATTTGAATTCGAGAAAAATTAGCCTTTCCGGACAGATTGTTTACTGGCACATATTCCGCAAACCCAATTCGACAGGTTAACTTTCAGTTCATATCACAAGAGCAGTAAATGCAGTGAGAGCTGCGCTTCAAATTATATTGTTATCCTGAAGAAACTTGATCGTTTTATCCAAACTACCAGTTATTGTTTGGACGAATTCAACAACTCCAGGCGCAACAGGTCTGGAACTTTCCATGGCTATAACACAAATGCCTACTTGCTCATTCGACCAGTCGACCAGTCCCCAGATCACCCAGTCATCCAGTCATCTAGTCGGCCGGTCACCACGGTCATTCAGTCATCGAATCGACCAGTCGGCCAGTCGACCAGTCCTCCGATCATAGTTATCCAGTCGACCAGTCGGCCAGTCGACCAGTCCTCCAATCATACAGTCATCCAGTCGACCAGTCGGCCGGTCGCCCAGTCAGCTGGTCATTCAGTCGACCAGTCGTCCAGTCAGCCGGTCGTCCAGTCATCCAGTTGGCCGGTCGTCCAGTCATCCAGTCAACCAGTCATCCAGTCATCCAGTCATCCAGTCAACCAGTCATCCAGTCGACCGGTCGTCCAGTCATCCAATCAACCAGTCATTCAGTCATCTAGCGTATATACTCCTTTTCGCGGAGGGATATCAATATAGCATTTGTACTGGAACTACTTAACCGGATTCTACACTTGGGCCAGATGTTCTATGATTGTGGTGAGTTTCCAGGTCATTGGTTTTTGTATATGGTCACCAGGGGAGTTGACCATTGGAATTGTTAGATTGTTGAGCATTTGAAACCACTTTCCAAGTGGGTATGGTGTCCCTGGACTCCTACTTACTTTCATACGCACACTATTATTCTGAAGACATTGCATGTGGCCAACCAATAACGACATCTGAAAGCAAGACAGCAAAACTTGTTTTGCCTACCAAAACTGAACCTCTAAACAACATCCTCATTTTATCATTTCCACACGATAAGTGATTCCTATGACAATTGAAGTTTCTATATGTCGATTTGTGCGTTAAAGAGATATTTTCGGATAATTCACTGGCCACAACAGACAAACAAATGCACTCTCGTTTAGTTAATGTAGTTATATTTCTTAGTTAACATTCTACGCCGTGACAAATTTCAGTTAAAGAATGCAAAATGACTACGATGGGTAGAGAATACAGGGGAACTTTGAATCAAGTGCGATCCGGGAAAACGTGCCAAGCCTGGAATTCTCGATCACCTCACAAACATGACCGTTACAATATGCTCTCCGACCGGAATACGGCTGCGAATTATTGTAGGAACCCCGACAATACAACAGGAGGACCCTGGTGTTATACCACTGATGCCGCGGTACGTTGGGAATACTGCGACGTAAAAATATGTCCAGGTAAGTATATTGTCTGTCATTGTCAAGGGAAACCTGGCAGAACTGTGGAAATCATGAGGCTAGTAGCTTAAAAGTTTGCTGAAAGTATAGTTAACTGTCTGCGGCCATAATGCGGTAAAGATCCCACAATACAAAAAAGAAAAATTAATTCTCGAGTTTTCTCTTCATTTGACATTTTACTGTATCCTATTAGTCATCTTCAGGAACTTTTCAGTATTCCCCAAAGAAGTAAAATGTCGGAATAATGTATAGCTCAAGAAAAGCTTCCAGACTTATTTTTCTTTTCTGTATTGTGAGATGTTCACTATCGCTTTAACACGGACACAGTGTTTGGTCAGGATCATCAGGGGCAAGTTGCTAAGAATTTGATTGAGATTAACTGGGAATGAATGCCACAGCGACAATTGACACAGTAGTATAACTATGTTTTTACTCACAAAACCTTTTTGAATCAGGCTTCTGATAATACTACGGTAACAATTTAGTTTCATTTTCACTACGTCAATTATCCACAGTTTAAGCAACGTTCAACTCACTTTTGGACAACCGACACCTGTTGTGGTTTTTACTTTCATTCGCACGGCGTTAAATAATACAATAACTTAGTATTTCGATATTATATTCGTACCTGTGCATATTTTGTTACCACGATCAATTGCGAAATTGTAGCTGTTGAGATGTTCTATGATTGTGGTGAGTGTCCAGGTCATTGGTTTTTGTATATGGTCACCAGGGGAGTTGAACATTGGAATTGTTAGATTGTTGAGCATTTGAAACCAATTTCCAAGTGGGTATGGTGTCCCTGGACTCCTACTTACTTTCATACGCACACTATTATTCTGAAGACATTGCATGTGGCCAACCAATAACGACATCTGAAAGCAAGACAGCAAAACTTGTTTTGCCTACCACAACTGAACGTACGAACAACAGCCTTATTTTATCATTTCCACACGATAAGTGATTCAAATGACAATTGAAGTTTCTGTTTGTCGATTTGTGCGTTAAAGAGATATTTTCGGATAATTAATTCACTGGCCACAACGGACAAACAAATGCACTCTCGTTTAGTTAATGTAGTTATATTTCTTAGTTAACATCCTACGCCGTGACAAATTTCAGTTAAAGAATGCAAAATGACAACGATGGGTAGAGAATACAGGGGAACTTTGAATCAAGTGCGATCCGGGAAAACGTGCCAAGCCTGGAATTCTCGATCACCTCACAAACATGGCCGTTACAATATGCTCTCCGACCGGAATACGGCTGCGAATTATTGTAGGAACCCCGACAATACAACAGGAGGACCCTGGTGTTATACCACTGATGCCGCGGTACGTTGGGAATACTGCGACGTAAAAATATGTCCAGGTAAGTATATTCTCTGTCATTGTCAAGGGAAACCTGGCACAACTGTGGAAGTCATGAGGCTAGTAGCTTAAAAGGTTGCTGAAAGTATAGTTAACTGTCTGCGGCCATAATGCGGTAAAGATCCTACAATACAGAAAAGAAATATTAATTCTCGAGTTTTCTCTTCATTTGACATTTTACTGTATCCTATTAGTCATCTTCAGGAACTTTTCAGTATTCCCCAAAGAAGTAAAATGTCGGAATAATGTAAAGCTCAAGAAAAGCTTCCAGACTTATTTTTCTTTTCTGTATTGTGAGATGTCCACTATCGCTCCAACACGGACACAGTGTTTGGTCAGGATCATCAGGGGCAAGTTGCTAAGAATTTGATTGAAATTAACTGGGAATGAATGCCACAGCGACAATTGACACAGTAGTATAACTATGTTTTTACTCACAAAACCTTTTTGAATCAGGCTTCTGATAATACTACGGTAACAATTTAGTTTTATTTTCACTTCGTCAATTATCCACAGTTTAAGCAAAGTTCAACTCACATTTGGACAACTGACACCTGTTGTGGTTTTTATTTTCATACGCAGGGGCGTTGAATAATACAATAACTTAGTATTTCGATATTATATTCGTACCTGTGCATATTTTGTTACCACGATCGATTGCGAAATTGTAGCTGCTGACATGTTCAATGATTGTGGTGAGTTTCGAGGTCATTGGTTTTTGTATATGGTCACCAGGGGCCGGTTGCATAGTCATGACTTAGATTTAAGACCAGTTTAAGACCAACTTAGTTCTATAGCCAATCTAACAACTTAAGACCAGTCTTAAGATTTAAGACCACTTTTGGACTTAAGTCACGACTGTGCAACTGGCCCCAGGGGAGTTGAACTGAGAATTGTTAGATTGTTGAGCATTTGAAACCACTTTCCAAGTATGTATGGTGTCCCTGGACTCCTAGTTACTTTCATACGCACATTATTATTTTGAAGACATTGCATGTGGCCAACCAATAACGACATCTGAAAGCAAAACTGAACCTACAAACAAAATCCTCATTCTGTCATTTCCTCATGATAAGTGATTCATATGACAATGAAAGGTTTCTGTATGTCGATTTGTGCGTTTAAGAGATATTTTCGGATAATTCCCTGGCCACAACGGACAAACAAATGCGCTCTTGTTTAGTTAATGTAGTTGTATTTCTGAGTTAACATCCTACGCCGTGACAAATTTCAGTCAAAGAATGCAAAACGACTACGTTGGGTAGAGAATACAGGGGAACTTTGAATCAAGCGCGATCCGGAAAAACGTGTCAAGCCTGGAATTCTCGATCACCTCACAACCATGGCCGTTACAATATGCTCTCCGACCGGAATACGGCTGCGAATTATTGTAGGAACCCCGACAATACAACAGGAGGACCCTGGTGTTACACCACTGATCCCGCGGTACGTTGGGAATACTGCGACGTAAGAAGTTGTCCAGGTAAATATATTCTCTGTCATGAGGCCAGTAGCTAAAAAGTTTGCTGTAAGTATAGTTTATTGTCTGCGGCCATAATGCGGTAAATATCCCACAATACAGAAAAGAAATATTAATTCTCGAGTTTTCTCTTCATTTGACATTTTACTGTATCCTATTAGTCATCTTCAGGAACTTTTCAGTATTCCCCAAAGAAGTAAAATGTCGGAATAATGTAAAGCTCAAGAAAAGCTTCCAGACTTATTTTTCTTTTCTGTATTGTGAGATGTCCACTATCGCTCCAACACGGACACAGTGTTTGGTCAGGATCATCAGGGGCAAGTTGCTAAGAATTTGATTGAAATTAACTGGGAATGAATGCCACAGCGACAATTGACACAGTAGTATAACTATGTTTTTACTCACAAAACCTTTTTGAATCAGGCTTCTGATAATACTACGGTGACAATTTAGTTTCATTTTCACTTCGTCAATTATCCACAGTTTAAGCAAAGTTCAACTCACATTTGGACAACTGACACCTGTTGTGGTTTTTATTTCCATACGCAGGGGCGTTGAATAATACAATAACTTAGTATTTCGATATTATATTCGTACCTGTGCATATTTTGTTACCACGATCAATTGCGAAATTGTAGCTGCTGAGATGTTCGGCCCAAGTGTAGAATACGGAGTAATAGTGCAAAGGTGTAGGAACATATTCGATAGGTTGGTAGTGATTCGGTTCTTCATTATTTACATGGTATACTGGGTGACTGGAGGACCGGCCGAGTGGATGACTGGCCGACTGGACGACCGGCCGACTGGATGACTGGTTGACCGGATGACTGGCCGACTGGATGACTGGCCGACTGGACGATCTTCGTCTCCGGTCCAACTAACGCCGCAACCACGGATATCAGCGCGCTAAGGGACATAGTCATGTGACAGTTGCATGCTTTCTCCATTGCCTCCATGTACTCGTATAACTCCTTACTAAGCATTGTTTCCCAATCAAATTGAATTGAAAACGCTGCCTTGTACAGTTTCTGCACAGACTGCGGCGAAAATTTCGACATTACTGTGCATTGAATTCTGTCGACTGATTATAATGCCCTCGACACTAGAACGTGTCCTGGTAGCAAGGTCCCGATGAAATAAAACGAAATAACAACACATTACAGTTACAAATTGTAAATAAGAATTCACTATTGACGAATATGTGCATACATGTCATTCAATTGAATTGTTGTCACGCTATTGTTGGGGTACACAATACCAATATCCGTGAATATCTGACCATATATATCGCCATGTTCACCCCCGAATCTGAATCGATATGTGAACTCGTCTAAGTAGTTTCCCAACATAGATGATACACACCCTTTTCTGCCTACCACTTATTGTTTCACATTGCCCCAAACACCTTCGATCATATTGGTGGCGACACCCTCTTCGGACTTAAATGATTTTGTATGGTTCACGGTACCATGTTTGTAACCGACATTGTCAAGGCCTGCATATGATACCCACATGTCCGAATAGATTGTGGCACCACGCGCTACTGTTCGCTGAATAATAGGGGTCAAAGTCGCTGCACTCCTATCGTTCACTATTTCCAGATGGATGTTACGGGTTCCACGCTCAACTAGCCCGAATACCCAACCATGTTTTTTGCACGCTATGCCGCGGTGGTACTTGCGTTTCTTTCCAAATTGGCTCTCGTCGGTTTCGATGACGTCATCCTCGATTTCACCGCCCATAAGCACCGGCTTGCTTTTTACCGTTACGGATAAAACCTCCTGTAAACGATGAGACCACTCCATGATCGTTTTCAATCCAACATTCGGTAATAGTTTGTGGCACTAGTACTGTTGCAGGTCGAGCGCGAAACAATATTTTCATTTTCATTATTTTCATTTTCATTATTTTCATTATTTTCATTATTTTCATTATTTTCATTATTATTTTCATTATTATTTTCATTATTATTTTCATTATTTTCATTTTCATTATTTTCATTTTCATTATTTTCATTTTCATTATTTTCATTTTCATTATTTTCATTTTCATTTTCATTATTTTCATTTTCATTATTTTCATTTTCATTTTCATTATTTTCATTTTCATTATTTTCATTTCATTTTCATTTTCATTATTTTCATTTTCATTTTCATTATTTTCATTTTCATTATTTTCATTTTCATTTTCATTATTTTCATTTTCATTTTCATTATTTTCATTTTCATTATTTTCATTTTCATTTTCATTATTTTCATTTTCATTATTTTCGTTTTCATTATTTTCATTTTCATTTTCATTATTTTCATTTTCATTATTTTCATTTTCATTTTCATTATTTTCATTTTCATTGTTTTCATTTTCATTATTTTCATTTTTATTTTCATTATTTTCATTTTCATTATTTTCATTATTTTCATTATTTTCATTATTTTCATTTTCATTATTTTCATTTTCATTATTTTCATTTTCATTATTTTCATTTTCATTATTTTCATTTTCATTTTCATTATTTTCATTTTCATTATTTTCATTTCATTTTCATTTTCATTATTTTCATTTTCATTTTCATTATTTTCATTTTCATTATTTTCATTTTCATTTTCATTATTTTCATTTTCATTTTCATTATTTTCATTTTCATTATTTTCATTTTCATTTTCATTATTTTCATTTTCATTATTTTCGTTTTCATTATTTTCATTTTCATTTTCATTATTTTCATTTTCATTATTTTCATTTTCATTTTCATTATTTTCATTTTCATTGTTTTCATTTTCATTATTTTCATTTTTATTTTCATTATTTTCATTTTCATTATTTTCATTATTTTCATTATTTTCATTATTTTCATTATTTTCATTATTTTCATTATTTTCATTATTATCATTATTTTCATTATTATCATTATCATTATCTTTATTATCATTATTATTTATTATTATTATCATTTTTATTTTCATTTTCATTTTTATTTTCATTTTTATTTTCATTTTCATTTTTATTTTTATTATTATTATTATTTATTATTATTATTATTATTATTATTATTATTAATGTAGTTGTATTTCTGAGTTAATATCCTACGCCGTGACAAATTTCAGTGAAAGAATGCAAAACGACTACGTTGGGTACAGAATACAGGGGAACTTTGAATCAAGCGCGATCCGGGAAAACGTGCCAAGCCTGGAATTCTCGATCACCTCACAACCATGGCCGTTACAATATGCTCTCCGACCGGAATACGGCTGCGAATTATTGTAGGAACCCCGACAATACAACAGGAGGACCCTGGTGTTATACCACTGATCCAGCGGTACGTTGGGAATACTGCGACGTAAGAAGTTGTCCAGGTAAATGCGGCCATGAGGTCAGTAATTAGAAAGTTAAGTAAAGTCAACCGTTAGGGGCCATAACATGGTGATGATCCAACGATACAGTAAAGAGAAATAAATCGAACAGTTTTCTTGAGTAACAATTTATTCGACGTTTTACCGTATCATATGATCGTCATTAGGAAGTGTTCAGCATTTCTGAAGATGACTATTAGGATGTAGTTAAATGTCGGAATAATGTATAGCTCAAGGAAGGTAACCAGAGGCCAGTTGCTATGAAGTTGGTTGAAATTAACTAGTGAATGAATGCCAGAGTGACAACTGAAATTGTATACATTGTAGTGATCTACATTTTCAGCTCACCAACTTTTTGCATCTGGCTTCCGAGAATACCATGGTTACGATACGGTTTTATTTTCACTACATCAATTGTCCACTGGTTGAGTTCAACTCACTTTCGGACAACTGACAACTGTTGTGGTTTTTACTTTCATACGCACATTATTATTCTAAAGCAAGTTGCCAACCAATAACGACACCTGAAAGTAAGACAGTAGAACCTATTACGCCTACCACAACCTTACTGCACCTACAACAACATCCACATTTCATCATTTTACACGATAAGTGATTCATATGACAATGGAAGTTTCTGTATGTCGATTTGTGCGCATATAGAGATATCTTTGGGACAGGCGCAGAGTGCTACACGACACACACACAAGCTCGTACAGTACACTACTCAAGGTGATGCTGTAACGCGTGCGCGTTTGACATGAAAATAGCCTGAATAATCGTAGCAGAAGATGAGCGCTGTGTTTTCTGTTTGATAGAATTTGTAATAAATTGTAATTTCCTGTGACCTGAAAATATTAAGCAGCAAACTAAAAGTATAGGTCGAGGTCTGAATATTGTAGTCGTAAATTCCAGGATTTAAAACGATCTAATAACCGATTTCTTCTGTACCGGTATTTTAACTTCCGCGGCCAACATTGGAAGAGGTTTCCATGACCCAATATTCAGCCACCCTCTGATATGTGACATCATATGAATTTTAGGCCATCCCATATTAATGGTCTGTTTACCCGACCGACCCGACTTCAAAGGTACCGAGTGAAAACTTTTTTTCTGGGATTCATTGAAATAAATTTTATTTTTGATAAAAACGGCCGACCGACCCACTGCCTACGTATGAGCTACGTATTATATCGTGTGAAAACATGCCTTGTCAATGTGGCCTAATTCAAGTTTTCCAGGAAACTGGCAGTGTTCCAATAAGCTGCCATTCATTCTCATAGTGACTATATCAAAGCTGGTAACGTAAAACCGCGCACATATTCGATGTACTGTTTCATTTTTAACACAGAGATGACGCTCTGGACGAAGTTATAATTTTAGAATCATTCTCGAAATCTACGCTATTAGACAAATTTCCCGTGCACAACGTAGATGATTTTTGCGATATTGTTTCCATGTAAAAAGGTGATAAATTTGGTTTTTTTTTGCCCAAAAATTTAGCAAAAAATGTTTCCTTACCTACCGACTCATCCTGAAAAGTTGAGTCGGTGTTACGGCAAACAGACAATTATTTTGGGATGGCCTTATTTGAATATTTTTTCATATTGTGAAATATAATATAATATTTTTTGAAAATATAAAATAATTTCCCTGCTACGCCTACCTGTACCCTACAAACTTTTGGACGTGGACCGTAACCAAATGTATATCTTTGGTATAATTTGACTACAAAATAATTCTTTTAGAAAGATAAAATACAATATAAACTTGTGGAACTTTGAAGTCACGTATTAAAAAGATCTTTCAAGCAATGCCCTTACTCCAAACAACCTCTAGCTTTCAAGGTAAACCACACTTTGCCCATGGGCAATTTATTTTACCTGCGACGAAAACCACTGGGAAAATCTTTATCTCACGTATAGATAACTCCTACAGTAGAATTATATACGATAACATTTATTGAAACGAAACCACAACGGCTGTTGACTAACTACAGCCATCATCAGGAATGACCAATAGAGAAGAAGAAGTAACGAAGCATATAAACTCGCAATACATTAGCATAAGCGCCAGAAACAAGAATAGACAAAACTAGTATATAATAAGAATGGGGTACCGTAGAACATAAACGAATCCAGTTATGGATTTTATGTAACTATGCATCATCAGTAGGTGTAATACACTCTGACATACGTTTGGTAACAAAAGGTGTTTGACATATTTATTGAATGTGTTTTTTTCTTTGTTACAGAATAAAAACTGCTACAATACGATACCTTACAATACACCCGTGCCTGAAGACTGTGTAGAAATCTATAACTCTAATGGAATGACATAATGACTTTGATAATCTATCATCCTAGATATACACGGAGGGCTCGGAAACTATTTCTTTTAAAACATAAACTAATCTTGACCCGTGTGTCTCATTTATAGCCACGCTTTGGGTCCTCTGAAATAATGCTTTATACGTAGTATCTAACTGGATTTATACAAAGTGAATAAAACTACACAGGCTTTCTGCTGCAAAAATGTCGTCCGTACTTTTTATTTGTACAACACATTTCTAAAAGAAACGTTTTCTAGCTTCACTGTGTTGATACAAAACACAAATACATACAGGGTTTCTGAGCAACGCAACATTTATTCAACAAATTCTACGTTGAATGGGTGTAAATGACTGTCAGGAAAATAACAATAACTGAAATGTACATGTATCTCACATTTACGCAACACTCACCAACCACCGATCGTTTGGCTGAGAGAAGGTTAAGGATGGACCAATGTTCTCCAACAGTGTTCGTTTGGTTGTTTATTCGTGTTTATTCATCTTGGGTGCATAAGCTCCCTGGTTTCGTTACTTTTGGTATAAATCCTCTCGGAGAAAATTACTAGTGTAGAACACATTACATCTATGAGTCCATCGTTTTAATCTTCACAAAATCTCCCTTTCTTCACTACTCACTGTCTCCCAAAACTAGACTGAAACTACTCTCTCTCCAAAAACTAAAAACCATCCCTTTTCGTATCGTTTTAACTGACGAGTCCTCACGTTTTAACTGACGTGTCCTCACTTCTATATAGCCTGGCATCAAAATTTGTGACGTAGTTACTCTTCACAACATGCCACCGAACTGTGTATGACATTTCCACGTACCTACACTCGTCACACGTTACGAGTACTAGATATAATACTTGGATTTAGCCATAGCTCAAGGCCGCGCTATATGGAGTTTCCCTGCGTAGATAGATACGTCACTTTCACCTATCCTCTATTCTATACATTATTTGTGACGAAAGCATCTACGTAAATAGGAAGTCTGGTAACAGCATGAACTTGGGCATCCGTTCATATCCCCAAACTGCCACCCAATACCAGGCACAGTGGTTATTTTTCATCTAATATAGGGATTTTCCCTGTCATTTAGGGAACATCTCAAAATTTCAAATAGTTGCGGCAATTAGAATAACTGTCTTATTCCATAATAACTATCGCAATTTTGATATGCTCCCTTATTTGATCGGTAGATTTGGTTTGATCCGTGTTGGTGTCCCTAACAAACCAACCCCACCTGCTGGGAACGAAACACAGGGTTTTACTTAGAAATCGGAAATCGAAGTACAGATATAGTTGTGTGGTCGGCGGTCGAATTTTAATCGAAGTATATGATTTACGGAAATTTCTGTGCCACAGAGGTTATTCGCAGAAAGATAGCAGGTTGAGATGCAGCAGCAGCTATCCGTCGTGCCCAGGCATCCTCGCTTCCACCAGCCCCCTGGCCTCAGGAAGCGTGATTTCATTACTGACGCTGTTGCGCATGACGTCATATATCGATTTGCGAAATACTTCCTTGTTCGGTAAAACGTTCGCTGATTGGGTCCATTTAACGGGAAAACCAACTGAACGCAGTCTCAAATGTTTTGTGACTTTCTCAAAATGTATCAAAAATTTAACTAATTTTTAGTTCATAAGTCCTCAAATATTCATAAATGAACAGTTAAAAATTGTTGAAACATGTCGACTCTGCCGTAAAATCAACCTATTAACAGTCCGGAATTTGGGATAATATCGGGCTTTAGAGAACATAATGCCCCCGAGGTCTTCACATTTACAGAAAAGATTACGTAAGTGATTCACGCGCAGCTCGCGATAGGCGCACAATAGAAATCTGAGCCGCGCGTTCTTTGAGTGTCACCAATTAAGAGGACCGCTATTGTGAAAATTGACTGCGGGAGGAATATTCCTCCCAATGTCAATCGATGGAAACTTGACCATGGGGTCCGATATTCAAAGAATTGACTTTGGGAGGAATATTCCTCCCAAGGTCAAACGAAGAGAATTTGACCTTCAGGTCTGATATTCAAAGTATCGACGTCGGGAGGATTGTTCCTCCCTATGTCAAACCATGGACGTATAATCTAGTTTATACGTCCATGGTCAAACGAAGGAAAATGGACCTGGTCTGATATTCGAAATATTGTCATTTGTCCATTGAAGGAAAACGAACCCGAGTCTTAGATTCAAAGTATATTGACTTAGGGAGGAATTTTTCCTCCCACCACTAAATGCTGTAACCTGAAATTTTAGAAAGATAGGTGTTTTGGGTGTAATTAGTTTTTTTAAAGCCATAAAGCCGGTAGATTTATGAATTTCGAGTGATACGATACACAGTGTTCGAGGTAATGAGACGGTATGAGACATAGGCCTACATACAATTTTAGAAAACTAAATAGATTTTTTATTTTCTTTGTCTAACAGTAAATTGCTATAACTTTGTTGACAATCAACTGTAATCAGATTGTAATCAGGCCCTTCTCGATAAACATGTAGAGGGGAAATCGTAATTAAAACACGTGCATAACATAGAAATTAAGTTTTGATTATACAGGGAATATATATGTTTATATGTTTTCCTCTCGAAGTTTACGTACAGCTTAGAATTTTAAATTTTTGGGCAAAATTAATAACTGATGATAAATTATCGTCAAAGGTTTACAGTTGTGTTTATAATAGCTATATTGATGGTCAAGCTAACTCTTGGATGGATTCTGTGAAGAACATTTTGCTCCGAAATGGGCTCGGATATATTTGGGAAAATCAAATTATTCCAAACGTGAATTACTTGAGTCTGATTCTTAAACAGAGATTGCAGGATCAGTTTATGCAAGTCTGGCATGCAAAACTTACTGATTCCACTATGGCTGTTACGTATCTAACAATCAAATGCCGTTTCGAAATGGAAAAGTATCTAACTGAATTAACCCCTAGGGACCGGTTAACTTTATGTAGATTTAGATGCTCAGCTCACAGGCTACCGGTGGAAGTTGGGCGGTGGCGTGGAATTGCCCGTGCCAATAGGCTATGCCAAAAGTGTGATTTAGTGGCGGTGGGGGATGAATATCACTTTTTACTCGTCTGCCCGTACTTCCAGGAATCCAGAGCTAGATATATCCCGGAGCGTTATTGGAGATTCCCCAATAACGTAAAGTTGTATGATTTGTTTAACTCAAATTGCCAAACTCTTAAAAAATTGGCGTTGTATATACGCAAATGTTTAATACATTTCTAATGTTAAATGTTGCAATGTCTATTGTAAATTAATTTTGTGCTCTGTGCAATTGTATAATTGTGGAGTAAATAAACTTAACTTTATTAGGACTGCTTACAAATTTTCACTAGACTGCGATAAATCTAAATAGCTTAATACGGCACGAGTTTAGCTAATTTACGGGTTTAAAGGTTCATTTTCAGAGTCAATGTACGTAATTTGATAAATGCATTCTTTAAATGGAAATTCTATAGTAATCGATACAAATCATTTATATTAAGTGTTTTGTGTTAATTAAGAATGGTCATTCAAGGATTAAAGATCGTTATGAAGCTGATACATTTCATTCGTGTGGATTCTTCTCTCATCACTAGTGTTAATAGGAGATTCGCGTGTCACGCATGATAAAAAAAAATTATTCGAGTCGTATTTCTTTCATTTACGGTAGCAAATTAGCCATCGTCATAGTGAGCATTATTCTCATTTATACGTAAAAGTGTATTCGGTGTGAGGGTTTGTTTCTTTCTTCACTCCTTTATATACAATTCAGAAATAGGAGTTGATAAGGAGGTTTTTACTCCTAACCGAACTCAGTTCCCATTCAGTTCAGTTCAAGTTTATATGCATGGAGATCTATGAAATAAGGGAAAATACAATCCAGCCTACTAGCCACTGAACGTTAGCTCCCAGAAAACGTCAGGAATTTGCAGAGAGAAAACATTATGTTACAAAAATATCGGATAAAATTCATTCTAAACATGCGTTACTAAGCCCAGAACTCCAGATATCGGGATGTTAAGTCTAAGGCAGATTTCTCCCTTTGTGACACAACCATTTAATTACTGATGTGACCATTATGTTTAAACACCTCTCACAATCAAGCTTAAGATTAAGTGGCCTGCGGTATGAATGATTTAGTATTGATTCATATAGGAAGCATTATAGTCTTTACATTGAAATTAGTTGATAGAATGCATCTTACTTTTTCTCGACTTAGAAATTATTATTTGATCGACATACCACGGATTCGGAAACTAGTTGATTAAAAGCACAAACGCATATAGTCGCTATCCTGGTAATTAAATCGACTTAAAAATCGATTGATTGTTATTGATATGATGAAAGTTGAAAAAGAAAATCAACGTTTTTATGAGATATATGTTTCGTTGTTCGTGATATTCAGCATACACCAATGTCCAGTAAAATTTAACAATTCAAAGTTACTACAAAACTTGCAAATTCTAATGTTTATTTAGCGGCAATTTTCCCCCTGCCATTTTTCCAACGTTTATCCAAAGATTGAAATACTTCATTAATACTAAACTAATACTAAAAGTTATCGCACTGGTAAAATAATATTTCAAATTTCAAACAGTATTTCAAAGATATTTCAAATAAAAAGTTTCAATAATTTATCGCATCGCACAGCAAAATCCGTGAAATACATTTTTGATTTACGGGTGCCTCATAGGCCTGTCATCGCTTGTACAATGAATTCTCTTTAATTGAGCAATATTTACTTAGGACTTAATCACTGACTTTCTATAGATAATGAGCTATACAAAGCCTAAACCGATAAAATTCAGTGGCTTGTTATTGTCAGTTTGCTTGTATACCAAGCTTCGCTAACATAAACGATGATGTTGCCCTTTTAACTGAAATCTTGACGTATCAAACCATAAATAAATAAAACTGCAAAAATTGCTTCAATCGTTTTTACGCATGAGGAATCGATCTTGATTTGAAAGGCACTTGTTGACGTGTGGGGAAAAATTGAAAATTTTCACAGAAATCCTTTAAAACGATTCCAGTTATTTTGGACTTAATTTTGCAATACAAACGAAAACATACCAGCGGCAGCAAATCATAAGCTCTTTAATGGGTCTTCTAAGGGGATTTTTACCGGGGAATTTCGACCATTACCGTGTAGACGAGCCGGTAACAAAAACCTTTGGAAACAACAAATTATTCGCTTGTATGAATTTACGCCACTTTTGATAGGATTGCCTAATCAAATATTTCAATCATGAAGATGGCGAGTTGACTGAGCCCGAGGCGCAAGTCGATAGTAGTTATATAGAAACAACAAACGTAATGTATTTTCCTTAAAAGTGTTTCATCTATAGAGATTTAATACAACTTGTCAACAGTTCAATTTCTATAATGCGATGACCTATGTATGAAAATATGTTTTCTGTTTGTTTTACGCGTGATCCAGGGGGATAATACCTTCGCCCAAACGTTCTACACACACATGATACAGTTTAATGAATCCGAAATATTTCCAGGCCTAGAGTTCATGCTGAAGGATGAAGACTAAGAATATCTTAGCAATATAATTTTTAGAAAGAGATTTTTGTCCACTGAAGTTTAGAATAGCACGCCGGACTCTTTGTTAGGATCGACCACAGTTCTATAGTGAATTGATTACAAGTAGTTAATTTAGCAAAACAAAGTAAATTGTACATTACAGTGCATTGCTAAGGGTTAGTTGTAAAAAACCCCAGAATGTTGGAAAAATGGCCAAGGAAAAATGGCCAGGAAAGAATGGCCAAGGAAAAACTGGCCAAGGTAATTTGTCTAGGAAAAAATGGCCACGGAAAAAAATGCCAAGGAAAATTTATGAGAACTACTGCCAATGTTAATAAAACATAAAGCTTTCAATATAATGACATCACATATTTTTCATGGGGCTTAAAACAATTAAAATCGGTATTAATGAGTTCAGAAATGTGATGAACTTGCATTTCATTTCATTGCATATAATGAATATATCAAGAACTATCATGCAAGTGGTCAATGAATAAACTTACTAGTGATTAACTTAAACTTAATAAAATAACTAAGTCAATAATTCAAAACATCTAAGTAAGCGAGTAAAAATCCCCTCGGTAAAAATCCCCAATTCTTCAAATTAGGTAATCCCCTCCCTTTGAAGGGATTATAAGTAGATACAATCTTAAGGTCAATTAATTCGTATTATTGATACACGTATATCCAATTTATTCATATTTTACTGTCGAACACCGTAAGGATATCAATATACCCATACAAACTATGCTATTTAAATTAAAACATACTACAAATTAACGTTTCATTGATACTAAATTAGTACATATACATGTAGTTATTGCACAGCTTAGTAAAGTGGTTCATCGCGCATTTCAAATATATTACACTAGCTTGAATCTAAAATATTTAATATCAAAAGTACGTTATTTCTAATAATTCATGGCATCGCACAGCTGAAATTCAAAAATAGTCCAGTTCGAATCTTAAGATATTACAAATAAAAGTTTATTACTCTTATTAATTCTTACAATTTATTTTATCCGTAAGAATTTATCGCAACGAAAGATTTCATTTAAAAGTTCAAACATATTTCAGTCTCATTGCAAATTCGAGAAACATCGTGCTTTGACATGTTCTTGACAATCACCAAGTATGAATATTTGGGGGATTTTTACCTAGGGTATGTTTACCCAGGGTTTAGATTTTTTAGATTTCTACATAGGAAATCTTTACCAGGGGATCTTTTTTGAACGGATGAAGGTATTTTGAAGGAGATATTCTGGGGGATTTTTAATTGTCATATCTAGCTACAGTAGATACTTTGATTATTCGCTATGTTACTTATTACATATCACACAAATCCGCGTATACGCTAGAATCAATACTGTTAGCAAAAATCACTAAGAATCGCAATTTGCTCATTTTGTGATATTTTTGAAATCGTCCAATTTTATTGCAGAGATTCCCCGATATATCACGAGTAATGAAACAGATATCACGTTTAAACGTAGATTTTTCTTTTATTTTGAAATCCATAGAGCAAACATTGGAACCTAATGTTATTGAACATAAAGCTCCCAACCCTCCCTGCATTTATACATCGAGAAATCCAACTCGACTTTAATAGGCTTTTTATCATGGTGTAATATAGCTTGTGCAACAGGACGTCACTGATTCATTACGTTAATTGTGAGGTGTTTATACATAATAGTTTCGTGAACAATTCATATGGTGGGATCATAATCGGGAAAGATCTGCCTTAAAGAATTCATCGCCTTAGGGAGTTTGAGCTTCTCGATAAAATTCCCCAAAAATAATTCAAAATCGCCCTATCCAATATCTAAAGGCCATTCAAAGCAATATATTTTGTCAATTCTTTTTGAATTTATCCATAATCAATAACATATTCTTAATAGTAATGATTTTATTATTAGGAATCTGATCTAATATATTTCTAGTTGTAAAACGTAGCTGTCGGATTTACGAGCAATTATCACATTAATGAGATGATCGCTCGTAGGTCGGATGGATGGACATATTAGTGTGTACCGGTTTACAGTGTCTTAAATCAAAGATTCCATTTGATATCTGTCGTATTTCTATGAAAGAGTACAAACAGAAATATAAACCCTATACAGGGTACAAATCAGAAGTTAAAACTAGGACAATTGCTAATTTGCAAACATAAAGGGAAAGATTTCTCTCAACAATCATGACCCACATAAGCCGCGATCACACGGAGACGATTTGGCCCGGGCCAAATTAGCACCGATCAGGCTCGGGCCAAATTTGGTAATTAGAGAGTGCGTTCACACGTAAACCATTCACTCGATACTAAACAATGCTCAAACAAAGCGAAGAGGATCATTTACGGTTGCTAGTTGCAATTCAAACGCAGTCATTTGTCTGGGCCAAACAGGCTCGGGCCCATTGGCACCCGTGTGAACAGTTGGTCCGGCCCAAATTTGGCCCTGGCCTAAAAAAATACACGTGTGATCGCGGTTATAGAGACGATTTGTCGGGGCTAAATTGGCTCGAATCAGGTCCGACTTAAATTTTACGCATGGCTTACCAAAGAGCGCGCAGATTTTCATGTTCAAATTCATTTGACATTCAAATTCAAACCCATTCATTCGTAACTAAACAATGCTTAAACCATGGAATCTAAAACGAGTCCATACTTAAACCAAGCGAAGTGACTGACTTCCAGAACCAGTTTAAATCAACACGCTTAATTTGACTTAGGTCTGGTCCGTCGTTTTTGGTCGGGCGATTAGGCACGGGTCCATTTTGCACCCATTACTGTTTTTTTTCGCCAGATCTCTCCGTCCCTACACCTTTTAACTTGATTTTTATCATCCACGTATTTAAATTTCGATTCTTTCAGCTTGTGTTAATTTTATACTCATGCAAAGCACACTGATTACAATTTGCAGCAGTGCGCTATATAATGAAATAAGTAATATTGATTGTTAATATCAATATTAAGTGTGAATTTGCAGTTGAAAAATAATTGATTTGATTAACAGTATAATTTGATCTAGACCTCCCAGCGTCAATCAATGAAGAAAAAATTTAACTAGTCAAAGACTCAAGATCAAGTAAAGAAAAAGGAAGATGCATTCTGACAACTGATTGCGATGTGAAGACTATATAAGCCTTATTATTAGAACCTGCACTACAGCTATTCAACTTTCTATAAATCATTCGTCGCAGACCCTCAAATACAGTGTACATTATCACTAAAATTGCCTAAATATGTCTGGTGTCGTCGCTATAGTAAACTACTTATTAAAACAATTATTACACCAATATAATTAATATATACACCTATCATTCTAAAAGTTCAGGTTTTAGCGTTTAGTCGTTTGGAAGAACATTCATCCCAAAGTCTATATTTCGAATAACAGACCAGGTCCAGTTTCCTTCGTTTGACATTCGGAGGAACATTCCTCCCGAAGTCGATACTTTGAATATCAGACCTGAAGGTCAAATTCTCTTCGTTTGACCTTGGGAGGAATATTCCTCCCAAAGTCAATTCTTTGAATATCGGACCCCATGGTCAAGTTTCCATCGATTGACATTGGGAGGAATATTCCTCCCGCAGTCAATTTTCACAATAGCGGTCCTCTTAATTGGTGACACTCAAAGAACGCGCGGCTCAGATTTCTATTGTGCGCCTATCGCGAGCTGCGCGTGAATCACTTACGTAATCTTTTCTGTAAATGTGAAGACCTCGGGGGCATTATGTTCTCTAAAGCCCAATATTATCCCAAATTCCGGACTGTTAATAGGTTGATTTTACAGCAGAGTCGACATGTTTCAACAATTTTTAACTGTTCATTTATGAATATTTGAGGACTTATGAACTAAAAATTAGTTAAATTTATGATACATTTTGAGAAAGTCACAAAACATTTGAGACTGCGTTACTGAAGCCTAATGTCGTTTGTTACAAGCGCTGTGATTGGCACGACCGGATTCTGGTCGGCTAGGAACGACTCCCACGACTCGAGAGGTATATATATATATACGTACGAACGTACATACATACATACATACACGCATACACGCATAAAATAAATGCGCCCACCGCAATAAATCGACAGTTCGGCAGTCGTGATGAATTCGCGGGAGGCATCCGCGAGTTAATCTAATTGAAGTAACTATCGAAACTTTGAGATGCTCCCTTAGCTTTATTCGTGATGCCAGGTTAGTTTCGATAGGGCTCTTCTGGGTAAAAAATTGATGAGTTTAAATTCGAAGCTGTGGCTTCTTGACGGGCTGTCCCTATGGGCGACGATTCCCTAAACAAAATCAGCTTTTCATCTATTCGTCTGTCCTTCGATAAAATGTCTTAGTATACCGTCAAAATGTCATAGTGTAACGTCAAATTATCTAATCTCGACTAAATGACACATGTGGGCGGCACTGTAAGTAATAGGGATAATAGGCTTTCATACCAAAGGTCGAAGGGTCGAGTGAGTAAAAAAATGAAAATAACAATAATTTACAGTTGAATTAGTCGCGCAAACTCCTAATTCAACTGTAAATTATTGTTATTTTCATTTTTTACTCACTCGCCCCATCAACCTTTAACCTGAAAGCCTATTATCCCTATTACTCTTAAAATAATCATATATATATGAATAACATTTAAATTGATAGATTATTCAATATAAAAGTGTAAGCTCTTATTGAATAGATATATAGATATATTTACAACATTATTTCAATATTCATATTTGTATGAGTTAGATTTTTAAACATTAAAAGTGTTAGTAAAGTGTGATTGAAATAATACATGATATAAATCATTGAACTTCTAAAATAAATTTTAAAAAAAAATTTGATATTAAAATGGAAGCAAATAAGTACTACTGTCCAACATGTAATATCAATATAGATAAATCCCAAAAAGCAAGACACAATAAAACTAAAACACATTTAGAGAATAAATTGAAACTAGAATATGAAGATGATATATTAGAAACTAAATTAGATGAATTAAAGAATGAAAAAGAAACATATAAATGTGGTACATGTAATCAATCATTCAGTGATAAAAGATATTATAAAGAACATTTAAAATCTAAAAGTCATATTAGAAATATGAATAATGATATTTTAGGTGAAGATTATTTTGATGAAGATAATGATAATAAACAGAAGACAATTAAAAACATAAAAAATAAATTAAACAATAAAAGACCATACATGGAAGATGTAAGAAATTATATTAATTTATTGGATAATAAAAAAGATATAGAGATAACCGAAGCATTTAAAAGTGATATTGGCCCAGAAGCTATCGAGTTTAAATTTCATAAAGGAAAAACGTTAGAAGAAAATAAAAAACATTTAGAAAATATGAAAGAAATAATAAAAATAATAACTGATGTTGAATACCCTAAAATTAGTATATCAGTTAAAGTTAAATTCATAAAATCTGAAGATAAACCAATATATAATATAAATTCTCATTCACAACATATTATATCTAAACAACATATATATGATAAATTAGATAAATGTTATAATGAAGTAAAAACTAAAATAGAAGAGAAATATTTTGAAGGATCTGGTTTAATATTTGATGAAATAATATTTATGACTTTACATGTTTATAACACAAAATATAATAAGTTAACTAAATCAAAACCAATTGATGAAAATAATGTATCATATTATAAAGAACCAGATATTGAAGCATCGAGTTATATTAAACTACCATTTAAAACTAATGCTGTAATAAATGTACAAAATGAAGATGATAAATGTTTTCTATGGGCTATAATAAGTTGTTTACATCCTGCAACTTATAATATTTGTAGATTAACTCATTATAAACCATTTGAAAATAATTATAAGATAGATAAGTATACTGTTATAATTAAAAACATCCCAAAAATAGAAAGAGATAATAATATAAAGATAAATGTATTTGATTTAATCAAATTACCAAATACAAAAGGAAACAACATAAAACATTATACATTAGAACCTTTATATCTATCAAAAGATTATGATTCAAATCATGTTATAGAAATACTATATTATGAGAATCATTATATGTGGATTAAACAAATAGATTTTTTCTTAAGAACAGAATATGATCACCATAATAAAATATATCTATGTAGAAAATGTTTACATAAATTCAGTAATGAAAGTACATTATTAAATCATAAACAATTATGTGAAAATCATGATTATTGTAAATTAGTTTTACCAAATGAAAAGGATAAAATATTAGAATTCAAAAAATATTATTACAAAAATAAAGTACCATTTGTAATATATGGAGATTTTGAATCATTAAATAAAGAATTAACTGATCAAGATAGAAAAGAAATATATTATAAAAGAAAGAAATTAAATTCTAATGAAAATGATTTTTCAGATGAACCGCCAATAACAAATACTATTAAAAAGATTCATCAATCAGCTGCTGCTTTCGGGTTATATATTAAATCTGATTATCCAGAACTAATTGAAAGTGAATATTATGATTATAGAAATGAAAATGTTATCAATCATTTTTGTGACTTATTAATTGAATATGAAATAAGATTTAATGAAAAGTTAAATAAGAATATAGAAATTATAATGACAGAAGAAGATAAAGAAGCATTTGAGTTTGCAGATAAATGTTCTTATTGTGAAAAGATATTTAATTATAAAGATAAAAAAGTAAGAGACCATGATCATTTGAATGGAAAGTTTAGAGGCGCTGCACATGAGAATTGTAACTTACAAGCTAAGAAAATTAATTTTGTACCAGTTATATTTCATAATCTGTCAGGATATGATGCACATTTATTTATCAAACAGTTATGTCATAAAATAGAAGAAATTAATAATGAAATAGAAAGATTAAATTCAAATAGATCAAAAGATAAAATACCAACTTATAAATTTAGAATGTTAGCTAAAACATCTGAGAATTATATATCATTCCAATTTGGTTGCCTAAGATTTATAGATTCATATAGATTTTTAAATAGTTCATTAGATAACTTATCAAAATCATTAGTTGATGATGAATTAAAAATATTAAAACAACACTACCCAAATAATGATGATTTTCAATTAATGAGATATAAAGGCGCAATTCCGTATTCATTTTATAAATCACATAATGATTTCATTATAACTGAATTATTGAAAGAACAATTCTATGATGAATTAAAAAATGAATATGTTAAAGATGAAGTCTATAATAGAACATTGAATATTTGGAATCATTTCAAAATAGAAAATCATGGGCAATTAGTAGATTTATATCTAAAATCAGATGTATTATTATTAACCGATATATTCGAAAGGTTTAGAGATGTAAACCTAAAATATTTCAACATTGATCCATGTCATTGTTATTCATCACCAGGTTTAACATGGGATTGTGGATTAAAATTTACAGATATAAAAATGGATTTGTTAACAAATATAGATCAATTATTATTATTTGAAAAATCTATAAGAGGAGGAGTTTATGGTGTATTAGGGGATAGATATTTCAATGTAAATGATAACCCTGGATATAAGTTATTATATATAGATGCAAATAATCTATATGGTTGGGCAATGATGGAACCACAACCTTATGGAGTATTTGAAATAAGTGAAGTTTTACAGAATGAAAATAATGATAAATTTGATTGGAAGAAAAGAATTCTAGATATTGCAGATGATTCACATACTGGTTACTTCTTTGTTGTAGATTTAGAATATCCCGAAGATAAAAAATTTAAATCTAGAAATCTAGCATACTGTCCCGAACATAAAACCGTAACTCATGAAGAATTATCAAATTACCAAAAAAGAATTAAACCCGATAATCATATTCATACAGAAAAGTTAATGGTAACTCAGGAAGATAAATCTAATTATGTAGTACATTATAGAATGTTAAAGTTTTATTTGAATCAAGGAATGATTCTAAAAAAAGTACATAGATATATTTCATTCAGTCAATCTAAGTGGTTAGAAAAATATATAGATTTTAACACCAAACAGAGAACTGAAGCTAAAACTGATTTTGAGAAAGATTTCTTCAAACTAATGAATTATGCATTCTATGGTAAGACTTGTGAAAATATTAGAAATAGAAATGATATTGAGTTAGTTAGTAATGGTAAAAGAATTAGAACATTTACAAACATATCCTAAGTTCATTGGTAACAGAATATTTGATGAAAATTTAGCCGCAGTTAAGATGAGAAGATTTTCAATGAAATTTAATAAAACCAATCTATGTTGGAGCATCAGTTTTAGAATTATCACAATTACTAATGTATGAATTCTATTATAATGTATTACAACCACTTTTTGGAGAAAAACATACAGAAATATTATATTTTGATACCGATTCTTACATATTAAAGATAAAAACTGATAACATAACAGATGATTTAAAAACATTGAAACATCATTTTGATTTCAGTAATTATCCTAAAGATCATGAATTGTTTAGCAATGATAATAAAAAAGTTCCCGGTAAATTCAAAGATGAATTAGGTGGTGAAGAAATGATAGAGTTCATAGGTATTGGATCTAAAATGTATTCATATAAAACTAAAGAACATGAAGCTAAAAAGTTAAAAGGAATAACCAAAAGTGTAGTAGAAAAGAATATTCATTTCAAAGATTACATCAATTGTATATTCAATGAAGAAGTTAGAAAACATAAGATGAGATGTTTAAGATCTGAAGATCATGAAATGTTTATTGAAGAAATTGAAAAGATAGGTCTAAACCCATTTGATGATAAAAGATATATTTTAGATGATGGAATTCATACAGTTGCTTATGGATGTAATTTAGATGAATACTTAAAATTTAAAAGAGAAGAAACAAAAGAGAACGAGATAATGAAAAGAATTCTAACGTGTTAATCAAATTTTAATAAAAATGTGTATTATAAATGGAGAGTAAACAAGCGCACAGTGAGAACAACAAATCATTTCTAGATAGAATAAAAGATACTAAAAATGTAAAATCTGTAGATTATAAATTTAAGAAGTTAAAAGAATTAATAATCCATAAGAAATATCTAATTACAAATATTGATAGAGTTACTAACAAATATGGAGATAAATTAGTTATACACTTAGAATATGAAGGATTAAAAGGAAATACATATAAATTCAGAACATATTTACCAGATAGATTTCATAGATTATCAAGTGAAGATTTAGAAGAATTATGTTCTGGAGATTTCTATTTCATATACAAAGGTAAGAATGAAAAAGGGCACCATGAAATAGATTTCGAATAAGAAAATATGTAAAATAAATGGTAGAATTAAAAGAATACAGAATATTTGTTGATTCTAGAAGGCCTACAAATTATAAATCTCATAATTTACTAGTACAATTAGATAGAGAATTCAAGAATTGTGTAGATTTAAAATTAGTTAATATAAGTTTATGTAATTCTTTTTATAACATATCGGATAAAACTTTTGAACATAGAGGGTTTATGATTTATATGAGAAATAAAGATAAATGGTTTCATATATTTTTAAAACCAGGATTATATAATTTAGAATCATTAGCGCAGGAAATTAATAGAAGAGCTCGGTTGAAAATCGGGGGCACTTCTGTATTTGAAATTAAATTTAATAAAATTGATAGTACTAATAAAATTAGAATAAAGATATCTAATGAACAACATAAATTTATGGTAAACAAACCACTGGCTAAAATGTTAGGAATTAAACCGCTTACAGTTACTGGAAACGCAGAAGGCAGCTCAAATATAATACCTTTTACACACTTTTATATTTATTGCAATTTAATCGAGCCTACAAAAACTTTCGAAGCAACTAAAGAAACAATTTTTAGTTCTAGTATACTAAATATTTTACCGCTAAAAAATGTTAAACAATTTGGAACTCAAGTAAATTATAATTTAACAGAATGTGATTTCAAACCATGCATTCCTAAATTTAATAATTTTAAATTAGAAATAAGAAATCATAATGGATATGTAATTGATTTGAATAACTTTCCTGTGATATATGAATTAGTTATAAGATGTAGAGAGTAATTTTTTCACTATATAAATGAATATAACTGTTGGACCGAGTATATGTTTTGGGTTTGATTTTAAACATGAGAAAGAAATGAAATTTAACATTAATGATGTAATTACACATATCAAAAATATTGTATTTTCTAATGAAACAACATTTGAGTATGAAACAACAATAGATAAAGAAACTTTAAATGTAGAAAAGATTACTGATTTAATTAGAGAATCTTTAAGATTTATGAATTAGAAGATTTTATGAATTAGATGAAGATTTTATTATAGATGATATTAAAAAAAATAATAATTGAAATAAATACAAATGAAACTAGTAATGAAATAAATGTTGAATTAATCATCACTAAGATAACTAAATATTTTGATGATAGTAATTTTTTTGATGAATAAATGAGTGATAATAAGTGGATAATAACTGGATTATATAATGGAGCATTACTATCAGTTGGAACTGTTGGTTATTCCATGGTATTAAAAAAAGTATTCAAAATGGGAAGTGTTAATGTTGATAGATTTGATATAAATGATATTTTAAAATTAACATTAGCAGTTACTTTATCTAATTTAACTATTGATTATTTAGAAAAACAAAAATATATTCCTCCCATATAAATGCATAATTATTTTACTAAATAAATGGCTTCTGCAGTTATAACTATTATAGGATCGGCAATTGTTAACCCCTTAGCATTTACTGGTGGTGGTTATTTATTTAAGCATATTGATAAAAATGGTTCATTAACAGAACAAAAAAGACATAACTTAGCATTAGAGAAATACAATAAAGCAGCAGAAGAATATAGAGAAAAGAGACAAAACTATGTGGATTATATTAACAAAGAATTATATGATCAGAAGATCTCACATAGAGATTTTCAATCAGTTGATGATGCAATGAGTTTATATAACGCAGTAACAAATAAAGAAAAATTACATCTATACAAACCTAAATTATCAGATTATTATACCCCAAGTAATCAACAGAAGAAATATGAAATAATATGGATTTTAGGCGGAACAGTTATTGTTATATTTGTAGCGTATAAGTTTACTAATTAGTAATTTTTTTTGCTAAATAAATGGATGATAAAGTTGATAATATTGATATGATTCATCATGATATCAGTAAAACTAAATTAAAAATATATTTAGAAAAACAAATATTAGAATTTGAAAATGACTTAAAAGTTAAAAAGAAAAAATATTTAAAAAGTAAAATTATATATTATTTCATTATCAGTGGTTCGGTTACAATTAGTTCTGTAATAACGTTTCTAGCAATATTCAGTCCATTAACACCTTTAGCTATATCAATTGGCGTATTAGGATTAAGTTCAAGTGTTTTAACCGGTATAAGTTCAAAATTAAATATAAAAAGTAATAAAGAAAAAATTAAAACTAATATAAAAGAAATTAATAAATTGAAAAATACACTAGATTATATAATAAGTTTAAATGGTCATATAACAGTTGAAGAACAAGATAAAATATAGCTGCAAAGCAGCGATAACGGGTTTTCTGAGCAGGCGTGCTATTCATAGTTTGAAAAGTGGTTACGGAAACGACTCGTCAGCTTGATGAGTTGTATGTATTATGATTGTGCGCCACCTGCATCTTCCGAAATAATGTTCATATAATTATTTGAAGGGAGGATTGAAATCAATTATCAACGTACATCTGAATATGTTATAGTCCTTAGTAACTTTCTGTTGCAGAGGGCATAGAAAAGATTTTGAAATTATTTAATTAAAATATAAATGTTATTTACGAAAAATTAACTATTATGGTCAGTACAAATTGAAAATTCATAGTGTATTTTTAAGAACAAGCTTACATAGCTTACAGAATACATCACGTACATTTGAATTTTATAAGTGATGGGTAAAAATCAACGTGTGACAGAAAAAAATTTAGTTAATTATTTAACAATATCGAAATATGTGCTCTCTTTTTAAACTAATGGAGTGATACGCAATTAATCACATGGCCTGTATTAAAAGATAGAACATACAAGTTGGATATTTATAAGTCGAAACATGTGAACAGAAACTAAAACTTTGATGTCAGTGACCAGTATCGAATTACACAACGACAATTGGCTTAAAACTCAACAAACATTATTAAAGAATGTTTCAAACAAAATGCTTTATATAACAACATGAATACACTTGTTTTACAAAACAAGAAAGTACATTTTGAACTTTTGAATGGTCGAATCCCATTTATTCACAGTAACCTGTGATGTGGCGATCCTCGGAGCCATCATTCTTGATGACGTCACTAACAAGTGGTCACGGCCGTCGCGTGCACTCATTTCTTTGAAAATCTAGCTTCCTCGCGGAGCGGGACCTGGTGACGCTGCGCCCCGCCCCCTTCGCGCTGAGAAATATCTTATTCCCAGTCAGCAAAGACAGGTTCTAAAGATCATAGAGTGCATCGCTGGAGGGTTTCCGATCTAATTTGAATTGGTGCGGTGGCGCTCTCAAAGCGGAAGTTTTTGTGAACTTTTCAGTCGGCGACGGACGTTTATCGTTGTAAGTGATGTAATATGTAAAAAAATGCAGGGAAACCTATCTCAATTTGTTTTTAGCGATGCAGCGAAACTAATAAGGAACATTTTGATATATAACATGACTATAGTACACTATCCGATGGAATAATAAGCTCCACTCGACAAACTCGTTCCCGTGCATTTTTATCTCTCTCTTTCACACACACAGCCCCTCTACCATCAATGCCTAACCCCTGTTCGACCAACTGTGGGCGTTTTCCTTTGAAACATAAGCCTAATTGTAAAAGATAAGCATTAATCTATGTTAATGCTGCATCTTTATCATGAAACCTAAGAAAGGTTATTCTATTATTTAGGAATCATGCTTTTTTGACGAAGAAATTGATTCTAGGCTATAAATTTTACGACTCAAACGAATCTTTTCCTTAACAAAGCCGCTTTTAGTTTGATGCAAAATGAAATTTGCTTTTAAAATGTGTAACTAGGCCTAATCAAAAGGATATTTCAAAAGCAAACTTTGCCGGGCCAAGAGCCATATTGAATTCAATTTTTTCCGAACCATTATGCCTCTTTCATCATAACATTATTTATCCTATTTCAAGATCTTAGGCCTACAAGTAGAGAGAGGGCCTACGTTGGGTTCAAATCGGAATTTTAAGATTTATTTCATTTAATTCCAGGTTTTCACTGTAGATTATCAAAGACATGTGGCGTTGTGGGAGTTCATAGTTGTTTGATGATCCATCATTTGTAAGTGTAAGGCTATTTGAGGGAATCGAAACCGACATTTTGTAAATTTTGTAGCTTTATTACCGTTTAATTCCAGATTATCATGACACGTTTCATTTTGGGGGTTTGTCAGCGAGTTGGTATGCTGTCGACAGAAGTAGTTTGATAATTCGTTTCATGTAAGTAAACAGCTATTTGAAGGATTCGAAACCGAAATCTGTATTGTGAATTTTTTAGTTGTATTTTGTTTGATTCTAGGTGAATAGGACATGATTCATTTTGGGAGTTTGTCCCCGAGTTTGTATACTGTCAAATGAAGTTTCTTCGTCAATTTGTCGTATGTAAGTATCAATCTATAGGTTATATAGGCCCTATTAGGTGTTCGATACAGAAATTTGGTGAATTCCTCAGATTTATTTTAATTTATTCCAGGTTGTCATCAGAAAAATATGTACTTTATTTCATAGGTTGGTCTTTGATTGAAAACTAAAAATGGATGATAGTTCTAAATTTGATGTTGATTCACATGACCAATCTAGTAAGTATGGCTCACTCGTCTTTTAGAATAAGAGACCTATTGCATTAATCCTTCAATTCAAGTTGCTATACAACCTTTTATACAGATATTTACCTTATCAATATAAACATGTATTTGCCATTAGCCATACAATTCAGTAAAACTTTTCCCGTCCAGATTTTGAAACATCATTTGACTCAATTTTTCCTCCTAGAAAATTGCTTTAGCTCATTCCAATGTTCGCAGTAAAAGTGAATGTAGCATGTATGATTCCCATCCATCAATTTTGTCTTGTTTCGTATTTTTAGCGAAAATCTCGAAAAAGTCTGACGTCGAGGCAGGTGGTGGCCAGACAAAGACATATTCTTGGGAAATATTTAAAGGCGCATGGCAAACACACTTATTGTTCAATTTTTTCCTATCCTTATTTTGAAATTGAAGTATTGTAATAAACTATTGATTTATTTTTGTTGATCAACGCAACTAGTTTTGTTGTTTTCTTTCTTAATTTACATTTGAATTGGATGGACATGTTGCGTAGAAGTCAGTTTGTCATCGAAGCAATACAGTCTAACTTGTTGACGTCTCCGATGCAGCGGGGCAGGGCGGTCATTATATTGTGGACTTGTCCAACTTACACTTACACAGCCCAACGTGTTTCAGTGTGTAAACTCCGTCGTACTCGGCATTATAAGACAGTGAGGAATTGAGTTTTAGTCACACGAACCCTCGGCTTGATTCGACCAAAAAGACCTTAACTGACTTCACAGAATTTGATTATGAGTCAAGGATTTTCTAAATTTCTGAATGCTTTCTCTGGTATTAAGATCAATTCAAATTCAATCTTCAAAATATTTTATTGAAAGAAATTCTACTGAAGACAGATTTTGAAATGAAGGATATATCCAGGCAAATAATTATAGCAAAATCAACTGATGATCATCAAGGTGAAGTTTTCATTCATCTTCGGCTAATTTGTCTACCCCTGATGATTGAAGCATTTTGGTAACTCGCGCCAATTAGTCAGCCACAGTCGATTTTCATGCCATCTGACCTCTTTCCATCTGTAATTAAGCAATCAAATGTAAGAATTACTTAGGTAAGGAGCGAAATAATATATAGGTATCTTAGGAGACTATTTGAAATCATGAGTTTGTTGTGAAAATCTATTACTACAGTCTCGTAGAGCATAGACACCAAGCCACGTGGCATTGGTATTTTAAGGGCTATTCAGTTTACTCCAAAACAAGTCAATGATTAACATTAAAAAAGCTTCATATCAAGGGTATGTCGACTCGTGACGCCCATGAATTATCATCCCATAATTACAATGAAGCCAATTCTGCATGTACGTTAGCACGACTGTTTACTAATCCAAATATTGCATTACAAAAAAAAAATTACGCAAAACGTCAAGTACTTACAGCATCTGAGACAGTTGCGCTTAAGTTAGCGTGTTAAGTTACGTCTTTGGCTGTCAATGTCGAAAAAGCCTAATTTGAAACATACATTTGCGCACTGTGGTTTAATATTCCTGCAAGTATCCGCAAAGGAATTGATGACCGTAGTGACTAGTTCATTCCACGAATAATAGCTGGAAAGAAAGTAATCAAAATAAATTGTCATGCACATTCAGTGTAAACCAGGCCATAACTAGCTGCTATTAAGGCATTCCACTGACTGGCTCTACCATTATATTTAGGGCCTAAATCTATTCTAGGCGCATCCCCCAAAAAAGCTAGGCATTAAGTAAGTAGCCAACAATGATCATTGCTTCACCGAGTAGGCCTACTCATTTGCTACCATACTCATATTATTAAAGAAATCATTTAATACATTCCCTGGTTAACGGATTCTCACCTTAAAATACATAAACTCCGCTGTCGTTGTCATCGATCCGAGTCGTCAACTGAACGCGGAAGTAAAATTCCGTGCGAAAATTCCTACAACCCATATCACGTTGATTTGACCCCGAAATCTTCAGGAAATGTAGCCAACGTAAATTGATTTACGAATAGAATTAATCAATTTCATTTTAGAAATCATGGTTTCGTGAAATTCATTAAAGTCCTAAAACTCGCGATAAATTTAAGCCGAAAATGATTTCAACCATCCACCATGTTGTTTCATTAATAAAACAATTATTGCGCGCCGGCGCTGTACTGTGATAATGCATGGTTTCACTAGGATTCGAACCCTCGACCTCTCAGTTGGGAGTCAAACACCTTATCCACCATGCCACAGAGGACAGGACGCTGTTTTTATCGTTAGTGGGAGTACCGTACAGGGCGAGTCGCGATTGCTACTATCATCCGGTGTTATCTTTCAGCAGGGAAGTGTGGTGATCATCACACTTCCCTGCTTTCAGTAAGTAATTTTAAGTTTAAAATAGGACGGAGAGTGCATAGGTATAATCTACGCGGAGCGAATGCGTGTTATATTACTATCAGAATTCTACATTTCAATTAGAAGCAGTTAGTTGTCGAATCTGATAGAAGATGAATTTTATGTGCGAAAAAAAAGTGGAAAATATGTAAATAATAATAATAACAATCAACAGAATTACAAAAGGGTTTTCGACGAAAGTCAGAAAACCCTAATTATTAAAAGAATTAGTTAATTATTAATTTTTCAGTTATATAAATGGCAGATAGTTTTCCAAAAGCTTTCCAATATAATAAATCAATTAAATATAATATTCCAGCAATAGATTTTGATAAAGATATTACATATAGAAATGAAGTTTTAAATTCATTAATTGATTTATATATTTATGTTACTGAAAGTAATAATTTTCATGTAAACATGGAAAATATATTTCATGTGTATACAATTAATTTCAAAAATTTAAATGAGGCAAAACAATGGTTATTAAAATCTAATATGAAGTATTGGCAGAACCAATTAAATTTTGCTGTTTATTGCGCAACAACAGGATGTGGAATTAGTTGGAATGATCATTTAAACAAACCAAGTTTACCATTGATGTTATCACTTTTTAGATTTCATACATATTTTCAAATAAAATTAATATTAGATGAATTAGAATGTCCTTTACCAGGTACAAAATATTTTAAAGAATTGAATAATAATATTAATTTTTCTAAGTTTTATAAAATATGTAATGAATTTAATATTAATTCAAATAAAGATTTTAGATCAAAAATTGGAACAATGGGTGGATTAGGAATATTATCTACTAAAGAATTTGGAAAAATAATGACAAATTCAGATATAAGAACACTAAATTGGAAAGAATTACCAAAATATTATAATAATATACAACAACAAAATAATAATGGTTGGGTTAATTTCATTTTAGAAAATAGTGAAGGTTTTACTAAAGCCGGAATACAAAGAATAAATCAATCAATTAGAACTTATTTGATATGTATTTCAGGTGCGCAAGTTGAAACAAGATCCCCAATAGTTGGAAATGATAACCCTTCATTCGATGCACAGAAACAATTCAAAGTATTATTTGAAGATTCCATTCATAATGATAAAAATAGATCGATTCCAGAAAACATTGTAAGATATCAAAATTATTTAGATAAATCACATATTAGATTAAATTATTGTATAGGCCCTAATTTATTAATTATTTCTAATGATTTAGTATTAAAGATGGGAAATGTAATTGGTTATAATAATCTAATTAAAACTGCAACAATAAATAATTCATTTGGATTAAATGATATAAATAAAAAGATTATTACTGCTCCAAAATTAATGGAAGGTGAAAAAAATAAAAAACACATTCAATCAACAGAAACTAAAACTAATAATGTTAAATTAAATAATGATTCTAAAATAAAAGATTACAATACATCAGAAAATATTAAAACTGATAATATTCAACATGATATTATTAAACTAAATGATGATAATAAATCCCATGAAAATGCTAAATTAGCTTTAACTTGTATAGGAATTGTAATCGGAGGAATATTATATTTTAAATTTTAATTTTTTTATTATATAAATGGCAAAAGTAGATATTCCATTGGATCCTTTAGATGAACCTGATATAATTGATGAACAGCCACCTGATTTTAGTGAAACAAGTTTTAATGATAATAATGAGCCAGAATATAATACTAATTTACCAGAAGTTGTTCCTGGTTCTAAAGCCCCATCAACAGATGAATATTATAGAGGAGCTAAATCGAGAATAGATATTCAAAATGAAGTACCAGAATTAGAAAAAAAAATTAAATTATGAAAATTTAAAAGATTTAAACCAATATTAAAAAGATCTGGTTTCAATATAACAAATAAAGGTATGGATAAATTAGTAAAAGATTTAAAATATTTAAATGGTGATTATTATTGGAAATTGAAAGGCGACTATTATTTTAAGATTTCATATCTTAAAAGTAACGATAAAATAATAACACAATCAACTTTTAATTTATTTAAACCAGATAGAATTAAGAAAATCATTAATGATGTTATAAATGATGTTACACAAGAAGAAAGAGATGATAATATAAAAGAATTTTAAAAAAGAAATGATTATTTTTAGAAGATAATTAATGAAAAGTTAAGACAAAAAAAAATTCCTAAAGAAGTTATTAATTCCAAAACTAGTAAACCTAATTCAAGAGAAGTTCAAACTGAAAAACTTTTACCAAATGGATTACTTGATGCAACAGATCAAGAATTAGAAAATTTAGATATATTTTCTGATGAAGCAATTAGAGAAATTATTAGTATAAGAAATGAAGCTGATAAAATTGCACATAATAAAAGTATAAGAGATATTAAAATTAGTACTTAAGAAAAAGAATTAACTGATAAAAATAAAGATATAGAACAACTAAAGTATGATTTAGACCATCAAGCAATTAATGAAATGGAATATAGGCAAAAAGAATTACGTTTAGAAAAAGAAATTGATAATTTAAAAGATAATTTAGAAGTACTGAAAGGTGAAAGAGATATATTATTAAAATCATATGATTATAATATTAATAGATTAAAAGTTATTTTAAAAGATTTGTTGATTGAACCAAATTCTGACATATCACTAAAAGATAGAATAAAATTATTATTTAAGTTTGAAGGAATAACAATTCTTTCAATTCTAACAGCTGTAACTATGTTATTTACAACAATAGGTTTAGCTATATCAAATTCACTGAAATCTACTCCTACTCCCAATAAACCAGATAAACCCCCGAATGATAATAATTCTATACAAGATAAAGTTAAGGATGGTTTAAAGAAATTAGCAAAATATTTATGGGAACTATCTAAAAAATCTGCTGCAGCATTGCCAGGAGTTTTTGCATCAATTGTTGGTTTTATATTGAAATCTGCAGGAAACATTATTAACTTTGCTGCTGAACATATTATTTTATTTTTAATTACAGTTGTAAGTGCTATTATTTTTGGGTTAGTGAATATGATATCAAAAAATAAATAATTAATTTTTTGTTAAATAAATGAGTGTGAGTTATATCAATCCTTCTAAGAATCATAGAATATCTAATGCTATTAAAGCAGAAAGATCACATCATATAATTACTCATAACCCTTCTAATATTAATCCTGATGAAACTTTATATGTTAGAATTCCTCGATTAACACAAAATACGTTTTATGTTCCAAATAGTATTTATTTATCAGCCGATATAAAAGTAATCGGTAATAATAATAATTATGTTGTTGATAATGTTAGGAGATATATGATTAAAAAATTAACAATAAAGATTGGTCCAGAAACAGTTTTCTCATTAGATGATTATAATTTATTTATGCATTATAAAGATTTAGGGTTAACTAAAGAAAATAGAAATAATATGATATTTCAAGGAATCCAATCAGAAAACCAAAATAAATTAAGATCAGAAGCACATAATGCAATATTAACTAATGCTATAGATAAATTGATAAAAAGCATATATGGAAGCAAATATAAAATTCCATTAGACTTTTAATTGATAAATAACAATGCACCTTTATATAAATACGCAATTCAAGAAGACGTTATATTTGAGATAACATTTGCTCCTGTTAATGAAATTGTAATATCTAGCGTTAATAAAGATATGAGTTATAAATTATAGAATATATGTTTAGAATATGATACAGTAACTGATGAAAATATTTCAAGTATAATTCAAACTAAATACAATCAAGGATTTTCATTATTATATGATTATATTGATAAATTTAAAACTGTAACTATTAATGCAAATGATGAAATTATTAATGAGAATATTAACTTCCCAAGAAGATCTATTAAAGGTATATTAATATTTTTTACCATTGCAACATATACTAATGGCGCAATAAATGTTGATAATTATTATAATCCTGAAATAACAAAAGTAGAAATAACTATCGAAGGAATAGCAAATAAAATATTTTGTCAAGGAATGAGAATGATTGATCAGTGGCAAATTTTCAAACGCTCCATCAAATTGGAATAAACATATGAATACAAAGGTACATATAAATAATGTTATAGAACGTGTTGGTTTAAGAGAATTTATAGAACACCCATTTAGATATGTTACAAAATTTGTTTCAAATAAAAAAGTAAATGGTAAAGAATTATATAAAGATTTATTATTAGCAACGCCTAATAAAGATGAATTAGATTTAACCGATGCTAATGAAATATTAGGAGCAAACACTAATAAAGATAATAATGAAGATGGTGCCGTATGGCACCCACATGGTGATATAGTTACAGATAAGCATATTGATATTAAAGATTCTATGAAACATAAAGTAGAAAATAATGATAAATTTGATTGGATGAATAAGCATAACAATGAAACAACTATTGATGATGCGGTAAAAAGGGTGAAGAATAAGTATAAAAATAATGAAGAATTAGAAGAAGATTCGGTAGAGAAATTGAATAAATTGTTAGGGTCTGATAGTGAAAGTGATTAAGATATTAATTATATTTAACTCAAATAATAATAAAGGTTGAAAATTGTATAAAATAATAGTAAATAAAAAAGGGGGTTTTAAGTATTTAAGGTATCTAATACATATCTAATACAATCTAATACAATCTAATACATAAAATATCTTATTTTATAAACTGATATTCATATGGAAATTGAAACCTCAGTAATAATAAATAACCTTTATTATTTTCAAACTTATTCATATATTAGTTGAAAAAATAAAAATAAATTGGTTGAAAATTGTACAAAAAATATTTATTTTAAAAAAGGGGGTTTTAAGTATTTAAGGTATCTAATAGGGTATTAGGTATTAGGGTATCTAATAGGGTATCAGGTATTAGGGTATTAGGGTATCTGATACATAGATATATAAATAGTTATTTTATAAATTTATATTCATAGGGAAATTGAAGTCTCAGTAATAATTTTGAACCTTTATTATTCTTTAATTTATTCATATATTCATCATGCAACTCAGTAGGTATAATTTGATTTTCTTCCAATGATTGTTGCATAGATTTTTTATCTTTGTTATAAGATAAAACTAGAAATCTTATATTCTCCCTAAAGTCTTTAACAATTGAATTATATTTTTGATTTAAAACCCATGTTGTTATCCCAACATGTCTTCCAGAGAAAGCTAGATAACATAACTCACTTTCTCTCACTTTTGAATCATGTAAATTTGCGCAATCATCTATGATAAATAATGTATTTGATCCTTTATAAGTATCAATTGCTATTTTAATACAATTATCTAAATTTTCTTTTACTGTTTTAGGATCTAATATAATAAACTTTTTCATCTTAACTATATCTCTATTATATGTTTTATTCATTTCATAAGTAGGACAGAATAATATTATATTATCAAAATGATTCTTATAAACAGATTCTAACAAGTCTAATATGAAATGTGTTACAATTGGTTACTCCAGTAACTAACATATTATGCGGTTCAAATATAAATAAATCTTTATTCATTTATTCTTTTAATTTTACTAGATAAAATCCATTCATTAAATTTATCATCGTATCCTTTATATTTCACCAAAGAATACTTTTTTACTTTAAGAGTTTTTGTTTTCAATACTTTTTGTATTTTGTATTCTATTTCATCTGGATTTGGTACAAGTGATAATTCTTGTTCATAGAAATAACCTAATATTTCTTCATGCTTTAGATCTTCTAGTTTATGAACAAACGGTTTAGTTAATATTATCTTTTTAATCTTAAATATTTCTTCTGTAAAATTAGGGGTATAACCTTTATAAAATGTTTTTCTATATTTAGATATTCTTACGTGTTGTCCAATTTTAAATTTAGGTTCACCGAAATCATGTGTAACAAATGCTCCATATAAATTATTCCAAACTATTTCTGAATTATCTTCTTTTCTAGCTTGTATAGGTTTCATATTTATAGAACTATGTTTAGAATTATTATAACCTTTCACCAAATCATCTAACACATCGATATATTTATATGTTTCATTTGCAGTAAAATATTTCCACATTCTAGTTTTCAATGTTTTATTAAATCTTTCTAAAATAGATGCTTTTTTATCTGAATGTGTTGAAAAATAATCTACATCGTTATCAGATAATAGTTTTTTGAAATGTTTGTTATAAAATTCCTTACCTTCATCAAATTGTATCTTATCTGGAATAGCTTCTTTAAATATAGATTTAAAAGCATTTGTCACTTCTATTCCAGTTTTATTTTTGATTGGAATTGACCATGCGTATCTACTGAATATATCTATAACATTTAATATCCAGAAATATCCTTTGTTGTATTCCTCTAAGTTCTTCATGTCAATTAAATCTGCTTGCCATTGTTGATCGATATATGAAACCATAATTTTTCTTGTTAAATAGGTTTTATCCATTTTCTTATGAATTCGATATGTTGGTTGATTTTGTAACCATGATTTCAATTCACTATATTTTATATTTTCATTATCAGATTTAATTTTACCCCATAATTCTGTAACTTTAGAATATGATACTTCACTTTCTGGGTTATAATTTAAATCTCTTAAATATTGTTCTTTTTTCATCTTATTTTAATCCATTAATAATAATTTAGATTTAGTTTCAATGACTTTATGATTTGATTTCTTTTCTGGTATGATAGGTTTATTGTCATTGGAATCATCTTTATCATCAGATTTGAATTTTGATTTATATATTACACCGGATAATATAATAACTGTTACTAATCCAATTGTAATATATAATTTATAATTACTTCCAGCATTAGAAGAATCAGATGGATTATTATTTGAATCAATATCAGATAAAGTCTGTGATTCATTTATATCAGTTTCATAGCATCTAATTCTTGAAAAGTAATTATTTTCCCGATAAAATGATTACATTTCCCGCCAGCAATTAATAATTCTGGATGGTGTTTACAATATAAATAGTATTCATAATCTATATTACAATTAACTCGAATATTATTTTCAATTTTGGTTGGAATATCCTTATTATCACTAATACCCAAATCATCTAATGTCTTTTCAATATCAATACTATTCTTACTCGATTTCTTTGACATTTATATTAGAGAAATCTAATAAGAAAAATATTATAAGTATTATAAAATGATACCAGTATCTCTTTAGATTAATACTAGATAGTTAAAGTTAAAGAATTCTAGTATTAGTTATTGTTTTTTTAGTATTTTTTATTTGTGATACAAAGTATTCTCTTTTGAAAAGAATTGTAAAAGAAAATATTAAGAATTAAAATAGAAATAATGGCTAGTTGAAGTTATTGTTTTTTTAATATATTTTATTTGAGATATATTAATCTTTAACCACTCAATAAAGATTCAACATATTGTTCATTATTTGGATTATTGTTCCATAATTCAATGAATTTCTTTACTTTTGTTAACTGTTCTAAATATAACTGTAAATCTAGTTTGTCATGTTTAATCATATTTTCCTTCTTTTCAAGAGGTCTTAGGTTTTTCCAATTCCAAATTAACTTTTTATCATATTCATCATTCATGTCAAATTTAGAAATAGGCAACACATGATCAATATGAAAATAATTGCCATAATTATTTATATTCATTTTATCATCGAATTGATATATTATCCATGATTTAAAAAAATTATCTGAACAATCCAATAAATGTGCTAGTGTAACTGAGTGGTTTTCTTTACTGAATAATTTTGATACTTTAGATCTTAAACATTTTTTCAATTTGTAATTAAAATCTGTTTGATATCTTTCTTTCTTATAATTATTTTGATACGCTTTATAATATTCTCTATTATTCTCCCTCCATTCTCTCATATATTCTGTTATATAATCTGAGTGATTTTCTCTTCATTGTTTATTTCTAACTTTGAATTTTTCAATATTATCCATATAATATTGTGTTGAATAATTTGGATTATTTTCAAGAAATTTGTTATTGTATAGTTTAGTACACCTTTTGCAATATGTTTGTTTGCCATCTTTTTTAGTTTTATTTTTTTGAAATTCTGTTAATGATTTATTATATTTAGGCGCAACAATTTCATTATCTAAATTACATTGAATTCCAACATCTTTATATGATTTTTCATTATCTAATTCACATTGAATACCAATATTTGATGAATTTTCATTATAGATAATTGGTTTATCATCAAAATTTAAATAATATAATTGTCTTTTTTCAATTCTTAAGTTAATCAAATTATTGTAACCTCTAGAAAGTATTAAATCATCATTTCTTTCATTGAAAGGAGTTTCAAGAATATTTATAATTTTTTCATCTAAAGTTCCTTTATGATTTAAAACTGTATTAAATATGTTGGGATTTTTGATTCCATTATCTATCAGTTCAATAATTAAATATGCTTCATTTGATAATATTTGATTGATTATAGAAATATTATCTGTTTTATAATGTCTTCCATACACTAAATTTGTTGCTGAGATATAATTTGTAATGTTAAATAATGAAAATGAGTTATCATTATTCTTAATTCTAATGACACCTAATGACTTTTAGATTTTAAATGTTCTTTATAATATATTTCATCACTGAATGATTGATTACATGTATCACATTTGTATGTTTCTTTTTCATTCTTTATTTCATCTAATTTAGTTTCTAATATATCATCTTTATATTCTAATTTCAATTTATTCTCTAAATGTGTTTTAGTTTTATTGTGTCTTGATTTTTGGGATTTATCTATATTGATATTACATGTTGGGCAGTAGAACTTATTTGCTTCCATTTTAATATCAAATTTTTTTTTTAAATTGATTTTTAGAAGTTCAATGATTTATATCATGTATTATTTCAATCACACTTTACTAACACTTTTAATGTTTAAAAAATCTAACTCATACAAATATGAATATTGAAATAATGTTGTAAATATATCTATATATCTATTCTATAAGAGCTCACACTTTTATATTGAATAATCTATCAATTCAAATGTTATTCATATATATGATTATTTTAAGAGTAATAGGGATAATAGGCTTTCAGGTTAAAGGTTGAAGGGGCGAGTAAAAAATGAAAATAACAATAATTTACAGTTGAATTAGGAGTGTGCGCGACTAATTCAACTGTAAATTATTGTTATTTTCATTTTTTTACGAGCTCGACCCTTCGACGTTTGATCTGAAAGCCTATTATCCCTATTACTACTGTACGGATAGTAAAATTGCGGAATTTTTGGTTATCTACGCCAGTAGAATTTGAAAGTTAAACGAGCCTTACCTGAAAGGTGAAGTTTCACTGGAATTCTATAGAGTGAGGTTATGGGTTGGAGATAAAATGAGATATGCCTCGCGCATGCACCATCAGTATTCAACAAATACTGTCTTGGAGCCGAAAAATAGGAGTGTAAGGGAGGACATTTGATCTCCAACCCAACCTTACTCAACGAATGGTATGTGGCCATGCTTTCTTTAGGCGTGAGCTTCGGCAGGGGGCAATCAAACCCAGGCAAGCGAGGATGATCCAAGACAATTCAAATTTACATTCAAAATACCTTTATTGCTCCATAATGACTTTAAACATTATTACTTATGTAGAATACAAAATGAAATATATATGATATACAAATATGAAAATTATTAGTCGACAGTAGACATGCTATTTTTTGACATAGTATCAAACATGAATTTTTGTATTTACAATGCAAAAAAGCCTTTAACTCAATTATCTAGGATATAATTTGACTGAATTGAATTTCTGATAATATCTAGAATTAGCAAGTATTTCCTGTTTCTATCATTTTTGCAGTGTCACAAATTTAGGCCACACCAAAAAAAAAATCCTGTTTCTCGGGCGGGGCAATCACCAAAATGGGTAGGTAGGTAGGACATGTCTTTTTTCTTTTTATAGAAAAAAAAATATCGTTTATTCCTCTGTCAGTGGGTAGGTTGCCGTAAATAATTTTTACTGGTCTAAATTTTTAGTCAGGAATATGATTAACAGCTAGTACACCACACTAATAAAAGGAAATTGAGGTGTTTGTACAATTAACTATAAAAAAACTATATTTTGAACATATTTCACGGAATTCCTGGAATTTTACAATCCAAGGTCGCCATCAAAGTCCGATTAGCAAAGTTATCTGAGCATGGCTGCGCCATTTCCAGAATAAAATTTTAGATCCGATGTGATAAAATGTTTTTATGATGTTGATTTCAGTGCCGACATCACGATTTGATATTTGAAAAAATTCTACGAGAAAGGAGAGTTTGGTAGTCGGTCGGCCACATATATATTTTTGAAAAAAGTTATTTCACCCAAAAATTTGAAAAATGGTCGGTAGGCGATTAAATTTTATTCTGTAAATGATTATTTGAAATGGGGAAATATCGGGTCGGTCGGTCCCGAGAAACAGGGTTTTCTTTTGGTGTGGCCTAAGCCCGTGTTATCCAACGGATTCAATTTGGTGTCTCTCCATACGATCGTGTAACAAAACAATGTCCAGCCAATGTTCTACGATAGTACGTATGCAGTTGCAGCTCTGAAAATCCGTTTTCATTGCTTTGCAGTTATATTTAGGGTTTTCTGACTTTGGTCGAAAACTCTCTTGTAATTCTGTTGATTATCATTATCATTTTCATATTTTCCACTTTTTTCTCATCACATTAAATTCATCTTCTCTCGCATTCGACAACTAACAGCTACTAAACGGAATGTTGAATTCTGATAGAAATATCACGCTCCGAATCTGCGTGGATTCTATGTATATACTGTACATCATATTTTAAACTTAAAATTGCTTACTGTCAGGCAACACCGGTGGCAATCCACTATAGGCGATCGACACACACAGCCGAGAAGAAAACGTATCTGGACTAGCAATTGATTCACGAAAAAACGTATTCGAACTAAATACGGAATGCCAGTGTAGTACGTATTCACGCGACTGTGAAAAACCCTAGATACATGCATTTCAAATAGCTTCAGTTCGTTGTCCTGTTCGCGGATATTGATATTACAAATATTCAATAGGTTTTATCTATTTGTTGTACGCATTTTTATATTGAATTGAATTGGTCCGGTCCATTAGACCGTAGATGGTCCGCTTATGTGCCGCATTTGCGGCCTTACTGATTAGCGTCAGAAAATGTCGGCGTCGCGTTACCTTACCTACCCACTGCACCGATAAAGACTGATTGCAGCGCAGCAGTGATAGTAAGTGATGGTACCCTTCGTGATTTAGTTTTTTGACGCCTTATAAAACGTTACCATTATGAAACCTAAACAATGTTAATCATTCAGCGTCATTTTACAAACGACAGCCGTAAATCGATGTGCAAAACGTCACAGGTCTATGTGTACACAAACAAGCTATCTGGCAAAATATTATTGACATAGATGTAGAATGGCTTCCTGTGATTATATAATGACCTATATTTGAACGTCGAAATGTTATATTGCATTGAATATCATTAGAAGACGTATTGTAATAGTAAAGGATGTATGATTATATCAGAAGCGGCAGGCATAAATAGAAATGATAAGTAAATCGGATTATTCGGTTAAATGGCGGTATATACACGATTTGGAAGTCTGATATAAAAGTCAGACCCTGACGTGGGCATACCGGTGGAATGACGAAGCTATCTACGATGTGTGTAGGGCCGGCGTGAATTTCATCAGCGGCTACAAGCGGTCAATATGAAAATGTGTAAACATATAATTTCAAAATTCAAACGTTTTAGAAAATATGTTTGATATTAGGAGTATGCAGGTTTCGTGAGATTAGCAATTTATAATAGCATAGCTATCATATACGGCTCCGCGTCCTCTGATGGCATGTGTATTAGGTGACAATTCAATTCAATTCTTTATTGATCCTTATTACATTGAAATTTCGGGATAAAATTCCCAAATTCAACAGAACAACATAAGCATGTTATTTTAAATGACAATGTCTACTTCAACCCACCCAGACTCAAGACTCTAGGATATCGAGTGACAGCCAAACCCGTGGCCCGGGCCGGCTGGCTAGGCCACACGATATGCTCGAAGTCATGATGAAGCAGACATCAGAAGAGCTCGTTCTTCAACCATGGAGGCAATGAAGTTGCAGACCAGCTTAGAGGCATAAGTAAATGAAGTCGGTCGCAAGTTCGCGATCAATTATTGAGAATTTTCAATAAAACAATTTAAACCACTACTAGAGTCGAAGACCCGCTGTATCATCTACCCAATCGCCAAATCTCATCATTCCCCAAATTTCTTAAAACTTCGATTTCAAATTTGCAATTCCACATTAGCTAAGCCCAGAAATTATACATTTTTTTCGCAGGCGTCAAATAATTTTCTAAAATTAATTTTCTTGTTATGATAGTTATTGGACGTCAAGTTCATTGAATTGAAATGAAGTTTCTATTTCGTGACTCGCTGGACCGACTTGTCATTCATTGGCCTTCTTCCCTCCTGCATAGTTAACGCTATTAGCTCGGATTGGTCATTTCACGGAGATGCCATTCTGAATCTGTCGATTCCCAACAGCCTTAACTGTTTTTGAACGCCTACCCCACCCGGTAGTTCTCACTCAAATTAGACTGATAAAACACACGTAGATTCAAATACGATAGCCAAATTATGCTGTCATTGTTAAATTTTTTCACTACCTTGAGAACTGTACCCTAAATTAAAGCACGCTCGCTTGCAGGGGTTTAATCCCCTCCTGCTGAAGCTCACACCAACATAAACCCTGCCGCAGACCTTATTGCTGTATTACTCCGGTCTAAGATTTGCTGGGCGGACAGGTTGCCACTATAGCCTATATCTAGTGAATCGGATGTTTAGTATTGATTGAGCGAACCTGCCAGCGAAAAACAACGCATCTGATGTAATAGGCTTAATACATAGACTGGTATTTGAACGTCGAAATGTTATATTGCATTGAATATCATTAGAAGACGTATTGTAATAGTAAAGGATGTATGATTATATCAGAAGCGGCAGGCATAAATAGAAATGATAAGTAAATCGGATTATTCGGTTAAATGGCGGTATATACACGATTTGGAAGTCTGATATAAAAGTCAGACCCTGACGTGGGCATACCGGTGGAATGACGAAGCTATCTACGATGTGTGTAGGGCCGGCGTGAATTTCATCAGCGGCTACAAGCGGTCAATATGAAAATGTGTAAACATATAATTTCAAAATTCAAACGTTTTAGAAAATATGTTTGATATTAGGAGTATGCAGGTTTCGTGAGATTAGCAATTTATAATAGCATAGCTATCATATACGGCTCCGCGTCCTCTGATGGCATGTGTATTAGGTGACAATTCAATTCAATTCTTTATTGATCCTTATTACATTGAAATTTCGGGATAAAATTCCCAAATTCAACAGAACAACATAAGCATGTTATTTTAAATGACAATGTCTACTTCAACCCACCCAGACTCAAGACTCTAGGATATCGAGTGACAGCCAAACCCGTGGCCCGGGCCGGCTGGCTAGGCCACACGATATGCTCGAAGTCATGATGAAGCAGACATCAGAAGAGCTCGTTCTTCAACCATGGAGGCAATGAAGTTGCAGACCAGCTTAGAGGCATAAGTAAATGAAGTCGGTCGCAAGTTCGCGATCAATTATTGAGAATTTTCAATAAAACAATTTAAACCACTACTAGAGTCGAAGACCCGCTGTATCATCTACCCAATCGCCAAATCTCATCATTCCCCAAATTTCTTAAAACTTCGATTTCAAATTTGCAATTCCACATTAGCTAAGCCCAGAAATTATACATTTTTTTCGCAGGCGTCAAATAATTTTCTAAAATTAATTTTCTTGTTATGATAGTTATTGGACGTCAAGTTCATTGAATTGAAATGAAGTTTCTATTTCGTGACTCGCTGGACCGACTTGTCATTCATTGGCCTTCTTCCCTCCTGCATAGTTAACGCTATTAGCTCGGATTGGTTATTTCACGGAGATGCCATTCTGAATCTGTCGATTCCCAACAGCCTTAACTGTTTTTGAACGCCTACCCCACCCGGTAGTTCTCACTCAAATTAGACTGATAAAACACACGTAGATTCAAATACGATAGCCAAATTATGCTGTCATTGTTAAATTTTTTCACTACCTTGAGAACTGTACCCTAAATTAAAGCACGCTCGCTTGCAGGGGTTTAATCCCCTCCTGCTGAAGCTCACACCAACATAAACCCTGCCGCAGACCTTATTGCTGTATTACTCCGGTCTAAGATTTGCTGGGCGGACAGGTTGCCACTATAGCCTATATCTAGTGAATCGGATGTTTAGTATTGATTGAGCGAACCTGCCAGCGAAAAACAACGCATCTGATGTAATAGGCTTAATACATAGACTGGTGGCTGCTCAGCGGCGAACTGTCCACTAAAGCAATCTTGGGAAGTGTAATAATAGACTAATGAAGGGTTTGCGCCCAGGCTTTGTTTAGGCGTGAGCTTCAGCAGGAGGCAATAAAACCCGGGCAAGCGAGGATGTTCTAAGACAATTCAAATTTAAATCAAAAATACTTTTATTGCTCCTTAATGACTTTAAACATTGTTGAACAATAAAGAATGAAATATAAATGATAAATATGAAAGATATTAGTAAACAGTACACATGTGATGAATGACAAACATGAATTTATGAATCTAAAATTTATATGAGCTTTTTCGCGAAAATCTTAACTCAAAAATATCTGTTTTAAAAAGCCAATCAGAAAGCAAAGACTCCTATATGATTGGCTTAGCCGCAGAGATCAGCAGGTCTTCACGTGAACCCGCGGTATCGTCTACCGTTTTACTGCCGGGTTCTATATTAAGATCTAAAATTGTATTTCAAGATCGAATTCTGTGAAACTTTTAGCTGATTTGGTTTTTGGGAGGAATATTTTTATTTACACTGCAGAAAATATCATATACATTTATGCAAAGTCCGGAAAATAGCTTTTTCTCAAATAGGATGGATGACCTGGATATGCTAATTAGCCATGTGCTCAAACTGCAAATTCAATCAAATTTTATTCTGCAAAAAAAAGATTAAATCCAATTCGATTTTGCTTTATTGAACAAATATAACATCAAATCCAATTCCATTTTGTTTTATTGAGCAAATTTCAGAAAATGTAATGCTATTCCGCATTCAAATCAATGAGACCAAGGGACATGATTTATCTGAGGTATTTGTTCTTGCCAGCTTCAGTTGCTGTCTGTGCTACTGACAACACAATTGTATTGTGTAAATTATTGGTATAATGGTATTGAGATGGGAGTGTATTTTGACATATATAACCCACAGAATGCATCATTTGCCATTTGATGAAAAGCTGACAGACTGGCCATAGTGCCCCTTGGGTCTCTTGCTCCACATTACATTGATACCTAAGCATATTTTGTGACCACAATCAATTGAAAAGTTGTAGCTCATACCATGTTCTATGATTGTGGTGAGTTTCAAGGTTGTTGGTGTTTGTACATGGCCACCAGGGGGGGGGGCATTAAATAGTAGAATAACTTAGCATTTCCTTGTTATATTGGTACCTGGGCATATTTTGTTACCATGATCAATTGCAAAGTAGCTCATGATATGTCCTATGATTGTGGTGAGTTTCAAGGTCATCGGGTTTTGCATATGGTCACAAGGGGGCGTTGAATAGTAGAATAACTGTAGTATTTCTATATTGTATTGGTACCTAGGCATATTCCATATTTTGTAATCACAATCAATAACAGAATTGTAGCTGCTGACATATCCTATAGTTGTGGTGAGTTTCAACGTCATTTGTTTTTATATTTGGTCACCAGGGGGCATTTATGTCTGCGCATGACTTCATGGCGCAGATTTGTCTTTATCACAGCTTTATTACTACGCGTAACTAAACCAGTCTTTTTGGCTGGGATTGTGACCCATACTCTCCATATGATTGTGCGACAAAACAATGTTCAGCCAATGTTCTACGATAGTACATCCTCAGGCAGGGATTCCAACCTTATGGCATCAAGACTTGCCACGGTACGAAACCCTGCCACAGTAGACTGAATGCGCAGCCACATGCGCAGCTTAGACGATGGCATTATTAGCCATGACGTCATGAATCCATTTAAAGTTCTTCCATGAAATCTACATATTTTCATGCATAGGTCATCGCATTATAGAAATTGAACAGTTGACAAGTTGTATTAAATCTCCTCTATAGATGAAACACTTTTAAGGAAAATGATTGACTATTGACTGTGCGCCTCGGGCTCAGTCAACTCGCCATCTCCATGATTGAAATATTTGATTAGGCAGTCCTATCAAAAGTGGCGTAAATTCATACAAGCGAATAATTTGTTGTTTCCAAAGGTTTTTGTTACCGGCTCGTGTACACGGTTCAGCGATTAAACAATGAGCAATCTGATTGGTGCCGCTAGTTGACGTGTGGCAAAGCTGCGCATGTACCAGCGCATCCGGTCTACTGTGGCAGGGGTTCGTGTTGTGGCTGAGTGTTGCGATGCCATCAGGTTCGAATCCCTGCCGAGGGAGGACGACGGTAGTAGGAATGCAGTAACAGCTCAGAAAACCCGTCATCGCCGCTTTACAGCTATATCTATTATCATCATTTCTTTTTCACCTTCCTACTTTAGTACACCAATTTTTTCATAAAACAGAACTCCACTCAGATTCGACTACTAATAGCTTATAAACGTTATTTTCTATTTTGACAGAAATATAACTTTCCGTCTGATCGTTTAATGAAATAATTTCGCGCAATTACCGGGTCTAAACAGCAGACAAGAATGACGCAAGGAATCGTCATCCATTGATAAAAAAGTACATCTCGAAATGCCGACAAATTACCGGACGCCAATGAGCGTCAACTCAACCGTAAATCACGGATTCGGAGTACATCAGTCAGGATCCGTCATTTCGTGTTTCATCTATCTGCGATTCAAAAGCCACCATTTGTATAACTTCCGTTTGACGGATAAACTCAACATTCCCTAAATCACTTGACGAAGTGCATCGCGTTCGAATCCCGACGATGCAATAATTTTGTTATGTACAATTCTCTAATTTGTGATTAGCATGGCAAAGTTGCCTATTGATGTCAATTAATGTTTATTGAGTATACATGAGTATACACTCACAAGTTCGGTTTTAAAAAATGTTATAAACCCATAAACATATGTGCGATAGGCTAAAGTAAGAGTAAACTATCGCTTATAAATGAAAACAAAAACAACTTTGTTAAACATTGTTGCTTATTTCTGAATGTAAATTCCTCACTGAACAGATTGATTGCCACCAGGGGACTTTGCAAGCACCATATCTTTGGTATCCTCAAAGGCATTTTGACTAGACATGGTACATCAGTACTTGGTAAACCTTATGGATCCACATTTCAGAATATTGTTGACCAGGTTGTGCTTCGTCAAAATAGTCATATGTTATGGACTGATTAAAATTATTTCCATTCAAGTTTTGTACGCTTCCCAGTACGACATTTAACCAGTTAGGCGGAAACCCGTCATCGCTGCTTTGCAGCTATATTTCTTCTTGCAAGTCAATCGTGTCACTCTTATCCTGCTGGGATTGTGATTGTGATAACTCGGCTTCCAACCGATCCACTAATACTAAACTTATTGGCCGGATAAGTAAGATATACTCCTGCCTTTGCGATGCGAGTCTGCATGATTCGTAACTTCGCATCCATCGACTGTGACTTCGTCGAGATTATATTCCAAGCCAGTTGGTCAACTTTCACGGGTACGAGACTCTCACAATTGTCCGGTCTCTCACACTTCTTGCAAAAGACTTAAACGTAAACGATACATCACTAATCCCTTCTTGGAATAACCCCTGCACTATGTTGGCAAGGTATCCATTCACCAAACTCCTATAGTCTCTTTGCCATTTATTCAGCATTGCTGAAAAATGCTAGGCCTGCTCGAGCCAGTGGCATGAGCACTTCCCACAGCAGAACCCGATTTGGTCCTTTTAGTTGAAGGTCCCTCATTGCCCTCATCGTCCGAAATATCATGCCGGTTTGAGCATTGTTGGTCGAAATCGGGAATCGAAACCGAATTACTGCCGACCTCGTCGCCGCACCCGGCTTCCCACATAACACTCACTTTCTCCTTCATTTTAACATGGGACCGACTGATTCTACTCACTGTGGACCGCGTGGCGCATTCCAATATTGACCAATAGGAATTGGACACCGTTCTCTGCCGTCGAATGGGTTAACCTATTAGGTATCCCGGGTTTGTATCTCAAAACCAAAACCGAACTTAAACTAAAACTAAAATTTAACCTAACCAAACTGGACTGCCAGGAGTGTACTCAGTATAGTCTGTCGGTCTACATACTATCACCTCTGATATTACTGTGTTGTTAACTAAAACTAAAATGCGACGACGTAACTTCCTTTACTGAAATGACAGAAACTGACTAATGAATTGCTGCTTTATGATAAGAACTTGAACATTGGTTTGGCACAAGTCTCACGAATTGAACATGATTATGTTCTTTACCGTGACGTGTAATCAATATAACTACACTCTAAGTGTGTTCTTTCGTCCTGCTGCCTTTATCCTCGGGGTTGATGGTGGCTCTAGAAGATTTCTACATTTACGACCTCATTAAATTGGTAGATTAAACCCCATCCGAGCTGTGACTAGCTTGTTGAAGGAGATAGTTGCTCATGCTGCAAAGGGGTGGGTTTTGACTAACAAGTGACTCTCCAATTTGCATGGGGTCATAGCAGACTTAGACGTGGCATATAGCTAGCGGTAGGCCTACAAAGAAAGATTTGACCAAGTTTGCCCCATCACAAAATGTGCCTTGGGTATCATATGGAACCGAAAAGAGGACGTGTTTAAACATAGCCCCTGTCAGCTAAAAGAAAAACTCCAGGGGTATCTGGAACACTGTCAAGTTTATTCTGTGCCTTTTTTGAAAATAGAGCTTTTCAGTTCCACTCGCAAACCGTCACCCGTAACTTTTGCGAGAAGTAACGGGAACCCGTTATACAGCTCGGCGACTCCCTTGCTAGCTATAGCATATTCATGAATGAAATGACACGTCTATAGTGTGTGTGTATGTATAGTGTAGGTAGCAGGTGCAATATCTACGACAGATGTATCCATTGAATAACAGAAAGTAAATTAAAGCAGAGACAGGAAAACAATTAGTAGAATACAACAAACGGCAAACTAGGTGTAATAATACAAGTTAAAGTAAAACTGAAAACAAAAGCCCAGGAACTAAAGTGCTTAAAAAAAGGGGTTGATCAAATACCATATGATTATAGCTGTATATGATGATTCACTACAGGTTTGAAAGTTGATAAAGATATCATTTGTTTCTATTTTGCATTAAATGTATATTAAAAGTTAGGAATAAATGTTTTTTAATACCATATCACTGAAATATTAACCTTCATTACCCTTTCACTTGGAAAGTCATCTTGCATCAATGTTGTCCTGTTTTACGGAACAGCTTTTATGCCTCCAAAACCCACCAGAATGGGCAAAAACTGACTATAATTTCAATTCCCGAGACCCCACCCCAATCACGAATTCCAAAATATGCAAGAAAATCGCGATTTTGCAAATGAGGGCGACATAACGACAAAACGACATAATTGAATCAACGCACCAAAACAATAGTTATTGGCCAAGGGCCAGTTGTTCAAAAGTTGGCTAGAGTTAACTATTGGATAGTTGACATAGTGACAATTGAAATTTAATTGTTTCTATGACCAACTTTAACCAACTTTTGAGCAACTGGCCCCAGGACCCCGTTCCACAGTTGTGAGTTAAAGTTAACTCTGAGTTAGCTTTTGCCCCTAAGGTCAAACTCAGAGTTAGTAAACCGAGGGTTAAAATTGTGTTCCACAGTTCATGGTTAGCTCTGAGTTAACTAACTCTGAGTTAGTATCCCACAATTCATCATCAGGGTTAAAAATGGCGTCGTTTTCAAATCCCATCAGCGACGTTGCCTCCTCTGATTTCAAACAAAAAAGGGCATACAAGAGGATGCAATTTTAGCAAAGACGAAATGGCGGTTTTATCAGATATGGTGCTCAAGAATAAGGACGTCTTGTTTTCGAAACTGACGACAGATATCTCCAATAAATAGAAGGAACCAGGCGCTTTGGAAAGATATCACGGCGGCTGTCAATAGCCTGGGAAACGCTGTCCGCAAGCCTGATGACATTAAGTATAAATGGAAAAACATGTCCTCAAAAGCGAAAGTGAAAAATATGGAGCGGAAAGGCAGTCTCCAGAAAACGGGGGGTGGACCACCGGATACTTGCCTCACTGAGGAAGATCCAGTCATTGAAAAGATCATCGCGGCGAATGAAAACCGGGTGGCATGGAGCGTCATTCCAGACACCGATTATCTCGACAGTTTTCCCGTATTTTATAACACTGGGCAACAAGAAGGTCAAGGAATAATTTTATTGGATGCATTAAATGAAGAATAGGGTAAGAAATCATTTGGTTTTAGACCCGAATCCATGGTGTGAATCTAATGAGTTGAGCATTTGTTTTATATTATCGGCTGCCTGATTACGTCATTGATGACCTTAAAACCTATCCAGGAAGTATCCTTGAATTTCAGGGTCGGAAAATAGATCATGACCTCGTGACTAGAAGATTTAAATTCTTACTTACCCTGTTTATCTAAGCTTATGCCATGTTACCTACTTGACAGTACACTGAACATGTCTGGCCTTCCAAGCATTCCGAGCATATAAACCCTCCAAGTGCTTTGTGATTGATTCATAATCCTAAATTTACAGTGTCTACTGCTAGACCCAAAAATACATGCAGCAATGGCTGGCATCGTGCCACGAGCGCCGCCTTTTTTGCAGAGCAGGCAGGGCTCGAATCCCACTGGACTCATATATTATATTTTCTTTCACACAGATTACATCGTACTCGCCGACAAAATCCTGCTGCAAGATACGGTTACGCAAAATTTTCGCAAAAATCGACCGAAAATATTTCATGCGGTAAGTGTCACAAATTATGTATTGATCAAAGTTATCAAATAATCGCATTATAAATGTTATCTGATTTCTTTTGTTTGCTCGTTGATTGAATCTAAATACTGTCGGATGTTTCATTAAACGCCAACTCAATCCAAACCACGCACGATCATAAATTCATTTCTCGTTCCAGAAAACAAAGCGAAGAGAAAACACTTAGAAAAAAGGAATAATTGTGTATAAAATGGTGAATTTGTTTTTTTTCAAAAGTTATATATATATATATATATACAAAAAAAATTTTGAAAATTCAATCGCCGGAGATGCGTTTTGGGGCCATTTCACGGTCTCATTCACAGAAGCATGAGAAGCCGTGAGCCAACCACCTAGTACAGACAATGACGAGCGTGCTTTTGAAAAAAAATTGTTAAGCAAAACGACGGCCCTGTCATCTTCTACTAGTTCATAATTCACTGCATCATCCCTGAAAACCACTTTATTCATTATTGCGAGTTTGCAATACTGCACATGCTGTTATAACCTTGCATGCTTTTGTAGGAGCTAATCTTAATTCACCATGTAAACAGTGAAATCTTCTCTTTAGCCATCCAAATGTTCTTTCTATAGTTGACAGGTTTGTTTATGAGATCTATTTAAGTTATGTTGTTGCAGTCCATTACAATTAAAGTATGGTGTAATGAGGTGGTTTTAAGGCATATCCACTATCCCCAAGCAAGTGACCTTCGTAAGGGGTTCCATTCAAGTATCTAAAATGTAAGATTATAATTGTTTAAAATACATGGATTTTCTATATTGAAGTTAGAGTAGACATTTTCTATTAAGTAACCTATCGCATTTTGTGAAGTATATTAGGCTTAAATAACCAATCGGCGCTATGCCAACAACGACTGAAGCAACATTAAGCACGTTAGTTAAATTCAGCTCCTTGTAGGCCTATATTGCTTTTACATTTACTACGCGGCTTTTAATTTCTCAAAACGTTACCTGGCAAGCGAAAAGGCTCTGTAGATGAAGCTATATCGTGACAACTTCCTGGCCATAGTGCAAAAATATTCGTAAATAATCCTGAAAATGAAATGAATATTCTTAAAGCATAAGCTAAAAAGTATGAATATCTTACCAATATCCCTCCCCCCTTCCCTTAGCTTGAGCTCAGACCACTATTCCAAAATCTTCTATAGTATATATTTCGAATCTTGTTATTCGCGAGTCAATTAAATATAATTTTTTTGTACCAATAAATTCGCGGTGTGTGAATGTATATGCTTACCTATCTTACTATAAATATTAAACTTACCATCGGCATTGCAAACAGCCTGCACATTGATACTATGGTTTCCCTTTAACCATTAACATGGTCGGCTTCTTTCTCATTTGGAACCTTTAATCGCATGTGCGTTCCATCGATGCACCCAATTATCCCAGGAAATTGCGATATCAGACATAAGTCCGCTTTCGTTTTAGCGAAATATTTCAAAATTTGTCGTAGGAAATTTTACAAAAAATCATTCTTCAACGAGCATATATAGAGCATTGGTCACTTCGCTTATACATCTTGACACCGTCGATTTGCTCACCCCAAAACTATCAGCAATCACTTCTAAGAATTATCCACTTGCGTAAAAGTGCATTGCTATCAGAAGTCTGGTTTTTTGGTTAAAGGTAGACCACGTTTCGAATCTCTGTCAACAAGATGGTGTGATAACAGACCGTGAAGTCGCTCAATGCCTGCTATATCGGTGGTAGCATTCATCATCTGTTAAAATACGGTCTATCCTCGAGGAATATGACTTTTCCTTAGCTTGTCGCCCAGCCATCAAGTAGAGGGCAGCCATTTTAACTCTGAATTAAGGATTCAACTCTAGTCTGACCCTGGGTTAAAATTTGAGTCTTTTTTTTCAAATTTTAACCCTAGGGTCAAATCAGATGACTTCTAAACTTTCTCAACCACTACGATCTATGGTTAGCATGATCGACTGGCAAGCTGGAGATATTAAGTATGGGGCCTGCTAGGGTAAGATCGATAGATGAGCGATGGTTACGACTGATACGTCCACCCTGTTAGGTAGAGCCCCGGCGCTAGAGTTCACTGTGTTCCCCGCGAGTCATTAAGAGCATATTTGATGAATGTTATCTACTTATTGTAATAAAAGTTGTTATTAGATCTTGAACACAATCAGCTTAAAAAGAATGAGCTGATTGTAATAATATTCACGATTTACAGTTCTGTAAAGAGTTAATGGTGGTCATCATTGTTGACTCTGTCTTAACACGTCTATCATGAAAGTCATTCACTTAACATTAGTTTATTTACTGTCTAACTAGTTAGAGCGTTGAAACATTCTTCTAAACATCTAATCATAGAGTCTTATTGGCAGTTTAACACTAGATGACTTCGGGGTTGGGGCACCAGGCTTCCTTTCTGGTCGGATTCATATACATCGAATATCAAAATGTCAAAATGGCATGCGTCTGCTTTCAAAAAACCAAGCACCAAAGACACACGAGTACGTAAATTAAGGAAGTTTTATTATTTTCTACAATGTTGACTTATAACCAGGATATCATCAATCATTGATACGAAGTAAAACTGATACGTATCAGTTTATTACTTAAACAATATAGACACAAAACATGTATTGTATTACAATGTTATGGTGAGAGGTTTGTACAGCCGGATAAATTTATGACTTATATTTATCCGGCTGTACATTAAACCTCTCACCCCTAACCCGCGGTACCTTCACAAAATATATTAATCAATTTCCTGGTTGGAACCTAGGAATGATTAAATGATAGTTAGATATATGATATGACAGTGCGTAATTCACCAGTGCGTTGGAGACGGCAGAAAGCATGTTACCTAGATCGACTCTCAGATTGAAATCCAGGCCGGCTCACGGTGAGCCTCCTACTGCTATGAAGTATGTTGCTAGTGTTGGCGATTTAATCGCGAAAAGATATCGAGAAAGTGAATTTATTGCACTCGATAAATATCCGAAGCTCAACAGAATGAATTTGATAAAGGTATTTAATCGTATTCATCATTTTATCGATAATAACTGATTCCTTAGATTTTCTAAATTAGTTTTATTTTCGGTTAACATGTCATTTCAAATCTGAGTAGGCTATTTGTTTATTTCATTTACGTTCAAACCCAAAAGTATTAGAGGGACATCGCAAAATGTACTGATTTAATAAATAGCAAGGTAGAAAAGTGACAAATTCAAATATAGCTGCAAAGCAGCGATAACGGGTTTAGACTTGTTAGTTTAAATGCCGTACATAGATTTGGTCGGAATCCTTCTTAAATCAGTAAAAAACAACAGTAATTTTATAGGAGCACCACCTACAGACCGGAATGACGGAATCGCAGAATTTTTTAAAACACGGAATTTCTTCACTAATACTATAGAAAGAGATCGGCACCAGAGCAAGCACCGGTTATCAAAGTTAATCGACTTTTTGCGATCTTAGTAGATTTGAGTACGGTCGCTCTAGGTTGGGCCGTATGTAGTTTTAGATGGCTGCAAACGTAAAATGTGCTACGACCAAACATGTACCGCGGTTCCTTAAAAATTATTTTGACCGAAACCGCCGTCTAGTACCGATACGTTTTCTAGTCCCAAGGAATCAACATGGAGAAGAAACTAAGTAACAGCTTTCTCTTCACAAATAACGGAGTTGAAAATAGATACCATTTCATATATAATCTTTAATATCGTTCAATTTTTATTATTTCTTCTCACCACACTCGCATAAATCACAATTTAGATGCACGAGACGCATTAAAAATCCAAAGCAAAAATATGCATAACGTGCATATGACCGTCACGAAATCACCCTTCACCAAAACTCAATTTCCTAGACCATGATGGATAAAGTATTAAAACTATATTGTGTTACAATAGCTATCGTTATTACATCGTACAATTCTTACGGGCTAGGCCCAGGAAGAACAGAATTTGTGAAAAAGATTTTAAACAAAACTGATATTTTATTCAAGAACATTGGATGTACGAAGGACAGTTTTATTCGTTTGCTGATTCCTTGAAAAACAATGAATTTGCAGTATATCATCGAACGGCTCATCATACCAGATACATCATTGAATTATACATAATATGAATATTCTCATCGCCTGTGTTTATATGCCGTGCGACTGCTCTTTTTATGAGGAATCAAACATAGATGAGTATAAATACGGGTATAAATAAATACGTGTATAAATCTTAGTGAATTAATGTGTAAATCAAAATGCCGATTTTATGATTGTGGAAGGTGACTTCAATACTGATTTCCAACGGTCATCCCCACATACTATAATGTTGAAAGATATTTTAGAAAATGAATTCTCAGGTTCATGTTACACCTTATATAAAGTAGATTATACCGTTGAAAGTAAACAGAACTATGAACGGCCAAATATCGATCATATTCTTATTAGTAGCAATTTTGTAGATTGTGCCTTGTCATTTGAGAACTGAATGTTTGGATAACTATTCCGATCACCTCCCGATTAGTCTCCACTAAATATTCCCGAGCTAATCAGTAGAACTAGTTATACACCTTTGAAGTTTGCTGAGAAAACGTTATTGCATAGGACCACCGTTGTCAACTTTCAGGCTTATAAACAGCATTAGATAATAACTTAGATTTCGTTACTCTATCAGCTGGTCTGATAGCATGTGATAAAGGTAAACTGTACAGAGCATGGTGAATTAATTAAGCAACTATTTAGCCAGATCATAAAAGCCTGTACAGACGCGAGTAAAGATACAATACCAAAAACTTCGAATAGTGGACGTAAAAAACGTAAAAATGCTTACTCAGGGTGGGATGAAAACGTTAGAAATATTCGCAATAAGGCATTATTCTGGCATAATCTATGGAAAAGCAATGGGAGACCTAAAGAAGGTTAAATTTTCGATATTCGGGAACGTACCCGAAAAGAATATCATAGGACCGTAAAATTCATAAAAACACTCCAATAGAAATAGATCAAGACAGTTAGCCGTTTCATTATCTGGAGGAAACTCCAAATTTTTTGGGAACAGGTACAACGTATCCTTGGGACGGATGTATCTATACCAACTAGCATAGACGAAATGAAGTCTTCTGAAAATATTGCTAAATTATTTGCCTCTCAATATGAAGAACAATACAACTCAGTGGGGTTCAATAAGGGTGAAATGACAAAACTATCAAATAAATTAAATGTTTCAAATCAACGATAGATCACAAACTCTAATTCTCCGACGACCTCATCAAAGACAGTATTTTGAAATTAAACAAGGGAAAAATGATGGATATCTTGGTCAGTATACTGATCACCTGATTAATGGGACGGATAAACTTTTTCAATATATTACGACATTATTTAATTATGATTAAACACGCACATTGTACCGACAGTATTTTGGTGACAACAATTATATCAACACCTAAAAATAAACGTAAATCACTTTCAGATTCAACTAATTATCGAGGCATCGCCCTCAGGGGTGTCTCAGGAAAAGTTTTTGACAATACTTTGATTAAGATCAACTCAACATTACTATCTTCTAGCGAGTTCCAATTCGGATTTAAAACCAACAGCTGACTGTCATTTGTCCTTAATGAAACCATTTATTATTACAATAAAAGGGGTGGTAACTGTCATTTTTTATTATTTACGCACATTCGATCGTATTAATCACAGATATTAAACTTTTTTCACTCCTATTCGATAGGGGGATTAATGTTCAGATTATTAGATTTATTATAAATATGTATACTAATCAAAATATCAGAACCCAGTGGAATGGAAACTACTCATATTTTTTTCAATGCTTCCAACGGGCTTAAACAAGGAGCGAATTTTTCTCCGATTTCATTCAATGTTTACATAGATGACATATTAAAGAGATTAGAAGCATCGTCTTATGGGTGCTACGTCGGACAGAAATATGTTGGGTTACATTCCTTTGCCCATGATTTAGCTTTATTTACCCCGCTGCTGTAGGTTGGCAATATTTGGGAGCAGATTTACTTTAGGGCGCTTCATTATCCATATGTCCAGCCTCTATAGATTTGATAAGTTCACACTAATACAAACTATTCCTGATATATACACATCTTTAAATGACCCTGAGTTAGTGAATAAGTATATAATGCCAAGTCTATTATGAAGTTTCTTGAAATTAAGAATGACCCAAATTTTCAATTTTCGAACAGTGAAATCACTTCACTTGTAGAATTCTTCTGTATCCACTAAAAAGTGATGACAATTTCATATCATACATTTATATTGATTTGCTGTGCACCTTTTCATCAGGCTATAATTTGTCTATTGTATAAACATATTTTTTTTGTTCTGCTCAATGAGCGTTGTACTTTGCTGTAAGAATAAAAAATAAATTAATTAAGTTACCACCCCTGGGAAGATGATAAGCCCTACTGATTTTGGAGTCCCTGGGTCAATGGTCAAGGTCACTAAAGTCATTTATGTGAAACCTTGTGAACGCAAAATGGAATGGAAAAAAGCATTTTCTTCAGATATTGAAATACGTCCTAGAATGTATAAATAGAATCAAATGAAATATTAAACATATCATTGATTTTTGATATTGAAGTATCTAACTCCGCGCGGTGGATTTGATAATGATGGGTTGATTATTTGCAGGCGGCTCGTGAAGGATTATTAGATGTAGTAAAATCTCACGTAGAGAATCCAGCAGCAATAGATGCAATCGATTCAATCGAACCACAATCAGGATTATCAGCTCTACATCACGCAGCTAGATACAATCGAGTTAAAGTTGTCGAATATTTACTCAGGAAAGGAGCCAGTAAGTTATAAACTGTTACGGTCAGGAATAACCGATAGATGAGAGGAGATTTCGATGTACACTATATACATTCTGATTATTCACCGACGACAAGTCCAAACCAAAAACTGCCTAATGTCACTGGTGGCATAGTATTTATACCAAACCACTCACTAACAGTAGCATGAAATCACTGCAATAGTATATGATATCCCCCAGTGATACAAGGACAAACATTGGAAATGTACATTACACAATACAGGATCTAAGTGCACACACTTGTAACGTTACATGCCCCCTACAAAAATGAGCCGTAAAACAATAATATTTTAGTAGACAATTCAATTACAATGTTCCAAGAATGTTTATCCTAGTCAAGACGGTTTTTAGCCCACTTGGGACTTAAGTTCACTCTTCATCCGTCCGTCCGTCCGTTCGTCCAAATCATTATTTTGGTGGCAAAAAATCACAAAAGGTTGACGGGGCTGGGCAAACAAGTACAGCAAATTTAACACGGTTGCGAAACATACACTCAGGTCCGGAGAATATACGAAATACTCAATCCACAACTTGGTGGCAAATTCACAAAAAAGTTGACGGGGCTGAGTATACTTGTAATGACTAGTACAGTACATGTATATATTTGATAGAGTTTTCACTACATCATGGTAGTTATTGGAAAATGACGTTTTCAGATCAGAGGTCGAGAGGTCGGGACATCACTCATCGCAACTCGTAATTTTTTTCCTAATAAATGCTAGACAGTGAACAAGAAAATATAGCTGCAAAGCAGCGATAACGAGTTTTCTGGATGCATGTGATCGATAGGAAAAATTAATTACCGGGTATTCGATGGAAAAAATAAAATGAGATGATTTGGATATTATCGGAGCAATCCTCTTTTTGGTTGAATGGTCTAACCCCAGTATAGTCCCCCGTGATTTGGAAATTATCGGAGCCCTCCTTTATTTTCTTACTTAATGACGTCACAAACTGTTATTTCGCCGGGGCTTGTTGTCTAACAATTCAATTCAATTCTTTATTTACAGTAACCTAATAAGTAATTTTAAGTTTCAAATAGGATGGAAAGTACATTCAGACAATCTGTTGGTTCAGAGAGACCGTTATTACAGTATCAATTTATACATTTCGTTTCGAAGCTGTCAGTTGCCGAATCTGAATGAAGATGAATTTTATTTGACGAAATCGGCGGAAAATATATAATAATAATAATCAACAGAATTTCAAGAGGGTTTTCGACGAAAGTCAGAAAACCCTAAAAATTCATGTAAAATTGATAATAAAAATCAATATTATTGTCCAAAAATCTCGACATGAAGAAACTGGAAATCATGAAAAAAAATGTTATAGATTTTGAGACACCAGAAAATTCCAATGAAAGAAAAGAACAATTAGAACTCATGAAAGAAAGATAAAATTAAATGTAATATTTGTAATGAATTTATAAATAATAAGAATTATAAAAGACACCTTGAATTACAAAAACATCAACAAAATTTAATTAAAAATATTTTAGGAACATAATATTTTGATTACAAACGAGTAAAAAATCTTTTAAAAAACCAGATTCAAAAACTAAATCTATTTGCATGTACGTACCTGTACCATCCGATTAGTATGAAAGGAGCATAAACCAGGTCGAATCACTTCTGAATAGCGCCTCAAACGCAATGATTTAAGTAGTAACACTCGCTCACCGTATGACATCACTTCCGGTTTAAAAAAATCTATTAAAAAACCAGATTCAAAAACTAGATCTATTTCAAATAAACTTTACATGGAAAATGTTAGAAATTATATTGATTCACTAGAAATAAAAGATACAATTGAAATTTTAGAAGTATTACATAGTAAAATTGGTCCTACAGCTATTATATTTAGATTTTTCAAAGGTACAACAATAGAAGATTAGACAATAGAAAAAATAATGGATATTGAATACCCAAAAATTTGTATTTCTGGAAAAGTAAGTTTTGTAAAATCAGAAGAAAAAACGGAATATAACATTCAAACATATTCTGGAGAAATAATTTCCAAAGCACAAATAAAAGAGAAATTAGAAAAAAATATTTAATGAATTTAAACGCCATATTGAAGAAAGACATTTTGAAGGTTCTGGTTTATCATTGAATGAAATTATATTTTTAGATTTAAATATTTATAATACAAAAAGAAATAAAACATCAAAAAATAATGAAATGTTTACAAATGATTTATGCTTTACAACAGAAAAGGATATTGAGCATCATCTTATCGGAATTATGAAACATTATACAGGTGAAGGTCGCGCCCCTGTATGGCATCACCTTGTCAGAGCTCTGGATTAAACTTAAATTTTATACTAAAATAGCTGGAGTAACTGCACAGAACTCTTCTTGGATTATTCATTAATATTTAGTGATTTACCTGGATTCTCATTTAGTGGATTTTATAACACTTAATGGTCTTAATTTGGAATATTTTAAAACTATTATTAGTGCTGAACTAGTCAACAGATGGCAGGACATACATTAGCTTATAGTACTACAAGGCTTGGATATGTTAAATGGTTCAGTTATTTAGGTAATAGACTTCCATGTCATATATATACGAAGATTTGTAAACTTGGAATCAACAAAGCAAAGTCAACCAAGCGTGGCTGCAGAGTTGGCAATAATTTGAGACATAGAGTGTGTGCTATGAACCTAAAACCCTCTGGTGTAAATTGGTGTAATCTGATCAATGTTCCTGTGGCAACTGACGATAAGCCAAATTGTGAACCTTTGAAAACTATTCTGCTCAACACTCAATCTGTGGTAAATAAATCCACCTTACTGAATGAATATGTTCTAGCCACTAAAACTGATTTGGCAGTGTTTACAGAAACCTGGATCAAAGATAACATTATAGATTCCCAAAGCATTGCTGAATTAAAGCCTGAATTCAAGACTTTTTGAAGAAATTTGCGTAGTGTCAATTCTCGTGTACTTTGTAGTTCTTGGGCATCAACTATCGCTGCGTCATCGGCTGTGGATGCCGGTGAGTTAGTGCACCAGTATAATGAAATTGGTGCTCTTGCTAAACTTAGAGGCACCGCTTAGGACACGTCAAGTTATAATCCGCACTGGTACATCGAAGTGGTATACCACTGAAATACACCAGGCCCGGCAACTGAAGCGAAAACTTGAAAGACAGTGGCTGAAATCCGGACTTGAAATTCATAAAGAAATTTTTTAAGTCACAACGGGATTTAGTTGTCTAGTTGATAACGAACGCTAAATCTACATATTATCGTAGTAAGATGACTGATTTGAAGCAGACTTACAGAATCATCAATCGTGACCTTTTAAATAAATCACCAAAACAGTTACCTACGGGTGATAGTAAAGAGGTGGCTGAGAAACTCAGCAGTTATTTTTATAATAAAATTGCAAAAATCCGAGAACATGTAGATTCACAGGATGGTGAACTGCTGTTTGAGGTGGAACATCAAACCCCTCCCTCATTGTCAAATTTTACTGAAACTAACTGTAAACTTTCTAAACTTTCTAAAGTCATTATGTCTAATGTCTTAGACCCTGTGCCTACCAGTGTTTTGAAATCTGAAATTGCATCATCTGGCATGCTTCGTATTATCGTTAGTATAGTTAATGCATGTTTCACTTCTGGTATTTTTCCAGATGAGCTTAAACAGGCTATCATTCATCCATTATTGAAGAAACCAACTCTCGATGCTCAGGTTTTGAAAAATTATCGTTCTGTTTCAATCATTCCTTTCTTTGTCTAAGGTCATAGAAAAGGTAATTGTTTCTAGAATTACTGTACATCTTGAAAATCATGGTCTTTATGAAACTTCCCAATCCGCTTATCGAGCCAATCACAGCACAGAAACAGCATTGGTTAAAGTGAGTAATGATATTCATTGTGCTATCAATAATGGTTACGTTGTCTTTATGGTAGATCTTTCAGCAGCCTTCGACACAATAGATCATGATATCCTCATTGACTGTCTTCGCCATAATTTTGGATTTCATGATACTGTCTTAACTCTTATTCATTCATATCTGACAAATAGAAGTCAGACAGTTGTGGTCGACGGTTCAAGTTCATCTAGTAAACCATTAAACTGCAGAGTTCCGCAAGGTTCACTCCTCGGACCTCTACTTTTTACTTTGTATTCCCAACCTATTGGTAAAATAATTAGTAATTTATCCTGTTTGTATCATATATATGCAGATGATGATCAACTTTATAAGACTATTAATCCAAATATGTTAAATGAGGTGTTATCTACAGTAGCAAACATTGATGACCTTGTTGCAACTTTATTCAACTGCCAGTGGATGACTGTTAACAAGCTTCACGCTAACTCGGATAAAACAGAATTTATTATTTTAGGTTCTCGATATGCTAAGCGCCTATTCCCTGCAGATTTACATCTTTCGATTGGAGGTGTTGATATTTTTCCCTCCACTAAAGTTAAAAATCTGGGTGTTATCATAGATGAATCTTTGTCTTTTAATTATCACGTAAATTCTATTTGTAGGACAGCAAACTACCATTTGTATTCTATAGGTAAAATACGCCAGTATATTGAAGTAATAGGGGTTTAGTTGTTTCATACCAAAGGTCGAAGGGTCGAGCTCATAAAAAATAAAAAATAAATTCTCGCACACTCGAATTTATTTTTTATTTTTTACTCACTCGCCCCTTCAACCTTTGATTTGAAACAACTAAACCCCTATTACTCTTAAAATATTCATATATATGAATAAAATATAAATGAATAACTTCTAAAATCAATTTTAATAAAAAATTTGATATTAAAATGGAAGCAAATAAGTACTACTGCCCAACATGTAATATCAATATAGATAAATCCCAAAAAGCAAGACACAATAAAACTAAAACACATTTAGAGAATAAATTGAAATTAGAATATGAAGATGATATATTAGAAACTAAATTAGATGAATTAAAGAATGAAAAAGAAACATATAAATGTGATACATGTAATCAATCATTCAGTGATAAAAGATATTATAAAGAACATTTAAAATATAAAAGTCATATTAGAAATATGAATAATGATAACTTATTTTCATTATTTAACATTAAAAATTATATCTCAGCAACAAATTTAGTGTATGGAAGACAATATAAAATTGATAATATTTCTATAATCAATCAAATATTATCAAATGAAGCATATTTAATTATTGAACTGATAGATAATGGAATCAAAAATCCTAACATATTTAATACACTTTTAAATCATAAAGGAACTTTAGATGAAAAATTATAAATATTCTTGAAACCCCTTTCAATGAAAGAAAAAGTGATATAATACTTTCAAAAGATTACAATGATTTGATTAACTTAAGAATTGAAAAAAGACAATTATATTATTCAAATTTTGATGATAAACCAATTATCTATAATGAAAATTCATCAAATATTGGTATTCAATGTGAATTAGATAATGAAAAATCATTTAAAGATGTTGGAACTCAATGTAACTTAGATAATGAAATTGTTACGTCTAAATATAATCCTAATGAAAGCGTTTTATGTAATTGTGGAAAATATTATACTCAAAGCAATAAATCACACCATCTTAAATCAAAATATCATAACTCCAAATATGGAAATCAATTTAGTAAAAAAATTTGATATTAAAATGGAATCAGAACAACCACAAACCATCAATATTACAAATAACACTGGTGTTATAAATATATACTACAAGAAGTGTTCTAAGTGTGAATTAGATAAATTAGCTTTAACAGAATTTAGTAAGCGTAAGATTAGCAAAGATGGTTTTCAATATTGCTGTAAAACTTGCACTAAACTATATACCAAACAATATCGAGAAGATAATATAGAACATTATAATTATTATATGGCAGAATATATGAGAGGAAGATATCAAACAGATCTTAATTTTAGATTGAAACAATGCTAAAGATCTAGATTAACATAATTATTTAACAAAGAAACGCATTCAGAAACACTATCTAATTTATTGGGTTGTTCAGATGAATTTTTCATATCATGGATAATATATCAATTCGATGATAAAATGAATATAGATAATTATGGTGAATACTTTCATATTGATCATGTGTTGCCGATTTCTAAATTTGACATGAGTGATGATTATAATAAGAAGCTAATATGGAGATGGAGAAATTTAAGACCTTTAGAAAAGAAGGAAAACATAATTAAATCTAACAAACTAGATATGAAATTATATTTAGATCAACTGGATAAAGCAAAGACATTTGTTGAATTATGGAATTCAACACATAATGAAAAATACGTTGAAGCTTAAGCGCTTAGAAAACCGGTTACTCTCGATCTATGTCAAACTACCTATATGCAATTGTATTAGGTTGTTTACAAAAACATCTGTCGCACGTTATATTCAGTTGAATGCGGCGCACCTCATTTGAATATTGATCAAATGTGCTATTTCAGTTGAAAAGGATTAATCAATTACATCACAAAGGAACATATGTTGATCAGACAGTGTTTAGCTAGTGAATAACTGGCAGTTATAAGCGCGCAGCACATAAGCATAGAAGCGCATAGGGTATTCTCTCTATAAACACAATTTTAGGAGTTTACAGTTATAAATGTAAGTACTGTTTTTGTTGTTATTAAGGCGTTGGGAAACGTTAAACATGTAAAACTTATCCTGGTAAGATGCGCCACAAATGGCCATGTTTAAGTGTTGTAATTAATATTTTACAACTACAACTTCAAGTTAGTTTTATTCTACGCTAGATATTTATCTTTTAGATAACAAAATGAAGACCATTGAATCAAGAAAGTGAAGATAGATGGATGTGGAATCAGAAATTATGGATATTTCAACTCATGAGACTGTAGCAGTTTAGCCATACTGTATAGGCTTTCAATGCATTGCGTTTGCCGGAATTTCAATTGCGTCATTCAGCTGTTGTTAATGTCACACACAGTGACAGATGTTGTATTATACTTTATTGATTCCTGCATTCCACGCATACCTTACTGCTCGGCTGCCGAGCGGCTTGGAATGTGGAAATCGATAATGATTGTAGAATAAAATATATGTGTTTATGAAATAGTATTTCCACCAGTCGTTTCTTTGAATTTATTTTCAGTTTTAGGATTTATTATCGAGAATCCGAAATGACTTATCTGGACAGTTATAATTACTGCTCCTAATAGATAGACAATAGTAGTGAGATATTAAATCCTAATTTAAATAAAATATAATAAAAAAACAATAACTTCAACTGCTTGTGAATTCTATTATATTTTTAATATTTTCTTTTGGTAATTCTAATTGACATTAGATTGAATAGATTTTGAATAGATTTGAATAGAAATTCTTTAACTTTAACTAACCTAGTCAATTTAGTATTAACCTAAAGAGATGCTAGTATCATTTTATAATACTTATAATATTTCTCTTATTAAATTTCTCCAATATAAATGTCAAAGAAATCGAGTAAGAATAGTATTGATATTGAAAAAACATTAGATGATTTAGGTATTAGTGATAATAAGGATATTCCAACCAAAATTGAAAATAATATTCAAGTTAATAACAATATAGATTATGAATACTATTTATATTGTAAACACCATCTTGAACTATTGATTGCTAGCGGAAAGTGTAAACAATTTTTAACTAAGACTATTACTTTTCAAGAATTAGATGCTATGAAACCAGATAAAGTAATAAAATATTTTAAGATTTATGAAGAAGCTAGATTAGCTAGAATAAATGATTCTATTTCAGATGGTATTGTCAAATGTTATTCTAAGTTATGTAACCAGTTAATACCAATTGATGGTGAAAATAAATTATGTAGTGATTTGAAAAATGACTATTTAGTTATGACTGAATTACAAAAATGGGTTGGTTATACTTCATTTCAATTAGGATCGGTTATGACATTAATTTCTACTGGTGTCATAACATTTTCGAATATCAAGCCTATGGAATAGCTTTCTCTGGGAGACATTTCGGGATAACAACATGGGTTTTAAATCAAAAATATAATTCAATGTTTAAAGACTTTAGGGAGAATATAAGATTTCTAGTTTTATTCTACAATAAGGATAGAAAATCTATGCAACAATCATTGGAAGAAAATCAAATTATACCTACTGAATTACATGATGAATATATGAATAAATTAAAGAATAATAAAGGTTCAAAATTATTACTGAGACTACAATTTCCCTATGAATATAAATTTATAAAATAACTATTTGTATACCTATGTATTAGATACCCTATTAGATACCCTAATACCTGATACCCTTTTAGATACCCTAATACCTGATACCCTATTAGATACCCTAATACCTGGGGTTTCAATTTCCATATGAATATCAGTTTATAAAATAAGATATTTTATGTATTAGATTGTATTAGATATGTATTAGATACCTTAAATACCTTAAATACTTAAAACCCCCTTTTTTATTTACTATTATTTTATACAATTTTCAACTGATATTATTATTTGAGTTAAATATAATTAATATCTTAATCACTTTCATCATCACTCTCCAATTCACTATCAGGCCCCAACAATTTATTCAAATGCTCTACCGAATCTACATCAATAGTTGTTTTATTTTTATACTTATTCTTCACCCTTTTTACCGCATCATCAATAGTTGTTTCATTGTTATGCTTATTCATCCAATCAGATTTATCATTATTTTCTACTCTATGTTTCATAGAATCTTTATTATCAATATGCTTATCTGTAACTATATTTTCATCATCATCTTTATTAGTGTTTGCTCCTAATATTTCATTTACAGTGTTTGATCCTTATATTTTATTAGCATCGGTTAAATCTAATTCATTTTTATTAGGTGTTGCTAATAATAAATCTTCATATAATTCTTTACCATTTACTTTTTTATTTGAAACAAACTTTGTAACATATTTAAATGGGTGTTCTATAAATTCTCTTAAACCAACACGTTCTATTACATTAGTAATATGTACCTTTGTATTCATATGTTTATTCCAATTTGATGGGGCGTTTGAAAATTCACCTTTACAATGATCACAATAATTTCTATTTTCACTAATATTTAATATTATTTCATTATTAGATGTAGAAGGTATTCCATTATTAGATGTAGAAGGTATTACATTATTAGATGTAGAAGGTATTGCATTATTAGATGTAGAAGGTATTACATTATTAGATGTAGATGGTATTGCATTATTAGATGTAGAAGGTATTACATTATTAGATGTAGAAGGTATTACATTATTAGATGTAGAAGGTATTACATTATTATCAATTACATTACTTAAATTATCAACAACACCACTTTTATTATTATCGATTTCTATTAGTTTAGTTTTATAAATTTTGAAAATAGGATCAAATATCAAAGCTATATTACAAGGTATTACATAATATAAACCATCATTATTTTCATGTGTATCGATGTATGGAATATGTTTATATACTTAACCTCCTTCCATTTATTATATAAATTTTTATCAAAGTTAAAATTTTAATACATAACACTATTTAATTGACAATTTACAATATTTAATTGCGCGTCAGATATAATATAAATGTGCATTTTAAAATTTTTGTCTCCTCTTTTCTTTTTCATGAATAATTGTATTCCATCTTTAGTGTTCTGTAATTTTTTTCCAGAACCATGTAATGAATTATCCTCTGTTGTTCTAAAATCTAACCATAATGCATATTTATTGCCGGTATAATAATCAATTTGATTAATATTACAATTTTCAGATGATTTTACTTTTTCATTCATAAAATGTTTTCTAATTTCTGGCCATTGATCTATCATTCTCATTCCTTGACAAAATATTTTATTTGCTATTCCTTCGATAGTTATTTCTACTTTTGTTATTTCAGGATTATAATAATTATCAACATTTATTGCGCCATTAGTATATGTTGCAATGGTAAAAAATATTAATATACCTTTAATAGATCTTCTTGGGAAGTTAATATTCTCATTAATTATTTCATCATTTGCATTAATAGTTACAGTTTTAAATTTATCAATATTATCATATAATAATGAAAATCCTTGATTGTATTTAGTTTGAATTATACTTGAAATATTTTCATCAGTTACTGTATCATATTCTAAACATATATTCGATAATTTATAACTCATATCTTTATTAGCGCTAGATATTACAATTTCATTAACAGGAGCAAATGTTATTTCGAATGTAACATCTTCTTGAATTGCGTATTTATATAAAGGCGCATTATTATTTATCAATTCAAAGTCTAATGGAATTTTATATTTGCTTCCATATATACTTTTTATCAATTTATCTATAGCATTAGTTAATCGCTATTAGCTTCTGATCTTAATTTATTTTGGTTTTCTGATTGGATTCCTTGAAATATCATATTATTTCTGTTTTCTTTAGTTAACCATAAATCTTTATAATGCATAAATAAATTATAATCATCTAATGAGAAAACTGTTTCTGGACCGATCTTTATTGTTAATCTTTTAATCAAATATCTTCCAACATTATCAACAACATAATTATTATCATTACCGGTTACTTTTATATCGGCTGATAGATAAATACTATTTGGAACATAAAAAGTATTTTGTGTTAATCGAGGAATTCTAACATATAAAGTTTCATCGGGATTAATATTAGAAGGGTTATGAGTAATTAATTATATGATGTGATCTCTCTGCTTTAATAGCATTAGATATTCTATGATTCTTAGAAGGATTGATATAACTCCCACTCATTTATTTAACAAAAAAATTAATTATTTATTTTTTATCATGTTTACTAACCCAAAAATAATTGCACTTACAACTGTAATTAGAAATAAAATAATATGTTCAGCAGCAAAGTTAATAATGTTTCCTGCAGATTTCAATATAAAACCAACAATTGAGACAATAACTCCGGGCAATGCTGCAGCAGATTTTTTAGATAGTTCCCATAAATATTTCGCCAATTTCTTTAAACCATCCTTAACTTTATCTTGTATAGAATTATTATCTGGAGGTTTATCTGGTTTATTTGGAGTAGGAGTAGATTTCAAAGAATTTGATATTGCTAAACCAATTGTTGTAAATAACATAGTTACAGCTGTTAGAATTGAAAGAATTGTTATTCCTTCTAATTTGAATAATAATCTTATTCTATCGTTTAATGATATTCTAGAATCTGGTTTTATCAACAAATCTTTAAAAATAACTTTTAATTTTTCAATATGATTAAGATTATATGATTTTGATAATGTATCTCTTTCTTCTTTCTGTAATTCTATATTATATTTTAAATCATCAATTTTTTTTTTCTGAAGCTAACTTTCTGCTTTCATAATCAGCTTCCTCGATTACTTGAAGATCTTTATTTAATTGTTTTAATTTTTCATTTGCATTAGTTAATTCTTCTTCTAACATGGTTATTTTAGAAAATCTCATCTTAATATTAGCAATTTCAACAGATGATTCTTGCATACCTTTAATTTCTTTACGAAATGCTACTAATTCATCATCAGTTAAATCAATTAATCCTTTTTCTAGTAAAGATTGTATTCGATTTATTCCAGTTTCTGTACCGGGTGTATCTAAAACACTAATCATATCTTCTTCAAATGAATTCATTGTATCCAGTAAGTTATCTAAACGTTTTCCTAATTGTAATTGACTTGAATCATTATCAATTTGTTGAATATCTCTTCTCGATGTTTCGGGTGTTGAAGATCTTAATTTATCTAATCGATCTCTATACTCTTCCATTTCTGTTTCTGAATTTTTATTGATTATTTTGAATAAGTAATCAATTCTTTCACTAAATTCTGTTATATTATCATCTCTTTCTTCCTGTGTAACATCAGTTATTTCATTACTATTACTTATTCTCTTAATTCTAAATGTCTCTAAATTTTTCAAAGTTGATTCCGCTAATATTTTATTTAGTCTTGTTCTTTGATTAGTGATATCAATATAATAATCACCATCCAAATGATAATAATATTTACCTTTAAAAAGTTTTAGATTTTCTACTAAACGTTCAGCATCTCTATCACTTATATTATACCCAGATATTTCAAATATAGGTTTACATTTTATAAATATATTGATTATATTCTAATTTTTTTTTACTAAATTTGGATTTTCATGTTCAGGATATATTTTCGATCTAGTTTTTCTATCATATTCATCTGTTGATAGGGCTTTATGACCACCATCTGCTAAATTAGAATTATATGCTGATTCATTATCATCATCAATATTAGTTTCATTTAAATTGGGTTGCGGTTCATCATCAATATATCCTTCATTATTATTTCCCATGCCTTCCAATGGAATATCTTCTCCGCCTTCTGCCATTTACATAATAAAAAATTAAAATTTAAAATATAATATTCCTCCGATTACAATTCCTATACAATGAGGAGAGAATCCCACAATGATAATAAAAAGTCCGAAAATGAAACTTCGTAGTTTATTTCAACGTTTCGACTATATCCTAATAGTCATCTTCAGGAATAATGAGATACTACAGAAATTATGAGATATATATATACAATCCAGAGACAAAGAGACTAATTCAAGTAATCAGAGATGATACAAACTAAAGGAAAATTAACGTAGAAACAGTTACACGCTAAAATAGATTAAAAGGGAAGCAAACTAAGGGGTAATTATAAACAACAATAGTGAGTATAAATATAAATGAAACTTAAAGTCAGTAGTAAAAAGAAAGACAAACTAGGGGGCACTTAAATTAAAACAAAGGTGAATACAAGTTAAGTCAGAGACGAATTTGATGAGAGAACAAATAACAAATAATCAAAGGGGAAATCAAGTGTTGAGTTTAACCAGTTTACAGAGGAATTTTGATATAAGTTTATTATGGGGTGAAAAACCATTGTTAAGGTTTACAACGTTGTTCGAATTTTCAATAATTAATGCAGATTCCAAAATATGTCTTCTAGTTTTATCGCTGCAAGGGTAAATTAATTCAGCATTAGCAAAATCAAAATTGTGTGAAGTCTGAAAAACATGACTAGCAACTCCGCTTTCAGGTTTAAAGTGTTTTACATCTAATTTATGCTCTTTTATGCGTTGATTAAGATTCCGACCTGTTTCTCCTATATATACTTTGTCGCAAACTTTACAAGGTATTTTATAAATTCCACAGTTTAGGGATTCGGTTTTCGGTTTGTTATTAATCAATATGTTACTAAGTTTATTATTGTATTTAAAGATAAGTTGTTTATTTAGTGACCGAAGAGAAACTTTAGCATTTTCGAGGAAAGGTACATACGGTACAATGATAGGCTGTTTATCGGTAGCCAACGTAGGAGTTCTAAGGTTGTTATTTCTAAAATGCGTAGTACGAGCTTTAAGTAGAGCTTTTTTCAATAGGAAATCGGGGTAGGCAAGTTTTTTGAGAGATTGGTTAATATGGTGAATTTCATCGGGTAGAAATAAGGGGTCGCAAATTCTCAAAGCGCGAAGAAATAATCCTTGAGCTAAACCGAGTTTAATATCCGGAGAAGTAAAAGAGAAGTAATGGAGGTAGGATTCAGCGTTGGTAGGTTTCCTATAAACCGCGAATTTCAAAAAGGATCCACAGTTAAAAATCAAAACATCCAGAAAAGGTATTTTACTATTAGATTCCCATTCATACGTAAAAGCCAGAGACGGGTAAAGGGAGTTTAAATATACAAGAAAGTTATCAACATTGAAGTCAAAGGGAACCAAAGCCAGAACATCGTCAACATATCTGAGCCAGATTTTAGGGTGAATATCAGTATAAAAAGGCAATATTTCAGAGTCAACATGTTCTAGGAATAAATTGGCTAGAATAGGACTAAGAGGATTTCCCATAGCGATACCGAATGTCTGTTCGTAAAAACAATTGTTGAATTCAAAAAAGGAGTCCGTCGTACAAATAGAGATAAGGTCGATGATACAATCCGTAGGAATGCCGAAGTTAATGTTAAGTGATGGTAATCTGCGTTTTAAGAAATCAAGAGTAGGTCCAAGAGGAACATTGGTAAAAAGGGAAGTAACATCAAATGATATAAATTTGTCGTTGCCAGGGATAATATTCTTAATACGTTCAAGTAAGTGTTGATTATGGCGAAGGTGCGACGGAGAGAACGATCGAACCGAGCACCGGAGATAACTGTTTCGCGAGAAATTTAGATAACCGGTATGTAGGAGAATTACAATTGGAGACTATAGGGCACAGTGGAACATTATCTTTATGAATTTTAGGCAATCCATAGATATATGGTAAAGAGGGAAGACGTGAATGGAACTTATTCAGAGTTTCTTTAGCGGAGGGGAAACGTTTAATAATATCCGAAAGACTTCTGTTGAAATTAGCTTGCATACGAGGAAGAGGATTCGATTTAAGTTTCTTATAAACACCAGGATTATCCAAGAGAGATTGCATTTTAACATTATAATTATCCAGATCTAAAATCACAATCTTGCCACCTTTATCAGCCTTAGATATTTTAATAGTCTTTAACTTCCGTAGTTCTTGGAGGGCTAGCCGAAATCGACGAGGTAGATATTCAAAGAGGTTCCTGTTGAGTTGATCGCAAATAGCCTGTAGATTCATGAATATAAAGTTATAGTCCAAACTGTTCGGAGATGATTTGCGATATTCCAATTGGGTGACAAAGTCTAAAACATGTTTATCTTGATGAGGAAGAGAAAAATTCAAACCGTAGCCGAGAAGTTGACACTGAGTAGAAGATAACGTGGTTGAAGACAAATTTACTATGTTTTCGGTGTTGCTAAATCTAGTCCAAGGGCTGGAATCAATGAGTTTATTCAGTTGGTTGGTAAGATCCACGGACTTTCTGTGCTGATGAGATTTTCCAGAGCCTTGAACAATAGTGGAGAGCGATTTCCAGAGGAATAGGTCCGGTACGTGTGACTTCAAATAATTTTGAGATTGACGGAATTTGTAGAACTGATAGTTACAGTCTTCCTTAGCACGATCTATAGCGAATTTGAGTTGCTTGTTAGCTTCGGGTGGAAACGCAGAGCTGGAGTCGTATTTCCAAATCCAAGAAAGTGATCGCGGAACCACTTTTTCGGCATAACACTCCTGAAGGAACTTGACTTTACTTTTGGTAGTCCTGGATTTGATATAGCATTTCTCATAATTTCGGAAGCTAGCGACGAGGTACGGGAACGTGAAGAAGAAGAATTTTAATACGATATTTCGATCCGTGGGTAGCATGATCACGATTGGTAGAACACTATATCCGTGTTGACGCGATGAGGAGCGAATCCCACAATGATAATAAAAAGTCCGAAAATGAAACTTCGAGATAGTAGTTTATTTCAACGTTAAAATATTAATACTTTTGGTTCGGAGAAAAAACTTTTTACAATATACTTGTTCGAACGAAAAACTTAATGTTCTGACTAGAAAATTCTGTTCAAATTTAAACGATTCTGTTAGATCGGACGATTGTTCGAACGAAAAAACCTTTTGTTTCAACAAAAAAGTTTGTTCAACTTTGTTCTAACGATTTTTTCAAATTGGTTCAATCGAACAGAATATAATTGGTATGAACGAAATAAATTTTGTTCCGTAGAAAGAATTTACAAGCGAAAGGTCTTTTGAACGAGAAAAAAGATATTTCTGGGGCTCCGCAGTAACTCAAAGCTGGACGTAGGTTGGCCTTGTGACGCGATGCGATCCTCGCGTTGCATCGCAAGTTTTGGCGCAAATCGGTTGCGATACGATTGTCAGCGACTGTGTGCGACTAGTTTCTGCCAGTCGCAAGAGCACGTAGGTCGGTTGTGACAGTCGTGTCGCGTTGCAGAAAGTAGAACACGTGCGACTCCTTGTCACTGGCGTTGCTGACAGCCACACTTTAATAAATCTGATTCCTCCTTTACAGTGAACTCAGCTTTAACCTAGTAGAGGCTACTAGCCTATGTAGCCGTGGGTAGCATGATCACGATTGGTAGAACACTATATCCGTGTTGACGCGATGAGGAGAGAATCCCACAATGATAATAAAAAGTCCGAAAATGAAACTTCGAGATAGTAGTTTATTTCAACGTTAAAATATTAATACTTTTGGTTCGGAGAAAAAACTTTTTACAATATACTTGTTCGAACGAAAAACTTAATGTTCTGACTAGAAAATTCTGTTCAAATTTAAACGATTCTGTTAGATCGGACGATTGTTCGAACGAAAAAACCTTTTGTTTCAACAAAAAAGTTTGTTCAACTTTGTTCTAACGATTTTTTCAAATTGGTTCAATCGAACAGAATATTATTGGTTTGAACGAAATAAATTTTGTTCCGTAGAAAGAATTTACAAGCGAAAGGTCTTTTGAACGAGAAAAAAGATATTTCTGGGGCTCCGCAGTAACTCAAAGCTGGACGTAGGTTGGCCTTGTGACGCGATGCGATCCTCGCGTTGCATCGCAAGTTTTGGCGCAAATCGGTTGCGATACGATTGTCAGCGACTGTGTGCGACTAGTTTCTGCCAGTCGCAAGAGCACGTAGGTCGGTTGTGACAGTCGTGTCGCGTTGCAGAAAGTAGAACACGTGCGACTCCTTGTCACTGGCGTTGCTGACAGTCACAACCTGTCGCAAGGGAGCGTAGGTCGATGAGTCGTTGCGACACAATCGTCGCTGGCGGTCGCAGTGAATGGCCTCGCAGTGAGTCACAAGCCATCGCAAGGCCGACCCACCCCCGGCTTAAGTCATAGGAATTAAAGAAATACCAGTTTCATTTATGATGAAAAGTCTGGCTTATAAAGCTGTCTGCTCAGACGAAATTTTCAAAAAAATTTTAATTTTTGTCAATAAAATTGATAATTGTGATTGATCGTTACAAGTCAGAACCAGTAAATCACTAATTAACATGCACTTTAATAAATCTGATTCCTCCTTTACAGTGAACTCAGCTTTAACCTATTAGAGGCTACTAGCCTATGTAGGCCTATGTATATGCGTAGGCCTAACATCCGGACAGATTGGTCGTGGGCCTATTGAATAACAACCCTCCTAAATGTCGAAAATTTTGTTTTGAAGTTCCATCCAATGAGTCCGTTAATAAACGCAACAATTATACTGTGTTTGTTTGAGACAGTAAAGCTCAATACCGGTAGGCCTAAAGCCACGTAAAACTCGATAAACACTTCAAGCGACAAAGCGAACGATCTCCTTTCCCCCACAGCGAACGCTTACTCCAAATTTCAAATGTGACTCCAGCATACGGAAAGGAGTGTGTTATATACTTGTATTTAGTAAATACCTTGTGCATTTGACAATGATCGGTATGTACTGTAGGAAATATAGAGTATTGATGGTATTGATATAGAGGTTGAAGCCTGCGGTCGAATAAAGTAATATATTATTTTATTTTGATACCTCGTCGACATAACAGCTTTTCTCCGCTATATCTCTTCGGCGTGTTTACTTTAGGCCTACGACTCCCCGGTACACTCATGATTTATCATAGTAAATACACGGTTAATTTGGTAAAGAAAAATAGGTATTGCTAAATTAACTGCTTAACGCCCGCAACCAAATCACTGGTAGTAATAAATTAATTTGTACTCGATTTGATTCTCAGCCCCGGAACGACGATGTAGTGACACACGTCGATTTGTCGATGTTTACGGCTCGACAGTGCTTTTAAAATCTAAAGTAGTAAATTTCCTGTGTATCAGTAATATAATTTGATGAGGAAAATGGGTTACTGTTAAAATTAGTTTTTAGAAACCGCGACAGAATGTGCAATCTTTCGGTAATAAATTTGTTAATTTATGCTTGAATTGATGATCGATGTGACAAGAAACGTGCGGTAGATTTCGGAAAGACGACTTAGAAAAACATGTCGGCTCTTTGAATGGGGCTCAATTTTCGATGTTTACGGCCCGACAGTGCTTTTGTAACGTTGATTCTTCAAAATTCGCACGGAGTATTTGTAGATCGAACTGAGCTGAATGATATCAGACGGATTGTATCGGCAACAGCGGTAATGTAAAAAAGCCTATGTACTTTTGACAAAAAATGTGTGGAAAAAATAATAATAATAATAATAAATATAGCTGCAAAGCAGCGATAACGGGTTTTCTGCACAGTCTTAGAATCCTGTTCAACGGTGGATTTCAACAAAGCATTTGATAAGGCTCAACATCAGCCATTACTGAACAGGCTATTAGGAAACAGTATCAATGATAGGTCGCCCAAATGGCACATCAGTTATCTCTGAACGGAAACTTGTAACCGAAATCAACGGAACGCCTCATCTTGGAGTGAGACGGTCTAACTAGTGGAGTCACGCAAGGTAGTATCCTAAGTCGTCTTCTGTTTAATGTCCTGACAAATGACATACACAGTAATCCAAAATATACCAGACCGAGTAAATTTCCAAAACAACCTTAACACACTGTTCGACCAAAAACTTAATGTTCCGACAAAACCACGGGCGACAAAACCAAAATTATGAATTGTCGCGGGTGACAAAACCAAAATATTGAATTGTCACGGGCGACAAAACCAAAATAATGAATTGTCGCGGCCGATAAAACCAAAATAATGAATTGTCGCGGGCGATAAAACCACAATAATGAATTGTCGTGGGCGATAAAACCAAAATATTGAATTGTTGCGGGCGATAAAACCAAAATAATGAATTGTCGCGGACGACAAAAACAAACTATTGAATTGTTGCGTGCGACAAAACCAAAATAATGAATTGTCGTAGGCGACAAAACCAAACTAGGGGTCCAGGGACACCATGCTCACTTGGGCAGTGGTTTCAAATGCTCAACAATCTAACAATTTCAATACATAACGCCCTCTAGTGACCATATACAAAAACCAATGACCTTGAAACCCACCACAATCATAGAACATGTGAGCAGCTATGATTTTGTAGAAAAATATGCCTCGTTACCAATTTAATATGGAAATACTAAGTTATTCTACTATTCAACGCCCCCTGGTGACCATATGCAAAACCCAATGACCTTAAAACTCACCACAATCGTAGTACATGTCATGAAATACAACTTTGCAATTGATCATAGTAACAAAATATGCCTAGGTACCAATCTAATAAGGAAATACTAAGCCATTCTACTATTCAGCGCCCCCTGGTGACTATATGGAATAACTAATGTCCTTTAAAACTCACCACAATCATAGACGATGTCATGAACTACAACTTTGCAATGGATCATGGTAACAAACTATGCCTAGGTACCAATCTAATAAGGAAAAACTAAGCTTTTCTACTATTCAACGCCCCCTGGTGACTATATGGAATAACTTATGTCCTTAAAAACTCTCCACAATCATAGACGATGTCATGAACTACAACTTTGACATTGATCATGGTAACAAAATATGCCTTGGTACAAATATAATATAGCGATACTAAGTTATTGTATTATTCAACGCCCCCTGATGGCCACATACAAAAACCAATGACCTTGAAACTCACCAAAATCATAGAACACGTTATGGGCTACAACTTTCCAATTGAATATAGTAACACAATATGCTTAGGTATCAATTAATTGTGGAAAAACTTTTTCCCACCTACGAATGAGTACTGATGACACCAAGATGGCCGCCAATTGCGTCATAATTGGCTGATCAAAAATACCTGTCCCAGGTATAAAACTTCCCTCTCTAAAGAATATCCATCAGCAATTGCAATGAGAAATGGCAAACCAGTAGGAAGCTACAGGACCTAGAATTCTGGCCAAACTTGACATTTTTGGGCACTAAAAAGGTCATAGGACGGCCATCTTGAGTCAGATCGACCCAATTTTCTTATGCTGATGGGCCTTTGGTAGATTCAAATATAAACGAAAGATCAAGGTAATTGATCAAAGCGTCTTCAAAATTTTCTTCGGGCGACAAAACCAAAATAATGAATTGTCGCGGGCGATAAAACCAAAATAATGAATTGTCTCGTGCGACAAAACCAAAATAATAAATTGTCGCGGGCAATAAAACCAAAATAATGAATTATCGTGGGCGATAAAACCAAAATATTGAATTGTCGCGGGCGATAAAACCAAAATAATGAATTGTCGCGGGCGACAAAACCAAAAAAAAAATTGTCGCGGGCGACAAAAACAAAATATAAAACCAAAATAATGAATTTTCGCGGGCGTCAAAACCAAAAGAAGAATTGTCGCGGGCGACAAAACCAAAATAATGAATTGTCGCTGGAGATAAAACCAAAGTAATGAATTGTCGTGGGCGATAAAACCAAAATATTGAATTGTCGCGGGCGACAAAACCAAACTAATGAATTGTCGCGGGCGACAAAACCAAAAAAAGAATTGTGGGGGCAACAAAACAAAAATAATGATTTGTCGCGGGCGACAAAACCAAAATGGTGAATTGTCCAGGCGACAAAACCAAATTAATGAATTGTCGCAGGCGATAAAACCAAAATAATGAATTGTCGCGGGCGATAAAACCAAAATAATGAATTGTCGCGGGCGATAAAACCAAAATAACGAATTGTCGCGGGCGACAAAACCAAAATGGTGAATTGTCGCGGGCGACAAAACCAAAATGGTGAATTGTCGCGGGCGACAAAACCAAAATGGTGAATTGTCTCGGGCGACAAAACCAAAATAATGAATTGTCGCCGGCGATAAAACCGTAATAATGAATTGTCGCCGGCGATAAAACCAAAATAATGAATTGTCTCGGGCGACAAAACCAAAATAATGAATTATCGCGGGCGATAAAACCAAAATATTGAATTGTCGCGGGCGATAAAACCAAAATATTGAATTGTCGCGGTCGACAAAACAAACAAAAAATTGTAGCGGGCGACAAAAACCAAATATAAAACCAAGATAATGAGTTGTCGCGGGCGACAAAACCAAAATAATGAATTGTCACTGGCGATAAAACCAAAGTAGTGAATTTTCGTGGGCGATAAAACCAAAATATTGAATTTTCGCGGGCGACAAAACCAAAATAATGAATTGTCGCAAGGGATAAAACCAAAATAATGAATTGTCGCGGGCGATAAAACCAAAATATTGAATTGTCGCGTGTGACAAAACCAAAATAATGAATTGTCGCGGGCCACAAAATCAAAATCATTGTTTTCTCGCGTTATTTTAGTTTTGTCGTTTTGTCGTAATGTCGCCCTCATTTGCATATTCGTGTTTTTTTATCTTATCAGCCACCATACTAAAGCCTTAAGGTCGCGTAAAACTCGATAAACACTTCAAGCGACACAGCGAACGATCTCCTTTCCCCCACAGCGAACGCTTACTCCGAATGTCAAGTGTGAGTCCAGCATACGGATAGGAGTGTGCTATATACTTGTATTCAGTAAATACCTTGTGCATTTGACAATGATCGGTATGTACTGTAGGAAATATAGAGTATTGATAAATGGTTGAAGCCCGCGGCCGAATAAATATATTCTTTTATTTTGATACCTCGTCGACATAACAGCTTTTCTCCGCCATATCTCTTCGGCCTGTTTAGTTTAGGCCTACGATTCCCCGGTACACTAAAGATTTATCTTAGTAAATACACGGTTAATTCGGTAAAGAAAAATTGGTATTGTTAAACTAACTCCTTGAAACCCGCAGCCAAATCACTGGTAGTAATAAATTAATTTGTACTCGATTTGATTCTCATGATTAGGAGAAACTCGCAGCTCATCCCCGGAACGTCGATGTAGTAACACACGTCGATTCGTCGATGTTTACGGCTCGACAGTGCTTTTAAAATCTAAAGTAGTAAATTTCCAGTGTATCGGTAATATGATTTGATGAGGAAAATGGGCTATTGTTAAAATCACTGTTTGAAGACCGCGACTGAATGTGAAGTCTGCGGCAATAAATTAGTTCATTTATACTTGAATTGATAATCGAAGTGACAGTCGGCCTGCGGGTTGATTTCGGGATGACGACTCGAAAAACATGTCGCCCCATTGAATGGGGCTAAATTTTCGATGTTTACAGCCCGACAGCGCTTTTGTAACGATGATTCGTGAAAAAACACGCGGGCTATTTGTAGATCTCAGTGAGCTGAACGATATTATATGGATTGTATATGAAACAGCGGTAAGGTAACAAAGCCTATGTTCTTTTGGTAAAAATAGTGTGGAAGAAAATAATAATAAATATAGCTGCAAAGCAGCGATAACGGGTTTTCTGCACAGTCTTTGAATCCTGTTCAATGGTTAATACAGTTTTATAAGAGGAAGCTCGACAAACAGTCAATTAGACCTTCTTGAAACCATGGACAACTGAACCAGATGTCCTATTTGACTCTGGAAAATCGACTGTTAGGCGATAATTACTCTTTATGATTTCGACAAAGCATTTAATAAGGTACAACATCAGCCAATACTAAACAAGGCTATTAGGAAACAGTATCAATGATAGGTTGCCGAAATGGCTCAGCATTATCTCTGAACGAAAACTTGTAGCCGAAATCAACGGAACGCTTCATCTTGGATTAAGTCGGTCTAACTAGTCGAGTCACGCAAGGTAGTATCCTAAGTCGTCTTCTGTTTAATGTCCTGACAAATGACATACACAGTAATCCAAAATATACCAGACCGAGTAAATTTCCAAAACGACCTTAACACGCTGTTCGACCAAAAAACTTAATGATCCGACAAGAAAATCTTGTACGCTTTTTGTTTGAACCGAAACTTTTCTTCATTCTGAAAGCTTTGTTATTGTTGAAATGAAAAACTTTTTGTCCCAGCAAAAAAATTTGGTTGAGCGAAAACAATTTTTTCGAACGAATGTTTGAATGAAAACAATTCTGTTCGGTTGAACGAAATACTTAATACTTTTGGTTCGAAGAAAAAACTTTTTACAATATACTTGTTCGAACGAAAAACTTAATGTTCTGAAAAGAAAATTCTGATCAAATTCAAACGATTCTGTTCAATCGAACAATTGTTCGAACAAAAAACCTTTCGTTTGGCAAAAAAAAGTTTGTTCAACTTTGTTCTAACGATTTTTTCAAATTGGTTCAATTGTATAGAATATTATTGGTTCGAACGAAATAAATTTTGTTCCGACGAAAGAATTTTCAAGCAAAGGTCTTTTGAACGAAAAAAAAGATAATTTCTGGTGCTCCGCAGTAACTTAAAGCCAGACGTTGGTTGTTCTTGTGACACGATGCGATCCTCGCGTTGCATCGCAAGTTTCGATGCAAGTCGCTTGCAATACGATTGTGTGCGACTAGTTTCTGCCAGTCGCAAGAGCGTCGGTTGGTTGTGACAGTCGTGTCGCGTCGCAGAAAGTAGAACACCTACGACTCCATGTGACTGGCGTTGCTGAAAGATGAGGACGCCAGTGATATGACGACTGAGTTTCAAGTCGTCAAAACGTCACGATATGTCGACATATTCATGTCGAATTGATGCCATATATCGACATAAATATGGCGACTTGTCGAGTTGGAACGCAACAACTCGAGGCCCTTTATCGCTTCCAGATCTTTCATTAAGTAGGTTCACTTGAATGATCGCTTTAATATCACTTTAAAAAAAAGAATCTGCCAAAATGACCTTAATATTCGACACTATATCTACGGAAGCGATAAGGGGCCTCGGAGATGACACGTTCCAACTCGACAAGTCGCCATATTATTGTCGACATACCGCGATGTATCGCGTCAAGTCGACATGAATATGTCGATATATCGTGACGTTTTGACGACATATTTCGTTTTCTTAACCATTTTCCTCGCGACAAGTCGACATATTCATGACGACTTGAAACTCAGTCGTCATATTACTGGCGTCCTCATCTTACATTTAGACATGTCTTCAAATGACGGCTTGTCCCGTGGAAAATGAGCAAATAAGCGAAATTTGTCGTGAAAACGTCACGATATGTAGACATATTCATGTGGACTTGACACAATATATCGCGATATATCGACATAAATATGGCGACTTGTCGAGTTTGAACATGAAAACTCGAGGCCCTTTATCGCTTCCGTACAATATCAGATTAATCGACTTCAAAATAGGCGAAAGCATAAGTCTTTATAACGTTATTAATTGGCCTAATTATTCAAAAGCTAATAATGTGGGCGACAAAACCAAAAAAATTAATTGTCGCGGGCGATAAAACCAAAATAAACAATTGTCGCGGGCGATAAAACCAAAATAATCAATTGTCGCTGGCGATAAAACCAAAATATTCAATTGTCGCGGGCGACAAAACAAAAAAAATGAATTGTCGCGGGGGATAAATCCAAAATAATGAATTGTCGCGGGCGACAAAACCAAAATATTCAATTGTCGCGGGCAACAAAAACAAACAAATGAATTGTCGCGGGCGATAAAACCAAAATAATAAATTGTCGCAGGCGTTAAAACCAAAAAAATGAATTGTCGCGGGCGATAAAAACAAAATCATGAATTGTCGCGGGTGACAAAACCAAAATATTCAATTGTCGCAGGCGACAAAACCAAACTAATGAATTGTCGCGGGCGATAAAGCCAAAATAATGAATTGTCGCGGGCGATAAAACCAAAATATTGAAGTGTCGCAGGCGATAAAACCGCGACAAAAAGAGAAAAAATTGTCGCGGGCGATAAAACCAAAATATTGAATTGTCGTGGGCGACAAATCCAAAAAAATGAATTGTCGCGGGCGATAAAACCAAAATCTTGAATTGTCGCCATTGTCGCATGCGACAAAACCAAAATAATGAATTGTCGCGGGCGACAAAACCAAAATCTTGAATTGTCGCGGGCGAAAAAACCAAACTAATGAATTGTTGCGGGCGATAAAACCAAAATAATAAATTGTCGCAGGCGATAAAACCAAAAAAATGAATTGTCGCGGGCGATAAAACCAAAATCATGAATTGTCGCGGGCGACAAAACCAAAATATTCAATTGTCGCAGGCGACAAAACAAAACTAATGAAATGTCGCGGGCGATAAAGCCAAAATAATGAATTGTCGCGGGCGATAAAACCAAAATATTGAAGTGTCGCAGGCGATTAAACCGCGACAAAAAGAGAAAAAAATTGTCGCGGGCGATAAAACCAAAATATTGAAGTGTCGCAGGCGATAAAACCGCGACAAAAAGAGAAAAAAAATTGTCGCGGGCGATAAAACCAAAATAATGAATTGTCGCGGGCGATAAAACCAAAATATTGAATTGTCGTGGGCGACAAATCCAAAAAATGAATTGTCGCGGGCGATAAAACCAAAATCTTGAATTGTCGCCATTGTCGTGTGCGACAAAACCAAAATAATGAATTGTCGCGGGCGATAAAACCAAAATAATGAATTGTCGCGGGTGATAAAACCAAAATATTGAATTGTCGTGGGCGATAAAATCAAAGTATTGTTTTGACCGCGACAAAAAAAAAATTGTCGCGGGTGATAAAACCAAAATAATCAATTGTCGCGGGCGATAAAACCAAAATAATGAATTGTCGCGGGCGTTAAAACCAAAATATTGAATTGGCATGAGCGACAGAACCAAAATATTGATTTGTCGCGGGTGACAAAACCAAATTAATGAATTGTCGCAGGTGACAAAACCAAATTAATGAATTGTCGCAGGCGATAAAACCAAAATAATGAATTGTCGCTGGCGATAAAACCAAAATAATGAATTGTCGCGGGCGACAAAACCAAAATTATTGTTTTGTCGCATTATTTTAGTTTTGTCGTTTTGTCATAATGTCGCCCTCATTTGCATATACGTGTTTTTTTACGCATGGCCCTTATCAGCCACCATACTAAAGCCTTAAGGTCGCGTAAAACTCGATAAACACTTCAAGCGACACAGCAAACGATCTCCTTTCCCCCACAGCGAACGCTTAACCTAGTAGAGGCTACTAGCCTATGTATATGCGTAGGCCTAACATCCGGACAGATTGGTCGTAGGCCTATTGAATTTAACAACCCACCTAAATATCGTAAATTTTGTTTTGAAGTTCAATCCAATGAGTCCGTTAATAAACGCAACAATTGTACTGTGCTTGTTTGAGACAGTAAAGCTCAGTACCGGTAGGCCTAAAGCCGCGTAAAACTCGATAAACACTTCAAGCGACACAGCGAACGATCCCTTTCCCCCACAGCGAACGCTTACTCCGAATGTCAAGTGTGAGTCCAGCATACGGAAAGGATTATGTGTTATATACTTGTATTTAGTAAATACCTTGTGCATTTGACAATGATCGGTATGTACTGTAGGAAATATAGAGTATTGATGGTATTGATATAGAGGTTGAAGCCCGCGGCCGAATAAAGTAATATATTCTTTTATTTTGATACCTCGTCGACATAACAGCTTTTCTCCGCTATATCTCTTCGGCGTGTTTAGTTTAGGCCTACGATTCCTCGGTACACTAAAGATTTATCTTAGTAAATACTCGGTTAATTCGGTAAAGAAAAATAGGTATTGTTATACTAACTCCTTGAAACCCGCAGCTAAATTACTGGTAGTAATAAATTAATTTGTACTCGATTTGATTCTCATGATGAGGAGAAACTCGCAGCTGATCCCCGGAACGACGATGTAGTAACACACGTCGATTCGTCGATGTTCACGGCTCGACAGTGCTTTTAAAATCTAAAGTAGTAAATTTCCAGTGTATCGGTAATATGATTTGATGAGGAAAATGGGCTATTGTTAAAATCACTGTTTGAAGACCGCGACTGAATTTGAAGTGTGCGGCAATAAATTAGTTCATTTATACTTGAATTGATAATCGAAGTGACAGTCGGCCTGCGGGTTGATTTCGGGATGACGACTCGAAAAACATCTCGCCCCATTGAATGGGGCTAAATTTTCGATGTTTACGGCCCGACAGCGCTTTTGTAACGATGATTCGTGGAAAAACACGCGGGCTATTTGTAGATCTCAGTGAGCTGAACGATATTATATGGATTGTATATGAAACAGCGGTAAGGTAACAAAGCCTGTGTTCTTTTGGTAAAAATAGTGTGGAAGAAAATAATAATAATAATAATCACGCGGATATCAATAGGGTTTTCTGTGAAATAACAGAAAACCCTAATAATAATCACGCGGATATCAATAGGGTTTTCTGTGAAATAACAGAAAACCCTAATAATAATCACGCGGATATCAATAGGGTTTTCTGTGAAATAACAGAAAACCCTAATAATAATCACGCGGATATCAATAGGGTTTTTCTGTGAAATAACAGAAAACCCTAATAATAAGAAACACGCGAATGTCAATAGGGTTTTCTGTGATGTAACAGAAAACCCTAATAATCACGCGAATTTCAATAGGGTTTTCTGTGAAGAAACAGAAAACCCTAATAATCACGCGAATTTCAATAGGGTTTTCTGTGAAGCAACAGAAAACCCTAATAATCACGCGAATTTCAATAGGGTTTTCTGTGAAGAAACAGAAAACCCTACAAATGTGATTTCAAACTATTAGCTAAAACATCTGAAAATTACATTTCATTTCAATTTGGTTGTTTTAGGTTTTCAGATTCTTATAGATTTTTAGCAAGTTCATTAGATAATCTAGCAAAACGTTTAGTTGATAATGATTTTATAACAACACGATATTATTATCAAAATGAACAAGATTTTAAATTATTAAGATATAAAGGTGCAATTCCTTATTCATTTTATTTAACACGATGAACAACATGATGATTTCGAAGAAACAAAACTATTAAAAGTGCAATTTTATGATCAATTAGAAGATGAGTACGTGAAAGAAGAAGTTTTTAATAAGACATTAAATATTTGGAATCATCTTAAGATGAAAAATCATGGTGAATTAGTAAATTTATATGCAAAATCAGATGTTATGATATAGGCTGATATATTTGAAAAATTTCGAAATGTTAACTTAAAACATTTTAATGTTGATCCTTGTTATAACAATAACAAGGATAATCTTTTTCTGTAGGCATTATTAATTTGCAAAAATCTTTATCATCACATTACTCTTTACGACAGAATTGATTGGATATTTATGATTTCAATTACGTGGATTTATGACATTTATGACATTATTATCAACTGGAGTTATGACATTTTCAAACATTGATAATACAATTTTTGCTATTATAAATGAGCGAAGTGGGGGAAGTGAAGGAATTAACTGTGAAGAAAAAACCAAGAACACAGAAACAGATTGAATGGTCTCGGCAATTAGGAATTAAATCAAAAGAATTTAAAAAAGCTAAAAAAAGAAAATCTAAATAATGAATATGTTACTGATAAAGATGAAAGTAATGTTATTTCTACTCCTAAATTGTTTGAAGAATATTTTTATTATTCAACTGGATTTGTAATTGTACTCGTTTTGATTGGTTGTGATTGGTATAAAGTATCGAATAGAATTTCTGTTGTTAATAATTCTGAAACTTCTACTGTTAAAATTGAAAAAACTTCTGAAATTCCAAAATTCACTATAAAAAATGGATTAGTATTTTAGAAAAAAGCAAAAAAATAATCAATTTTATTTAACAATATTTCTATTTTTTTATTAATTAGATATCTCACTACTTTTGTCTATCTATGCGGAGCAATTAAATTGTCCAGATAAGTCATTTCGGATTCTTGATATTTAATTTTTATTATTTTATTACTTTTATTATTTTTGTTTTTTATTTTTCTATTATTTTTAAAATATTAGTTCAACAACTTCAAAAACATGATGGCCATCTTCATCTTTTCCATGATAAATTACTTTATAACCTTCCAAATCTTTTAATTCGTCTTTATTCAATGTAACCCATTTATCGGGTAAAAGTACTTTAAATTCTCGTGTTGTACTAACATTACATTAACCCATATTTAGTTTTATCTTTTCCAGTTTCATTATTTTTTGTTAATTTCTTTTGTAACATCGACTAATTTTTTTACTTCATATCGTTTTTTGCTGGTTTTATTTTGTTATTTATTGACGCTAAGAATACTTTTTTGTCTCTCATTTATTAAGGGAAAAAATTAAAAGTGGTGATGAGTGATGTGCCGACCTCTCGACCTCTGATCTGAAAACGTCATTTTAAAATATTACTCATGGTTTCCATTTAGTGATTTTAGTGATTTGCTTGTAATACGTAAATTATTTTCTCTCTGTGATTTTACACGAAGACCCGGATGTACGTGGTAATGAGAATTCGACCCCATTGATGTTAGCTAGTAAATACGATTGCCGTGAGGTGGCGCTAATTTTATTAAAACACCAGGCTAATGTGAAGGCAGTTGATGCTAAAGGTAAAACGGCTTTTCACGTGGCAGCGAGGAGAGGTTTTCAGTGGATGGTTCAGGTATCATATAAATTGTCTCAGTCAGTAACTCCGTCATTTGATGTAGTTTGTAAATATTGGATATTTTGATTTTCTGTTTAGATTTTATTAGAATCTAAAGGCGGTGGTCAGGGTATAACAAACGCTAATGTTACCGACGACGATGGCAGCACACCTCTCCACGAGGTGGCATTGCATGGTAGTCCGGAGACCTGTAAGATCCTGGTAGGTCAATCATTGATAAGCTCGAGAAGCATACTGCTATTTGATTCACTCATGGACTCAAAATCGAAATTAGTTTTTGAGTTCATTTATTCACACTTCATTTATAGTTGGATAAAGGCGCTAATCCTTTGGCTACAGATATCAATGATGTGACACCATTGATGTTAGCATCAGCTGAAGGTCATCCAGAGGTCATGAGATTATTGATTGATGCAGGTACAAACTCCTGGCCCAAATAATAAAATTATCAAACCAATGAATACTATACAACTTAAATAAACTATTTCTTACTATCTTCAGACTTAATCTTCATCTTACCATTTGATGCCAACAATATATATTTGAAGTCCAAGTGCTTTGAAACAAAATTTTGTTTGTACGGGATCGGTGCCGTTCCATATCAACATGTTACTAGAACACCTACGATCGAAAATGTCATAGTATTTCCAGTGATCGATCATTTTTAACAATCGATTGATTGAGAGAGGATGGGATATTGAACGCATATGGGGGGTGAGGGCGAAAAGGGAGAGGGAGAAGAGTGAGAGGCGGCTCTGATGCTATACGAGAAATCTGCCTCATATTATTTGGCTTTTGTACCACGAGGCGATGTTACACGACTAACCCCCTCCCCATTCAAGTAATCATATAATCAATTGTTGTATAAAATCATGTTTCAGTAACGGATTCGGATGATTATATACCGGAGTATAAACGTTCTTATATCGGTAAAAAAGACAATGAAGGTAATACTAGTTTATATTACGCTGTGCAAAACGGAAACTTAGAGGTAACTATATATCAGTATATATGCAATGTAGTATGCAAATTTCACTGTCGGTTCGACGTTAGCTTCGATGATGTTTTTATTTTTTATTTTGAACTTATTCGTACTTAAATTTCGCTGATGATTTCATTTTTGCTAATTTTATTGTTACATTACATTTTGCAGTGTGCTAGGCTATTACTGAATGAAGGTGCCGATGTTAATGTAAGAAAGGTACGTATGAAATATTCTTAATTCCACTAATATTTTTGGTGTGATATTTCATTCTACGCATGTTGTTTTCTGGAGCTGTATTTTCTTAATGCTTTATGAGTATTAGCTGTATCCTTATTGCATGTTTTACGAATGTATTCTGTAGGGTGATTTGAAATTAACCACTAAAAATGAAACCTCGGTAAGTTTGTAAATGTTTCCATTTTTAAGCTGACAGCTGCCAACAGTCGCAGCACTACTGGCCCACAGCCTGGCTCACCAACGCGCAATGATGTTTAAGCAAATGATTGAATCTCGCTGGTGTTTGAATCCGATGATTTCGAACTAATTCGTCCCAAATTCGTTGATTTTTCCTTTTGCTGATTTTATTGTTTCATTACATTTTGTAGTGTGACAGGCTACAACTGAATGAAGGTACCGATGTCAAAGTTAGAAAGGTTCGTATGAAATAATCTCAATGATTTCACACAAGTATTCACCTTGGTGTTTTATTTCATTCTTAGCTTGTGGTCTGGAGCTGTATTTTATTAATGCTTATATGAGTATCGGTTGTATAGTTATTTATTGTATGTATTTACGAATGTATTCCGTAGGGATGTGATTTGGAATCAACTACTTTAAATGAAACCACGGTAAGTTTGTAAATGCTTCCGTTTTTAACATGACAGCAGCTGGCATCAGCTTGCAGCACTAACTGGCCCACAGCTTGATACACTGGAACCTCTTTACAGCGAACACGGAACAGAAAATATGTCCATTATAACACTATGACATTAACAAAATTGTCGTACTTTGGACGAATTTCTATGTTTGTTTATCCGATGAATCCTTGTATCCGAGTTCGTAATACATGTAATAAGGTTCCACTGTAGAACGGTACACATGGACAGTAATGGTTTCGCCACTTTCTTTCACTAAATGTGATCCTGTGAAATCTACAACCAGTTACCTCAAAGGCTAGCCAAGAGCAAGACGTGGGGCAGTTAGATGGCAGATTATGTAGAATCACTCAAGCCCATTTTTATTCCTTCTTGCTAGTTTTGTTCTCAAGTATGATCTATGTGAGGCGCCATCGAACAATATATTCAGGGTGAGCGTCTTTCATTTATATCTGGCTGGACTTTGTGCCATCATTAGAAACATGAAACCTGGCCCACAGGGTTCAGCTCTCAACCTGGGTTTTTCCCACTTGAAAACACCATACAAACCTCTATGATGACATATCTTCTATATTTCACAAAATAGACTTCTACGTTGCGATACAACATTCTTGGAGGCAATCGAAGTATCGTTTATGTTCCTTCACAAATTGTAATCGCTTCTCCGGCGAAGCAATCATCTTATCATCAGACCAATGACGACCTTATCAGTATTGACATTGTGGCGTGGTTTTTCAACGTTGGTGGAATTCAAGTGAAAGTTAGTCCTTTCATCGTCGTCAGGAAATAGAATCCATCTTCAATCCCATTGGCTTCTAGGATTTCGATCTCTTGCCTAATCCCAAACCGTAGTTCGGTAAGATCCCGGAGATCGAACATTTGAGAACGTATCAAATTTTCCCGAATTCTTGACGGCAATTCCACAATGATGATTGAAACCAACAGGTTACAATAATTTTATGGTGATTTTCCTGGTCCCTCAAGACCTCTCAGGCAATTTTCAATTTCATCATATAATCCTCTCAAACTAGAGGATGAGGCCTCAGTCCTTGGCAATTGCAACAGTTCCTTCACATAGGAAATTCCTTAACTTGTAAAGCTGTCCAAATCTTTCTAACAAAAGATCTACAGCAACCTGAGCTTTCTGGTATGGGAATCTTTCTACATCCAAAACGTATATTATTGTCTATCAATGGCCGAACAAAATGAGTCTCAACATGATCTCCATTGTAACATGCCCCTATTAAGTTTTAGTAGATTCAATTTTTGTAGATTGAGTCTATTCGCATGTGCTGGGCCAAATGTATTTGCTAACCTTGGAATTTCTTGAGTCTCATGTTCTCGAATAATGCCATCAATATCGTACAAATTATCCCTTAGCACACCAACATTATCTTCTGCCTCCATTACCAGGTTTTCTCCCTCATCTGCATCGATGGGTGCTTCTACCATTCTTCTTGCTGTTTCTTCCACCGATTCAATCGCCTCTCAAAATAACTCACCGTAGTCTCTTCAGCCTTGCAACATCTTCTGTCATAACCATCTCCATCACTTCTTGGACTACCTTCCACACTCGCACCTTTCTTGCCTCTTCAATTACCCAGCAGGGCCTGAACATCGTTCTCTGCTGTCGACATTGCCATGTTTCGGCACCAAAATGTCCTCAGGTTCAGTGAATGTCGTACAAGACAAAAGAATATGCTCAACTTAACTCGTTATTCATAGTGGAAACCACAACTAACATACACGGTAACGGTATGCAATGGTTTCTTCGACATCCTCGATATCATCTGAAACGGGTGGTGTTGCTTTTGATTGATTTTGCTTAATCATCATTCTTTGATGTTAAACTCACTCAACTCGACTCACCAATAGACCAAGCCTCTCAGTCCCTTAACAGAGCTAGTCTTGCGCACCACGGCTCAATGCAGATCTTACAACTTTTACAGAATTCACCTTGAAAGAGAAGGCAATAACTTATTCTTAACAAGACAAGATTGTTTTTACATTTCTTTCTATTACTTTCCAAATTACAAGGTCAACAACCCCCCCCCCTACCCCCTAGCGTGAGATAGCGACAGGAAACACTTTACTTAAATCATTACCCCCCCCCCCCCCACATCTACCATTTGTTTGAAATGCTATGAGAAAAAGACAACAAATATAAAAGGAATTCCAACCCAGCTAAGATAAATCACCATTATTTCTGTGTTCATATTTCTGTATTCATTATTCACAGGCGAATCTAATGAGGCCGTTACATATCGCAGCTGTGAACGGATTCTCCGAGTTAGTCCAGTTGCTACTCGATTGGAAAGCGGAAATCGACCCTCGTGATTGCGAAAAAATGACTCCTCTTCATAAAGCGGCTATGTATGATCGTGTGGTTATCATTAAAATACTGATCGATCAGGTAATTCACTAAACATATCCCGCGTCTTGTCAGTCGTTTTTTAAACACAAACCAGTACCGTAATACAAGATTATTTCTGTAACACCGGACCGTCCTAAAGAGTTACGCCTCTACCGTCTGCCGCTATAAAGTAAAAAGATCTCTAAGGATCATTCAGTCGAGAGTTCCCTTAATAAGTACCTCTTATTTCAAAAGCTCAGCTGAACAATTTACTGATCACCGGCTAGTACTGTGGAGACGCAACGTTTTCTTCATCAGTTAGGTTGCTTTCATTTTCCTGGTTGAACCTGCAGGTTTAACCCGTCCTCTGTGATGTGCCCACGTTAACTCTAGTCTGAGACAGGTGGGGTACTTATAAACCTCGAAGGAATTTTCGGTACAGACTCATCAATGATTTGTTGTTATTTTAGTTTTGTAGGGATTGGGATAATAATCATTTATTGTTTGTTGTAGGGAGCAGATATCAATGCTAAAGACATCAATAGTCTAGGTCCGTTGCACGTGGCATGTTGGAAAGGTCAGACGGAAGCTGTTGAGTTTCTATTGGATAACGGAGCGCAAATCAATTCATTAGATACATCTTTAAAGACATGTCTTCACTGGGCTGTAGAGGGTGAACATAGTATGACTGTCATGTCTATGTTAGTTGTAAGTTTATGGAGCCTGAGGATATATGAGGGGGTCGGACGGCCGGGGATGTGTCTCTAAACCGATGTGGTGTTTTTACGTATGTATTTTGCAGAAGAATGGTAAATCGATTTTAGACAGAAAAGATAGGAACGATCAAAATGTTTTACACTACGCCGCGTATGTGGGCAATAATTCGGTACGTGTTTTATAAGTATCCCACTGTCCGCTCTGGGAAAAAATCGCATGTAACAGTAGAGTTAACGGATCTAAGCGGCCTCGGTAGCTCAGTAGCTCAGTGAGATAAGGCGCGATGCTGTTGTAACTACTATCAGTGCTGATGACAAGTGGTTTTGAGTCCTGTTGGCTGCTTACGGTGTGCGGGCAACACCTCAAAGGCCGTCCCGTCGTGAGGTTGAATAAACCAATATAATAGGGTTAGTCTTGGGAAACCAAGGTCCAAAGGCAACACGAACAAAAACAAACAAATATCGAACTGTGAGAGTTCATAACCATCGAGTGCTCATCCTATACATCGTTGACAGTGAATGTCACAATGTACAGTCAAGTTAGGTCAAATGTTCACCGCTATACCGCTTCGACCCGTTGAAACAGGGCACTAAAAACCTACCGGAAAATTTCATCTTTTAAAACGGTTGAAATGAGTAGACATTTTAACTCGAGAGTCAAATTGTGGAGCTGGATCCCGATGATAAACTTTTATGCCACATTTTGGCCAACTGAACCCAAGGGGTTTTAGTGATCGAATCCTGGGGCCACTGGCTCAAAATATGTTATCTATTGAATTTTCAGTTGGTACGGATTCTACTGGAAGCTGGTGCTGACGCTAGTGTTAAAGATACTGATGAGAAAACCCCGTTGCACATCGCGGCTGAATCGAATAATTTAGCTTGCGCTGAAAGTTTAATAGAAGCTAGCAAATCGGAATTAAACGATGATGACATCGATGGCCGAACTCCGCTCTTATTGGCTAGTATTAACGGGCATCGTCACGTGGTTAAAGTATTGTTGTCTTTCGGGGCAGATACAACATCAAAGTAAGTATCAATAAATGTTCTAAGATGAATGTGGTGTTAAATTAATCAAAATGTTCTATAATTAATGAAAACCATCATCGTATAGAGATGATAGCCGCTGTACTGCACTGATACTAGCTGCTCACTATGGCAACACCCCGACTATGATCATATTGTTAGATCATCATGCTAATGTTAACGACGGCGATAAATTAAAGGTATGTTAATTGTACGTCACGTGGGCAGACCGCCCCTGGAGTGAAACATATGTTTTCCTTCATATTGCGAAAATCCCACTATAAAGACGAAAAAATAAAGTCCGAAATTTTTTCCTTGAGCTCGTGTAGTTTATTAAACGTTTCGACTATAAACTAATAGTCATTTTCAGGAATACTGAATAAAGTTTCGGACTCTATTTTTTTCGTCTTTAATGTGGGATTTTCGTAGTATTATCGTCAAAACACGGATAAGTGTCTTTTCAATATGTGTTCCTTGTTTGCAAAGCTGTTGCAAGACAAATTTCGACGAATACGGGTATCCATTACACTCCAACCATTTCCATGGTATAGGGAGGAAAAACAGTGTTTAGAACTAATTACAAAAATAGAAATAAGAACATCTTAAAACATAACAAACGTCATTTACAACACGCACACACATCTTCTGGGTTAAAACGAAAATAACCCCAATCATATCACCGCCCTTGAAAATAACCGAAATCATAACAGTAGTTCAAGTAAATGTTGTACATGTTTTTATTTTGTAGAACACCTCATTACATCACGCCTGCTCGAGTAATCACGCTGATGCAGTCCGGTTACTATTAGAACGCCATGCTGACGTCACATTGAAGAATTCGCACGGTCATTCGCCATTAGACGTTGCAATTAACAGTTTAGCCAATGAGGCTGCAATAGCGCTACTTAAACATAAAAGGTTTCAGTCGTTTTGAATGTAGTTTGCTATATCAGAATATTTTATGACTGAAAGTTTTCATAAGTAGAATTCTGTGAAGGCGTATTTGAGACGCCCCCTGTCGGTGCTCCCTGTTACTGTGACTATTGATACCGCACATGAAGTATATTTACACACTTTCCTAAGCCGTCTAGTCACTTGGAGCGTCGTCAACCCGTCAGTAAGAGAATCTAGTTTTCATTACGCGTTGATGCATAGTCTAGATTTGGTTTATGTATGCATCTATCTTTTAGTCGTTATCTACAGCCCGATCGGAATCTTGTGGTGCACATCCTCTCAAAAATGATTATTGTAAATTATCGAAACAAGTCATGAAATATATTTAATCACAAAATTCACAATGCTAATTGTTATCTTATGTGTTATCATCACCATATACCAGACTTAAATAAGGCACACTAGTTATCAATGTATAAAAACATTATTGTAACGGTTCTAATCGCGTCAAAAAATCACAAAATCTTCATGCTGATTAGTAATTGTCTGAAATTAATAAGTTGAGAGCGAATTTTTATTGATTTTGAAACCTGTTATCTTGCACTGGTCACGGAGTCTATTCAAAATGCTCTAGCGAATCAAGGATAGGCCCTGCACCCCTAACTGGTGCCCCTGATGATGTGATTGTTTATATATTGTAGTTGGAGACAATCAATGTGTATCAGGGATAAGAATGAATATACACCGATGCAGAGACTGATTGAACGTTTACCGGAAGCAGCTAAAGTAGTAATGGACCACTGCGTCCGAGCATCAACTGATGATCATGAGGATAAAAATCTAGAGGTTTCTCATTATCCACCTCACCACCCTCCTCCTCCCCTGCTGACTAGTTAAGTTAAGATTTATAGGATAGTCTACATAACCTACCTCCCCTTCCGTATCCCCTCCTCTCCCCTCCCTGCTCCCCACCTCCCGCCAAATTAATGCTATAAAGATTTCAATTTTTCAGGTGACATTTGATTACACGTTTTTAGATCCGGGACCTGATGATCCGATGTGTAAAAAACAAAGATGGTTCGCTATGGATGTATGTACAGTCCTATCATTTACTAATTATTTGCCTATTGTCTACTGATTGTTTCAGAGATGAGAATTCCCCGCGGATCCGCGGTTTCCCGCGGATTTCAGTATTGAAAAATATCAATTTTCCAAATAGTCCAAAAATGATGTAAAAGTATGGGGGGGGGTGATGATCTCACTCAATTGGTCCGGCGCGATCGGTAATCAGGTGAACCGTAAAAGCGTTCAGTGCCTGTTTTACTTATCGTCACGTAAAAGTATCGCATTTCAATGCATATTCATTGCAACACAGTGATTTTGTATGTGATTTGTACTACGCTGAGTTTGTATGTATTTTATCGATCGGTTGCAGACACGCACGCACAGCAACAGTAGTAACGTATATAGGTCTACTTACTGTTGCTGCGTGTGTGTGGCGAACGCTTTCGGATATTATACACTACTTGGTGATGATTTTTAGTGAGCATTCATCGGCGCATTTTTACTGCAATAATTCAGGGCTCGACCCGTAATGCATGAGATGCTGAATGTCATCAAATGAGGATGTACCACATTGGAACTAGCCATTACCTTCCAAAATATAATAGTCGTTCATGGGTTCGAGATCGCTCTAAGTGCTCGGAAAACGTATTTAATTTCTAAAATTTTCTTGGGGGAGGACCCCCAAACACCCCCGAAATAGCTTCGCGTCTTCGGCGCTTGCTAGTGCTGACGGCTACGCCGTCAGCTGGTTCGCGTATGTCACTCAAGAAAAATAACCCGCGGATTTTACAGGTCGGCGTTCTCATCCCTGTTGTTTATTGATTGTTTACAGACAATGGTAAAGGCTAAATCCACGGATCTATTATCTCATCCTCTCTCCCAGAATCTACTCTCAGTTAAATGGTAAGAAAGTCTATCATATTACGTAACCGCCATATTTATATTGTGTTCGGTATTGTATGTACATTAAACTTCCATATTCTGCTGAAATTTCAGGGTGAAATGTGTTCGGTATCTCTTCTACAGTAATCTGTTATTCTATGTGATGTTTGTATTGTTATTGAATATCTACACGGCTCATGTCGTTGATTTTCCTATAAACGCCACTTTATTCGACGAATTCCATCATTGTCCAATTTACCTCAATGAAAGTGAAAAGTTAAACTCCACATTAGTTGATTATTACATGAAGGTAAGGTATATCTATTAATCTATTAATCCCTAATGATGATTTCAATATTTAAGAATCATACATAGTAGAAACTACGTAGAATCTATATAAAGTGTTGCGTAGTAAATAATTTGACATTTCACTGTTTAATGAATTGATCTGTGATTTTTGACAGCATGGTCAGATGACGAGGGAAATGCGTCAGGATCAGGATTATAGTTTTTTCGCTGTTGTCGATGTTCTGTTACTGGTGATGGTCGTCACATTCTTTGTACGCGAGATTGTCTCACTAATTCGACAGGTAAAATAACGCGCCCGTATTAAGGGGGTTCGAACCAACCTCCCCGCTCATTGGACGAAGTTCAGCGCAGATGCCGCCCCTTAGAAAATTTGAGCATCGATTTCAAAAGATTCACTCATTGGTAACACTTTTTCATTCGTATTCGTTTGAAATATGCCCGTGCTTTCAAACTTTCTCGATTTGGGGACAGATTGTAGGAACAAGTATAGTAAGATTCTCAACCCAAATAAGCTAGAAAAGATCTACTTTCATAAAAATCGAACGGGTGACCACTGACTCCAAATAATGCATATTTACCGGGTAGAGAATGTTTCAATATTCATTTACATTCTCTATTTGCAGAAAATGTCGTATTTCTTCGATGTTTATAACTACCTGGTGCTAGCACTATTAATCAGCACTTGTGGATATATATATCCACCAATGACTAAACCGTGTTTGATGCAGTGGAGATGTGGATGGATCGCTATGTTCCTCAGTTGGTTTAATTTCATCATGTACATGCGCAGGTAAAACAACCACCCCTCCTCCCCCGCTTCCTCCCTATCGTCCAAATAGAACAGTCTGTTATACGTATTTGAATGATTGTTTGAATTTTCTATTCGCAGGGTTGATTGGTTGGGAATTTATCTGATAATGTTCACAGCAGTTTTTAAATCAGCGATAAAGGTAATTGTGACTGGGTTGACATCCCAACCCACAGTGTGGGGTATATATTGTCATAAACTGAACATCAATATCTGCATCTCTGTGAATTCCAGATGTTGGTTATTGTGTTTTTTTTTATTTGTGCATTTGGAAGTGCATTTTACATCGTTATGGGAAAATTGGTAAGTTTTACATACCGGTATGTATCTCAATCCGAACCATCCCTCCTCCACACTTGGGAGCTCTGTGTCTGGGTTGTGTTGCCTCCTCTACCGCCCCTCGCTCTGATTGATATATTCTATATTTTCAGGCTATATTCTCTGATTATATCAGTAATGTTGTGTGTATCGCTGTGAATACAATCGGTGAAATCAATTACATCGATAATATCGTCGATGGTGATTTGGGGCCATTTTGTACATGAGGCAAACATTTTATTATTAATTTTTATCATATTGATGCCTACAATTATCATGGGTTTGATAGTAATTGCATTATTAACAGCCTGCTAGAGGTGCTGACCCCTGTAAAGCAGGAAAACACAAATTAAATCAAACCATGGACGTTTAAACTAGATACGTCCATGATCAAACCAATCGATTGATTCCTAGTGTTTCATATTGGTGTTCTTGATTTGCTTTCAATTGGAAACCCAATGCACTAAATTATCATGCATAGGTAGACACGCCTGAGTTGAGGAGTAGTGGATAGATAATTGTACCCGCGGGGATTCGATAGACCGGGATGTGATAACGTATGTGTATGAATAATGATGTGTATTTTCAGCCGGTATTTGAGACATTTGAAGCAAATGCAGTGACTGTTATGATTATGACTGTAGGCGAAATCAACTATAAAGATAGTTTTGTAGGATCAGAATTGAGTCCGTTCAAACACGATTGTTTCATTCTATTGGTTGTATTCGTTATTGTGATGCCCATCATGATCATGAATCTATTGGTATGTTCATAATTTCATCCGCCAGAACCATCAGAACCATTACACCTAAAACTATCTGAACCCCTTTACACCACGAAACCATCTGAACCACTTTACACCTCGAAACCATCTGAACCTGTACTTAACACCACGAAACCCTGAACCATATATACACCTAGGACCAGGAACCACTTTACACCCAAAACCACCTGGACCACTTTGCCAAGACCATCTGAACTATCTCTACACTACGAAACCGTGAACACCTTTATAACCTGAACTACCCGGCCACTCCGTACCCCGCCGTAAACTCATCATCGAACATATGCTGAAATGCTTATTTCCTTTTGTAATATTTTTTTCTCTTAAAACTCAAAACATTGATTTCAATACTAATTCAGTGATCACGTTGCGGGGTTTGAAAAAAAATAAAGCTTGCCCTATTTTGGAGGTCGTTTTGGGATAACATTACCCGAATATTATAGTCTATCTACTGCCTATCCAAAATTTCTCATATTATTTGAATGGTGATTAGAAAAATTCACTCTATAAACGAACCTAAAGATCGTCTTAATTAGAAATGAAATGATCTAAATGATGAAGAATTTTGTTTTAAATAATTTTGTATATTTTGTTTGTAGGTCGGTATCGCTGTGGGTGACATTGATAAAATTCAGAAGAGTGCATATTTTAAACGTCTAGCCATGCAGGTAAATCCCCGACAGCACCGCCCTCCCTCGATCATAATCAAGTGGATAGAGATTAGGATAAGATGTTTGTTCCATTTTTAGTTCCAGATGATCAGTGATATTGAAACCACATTTCCTCGTTCACTTCAGAGAAAAGTACATTTCAAAACTCACACAATCAGACCTAACTCTGACATGTCTTGTTTCTCGAGGGTAACTATAAATCTCTCACTAGAATGGAATACCGCATTAAGATTTTGCATTTTAGCTAATACGGGTCCTGGACGTAGATACACGATTTTTCGGTCAATATTTGGACATTGAAGATGAATTAATTCTGACAACTGGTTAGAACTTGCTCACTAACTGAAAATTCAAACCCAACGAGAACCAGTGCTGGACTTAGAACTGGGCCTCGTGAACCGTGGATGTCGGCTGCGATGGAAGTGGGTCCCGATGAAACTGGGCTGCGATGGAACTGGGTCAATATAAAACTCGGTCCGGATCTTGAACATATTTTTCCTCTGTGTTCTTCCATTTAGTTTCGAGCTCAATTTTTTGGGACAACTAAATCCACCCGATTCATACAGGAAGACGACGAGGTTGATAGTGATAGATTAAAATCAATTGTTCAAGAAATGGCGTCACAGAAAAACAGGTACAAATATAACATACGAACCCCGCTCGAAAACTGATGATCAATCAATGATATGGATTATAAATCTTTTTATAGATTACGAGGTTTACAACGGTTACTAGAGAAACAAGGTCTCATTATTCAGCAATTAGGTCGTAAATTCGAACTGGAGACGAGGGATGTGCAACAAGATCGTGCGGAGAAGGATTCGTACATTCTCTCGGAAATGGGATTCGATCCAAGACCTTCCCCGTCTGACAGCCGGAAACCCTTGATGCGAGCATTAGTTGATGTCTAGATTGCAGCAGCAGCTGATGTTGTTTGTTTGTTTTTAAAATAATCATAACCCGGATATGTTATTTAATCATAGATTGCTTTTTTATCTCAAAATAGGGATTGACCACGTTATCTATTTGTTTGATAGATTTCTATTTAATTGTTTGATTTCGTGTCCTTTACAAACCCACCACACCTGTCGCGGGCGAAACATGGGGTTTGATTTTGAAATCGGAAATCGAAGTGCAAATATAGTTGTGTGGTCAGCGGTCGAGTCAGAATTGTTTGTTTCCGTTCATTCAAACAATCGTCCAAACAGTCTGAACCGGCTGATTGGGGTCGATTTTGTTGGCTGCCTTATTTTTAATACATAGATAATTTGGAAAGATATATATTGCAAGGTTGTAGATAATTTTGTCCATTATTACATTTTTGGTCGTTTGTCCTCGTGTAAATAGTCCGAAAGTATTTAGTTTTTTTTCTCGGTTGATGTTGAAGTCCTCTAAATTGATTGTCCCGTGTGCTGAGTAGATTAAAAGGAAGCACATTTCGAAACGCAAATTATGCAGATGAGAGTATGGTCCTGGTATTCGATGTGTACTTGTACGACATCGACGTTGCAGCTCCAATAAGGATGGATTTCTCAGTCAAGGGGTGCAGTTGGTACGTACTTCACACCTCGTGCTGAGTTTGCCTTAAAGTATATATATATAAGTTGTGCACGGGGGCAATGTGTTTCTAATAAACAGTGCATAGTTAGATCCGTGGATGCGGACGCAGTCAAGCGGACAGTGCTATGCGCATTGATAGACCGCCAGCGAGAGAGAGCGGCACAGGCACGTGAGATTGTTATGGCGAAGTTGATAAATGATAACGAGTGATTCAATTTTGATTGTTCACAAATTTTACAATTCGCATTGAACAAAACATACATTAATAATTACATAAATACAGAATGACGGTATAACAGCGTGGGGATCCAGTACACATCTCTATTATACATGTTTACAACTTAATTTGAGCATATTCGAATAAATTTAGAAAGGTTTATCAGGATTCTTTTGTTTTTTGTACAGAAAAGGGAGTTCATGTTTTAAAAATTTTGAGTTGAGCAAAATCTTCTAGGGATTAGCTAGGGATTGGCCAGAATTTTACCATACTACTTTTAATGTCAATTTCAAGAGGAATTCGACCGTACACCATAAAATTGGGTGTCTACTTATTCAGTCTAGGACGTACTTGACGGAATAATAGATGCACATTTTCAAAGATATTTACATTTTCGAAGCCCCATATTTCACAAGCATTAAGCAAAAATGGCTCAACAATACTATCAAATAAGTGGAGACTGACATCGATAATTAAATTTAACTGTTGACAGCTATCGCGCAATGCCTTTCGGCATTTAGTAAAAGAACCATTACAGTTACTACAATACCAAGGTACCTGGGAACTGCGGTCAAAAAATTTTTATTGGCCATTCATTTCTACTCTTGTTGTTGTTTAGCATAATGCTAGTAGAAATTTCCAATTCTTCCTAATTAACTTGTATACAACGATTTTAATACTGTTATCAGCAAAATTTACGGCAGATGAGAGCCGCCATATTTGAAATCCAAAGTGAGGCACGTAAACATTGGTGACGTATCGCGGCCCATCACACACTCCAGTGTGTACACTCATAGATACACTCATAGATACACTCATTGAAGATCTCAGTTGAAACTTGCGATTAAAATACTCCTGCTGGGCTACCAGTGAGGTCTTAACTTTTATTTATGCACTCACTGTGTGAAACATATCGAAATGATAGCTGATGTGGCGTTATGCTGTAGCTAGGGTTTTCTGTTACACCACGGAAAACCCTATTGATATTCCTCATATTTATTATTATTATTGACAATTGATTCAAAACTGCAAAGGCTTTCTTACCATACCACTGTTTCCGATACAATCCGCTTTAACTGTTTAATTCATTTAGCTCACTTCGATCTACAGAATACTGCATGGGAATTTTGATGAATCAACGTTACAAAAGCACTGTCGGGCTGTAAACATCGAAAAACTGAGCCCCATTCAATGAGGCGACATGTTTTTAGAGTCGTCATCCCGAAATCATCCGCAGGCTAGTGGTCACTTCGATTATCAATTCAAGTATAAATAAACAAATTTATTGCCGCAAGACTTCACATTCAGTCGCGGTCTTCAAACGGTAATTTTAACAATTACCCATTTTCTTCATAGATACACTTTACCGATCCACATGATATTTACTACTCTCAATATTACAAGCACTGTCGAGCTGTAAATATCAACGTGTGTCTTGACATCGTCGTTACGCGGATCTGCTGCGAGTTTTCCTCGCCATGAGAATCAAATCAAGTACAAATAAATTTATTACTACCAGTGATTTCTCCGCGGGCTTCAAACAGTTAGTTTTACAATATCTATTTTTCTTTACCAAATTTACCGTGTATTTACAAGGATAAATCATTAGAGTACCGGGGAGTCGTAGGCCTAAACTAAACACGCCGAAGAGACGTAGCGGAGAAAAGCTGTAGTGTCGACGAGGTATCAAAATAAAAGAAATTATAACTTTATTCGGCCGCGGGCTTCAACCATTTTATTATAATATCAATACTCTATTTTTTCTACAGTTCATACCGATCATTGTTAAATGCACAAAGTATCAACTAAATATAAGTATATAACACACTCCGATCCGTAAGCTGGACTCACGCTTGATATTCGGAGTAAGCGTTCGCCAGGGGGACAGTTCGTTGTGTCACTTGAAGTGTTTATCGAGTTGTACGCGACCTACCGGTACTAAGCTTTACTGTCTCAAACAAACGCAGTATAATTCTTAAGTTTATTAACGGACTCGTTGCATTGAGCTTCAAAACAAAATAGAAATAAAAATCCGGCAACATTGCTACGATTTACAAAAGATTTCTTTCTTTATAATCCGAAAATGAAATCGATTTCAAGAATTGAGTACGGTACCCCAGAGACCTATCCCCGTTGAATAAGGTGTAGGATTACGATGTTTAGGAGGGTGTTGAAATTCAATAGGCCTAAGACCAATCTGTCCGGATGCTAGGCCTACGCATATACATAGGCCTACAGAGGTTAGTAGCCTCTACTAGGTTAAAGCTTAGTTCCCTGTAAAGGAGGAATCATATCAATTAGAAGGCATGTATTAGTTATTAACTGGTTCTGACTTCCAATGATCAATCACAATTATCGACGATATTTTATTGGCAAAAATGATGATTTTCATTGAAAATTTCGTCGAGAAAAGTTGTTTTCGTCAGAATAAATTTCTATTTAAACGAAAGGTTTTTCGATCGAACAAATTGTTCGATCGACTAGAATCGTTTTCATTCAAACATCCATTCGAGAAAAATCGTTTTCGCTCGACAAATTTATTTGTCCGAACGAAGAAAAGTTTTTGTTCGAACGAAAGCATTCGATCAAACAGAATCGTTTGCATTCGAACGAGATTTTCTGATCAGAACATTAAGTTTTTTGTTCGAACAGGGAAGTGTGATGAGATGGAATACGGACGCTATTGTGCAGCTCTTGTCGAATGTGCGTTGTAATTGCCCTAAAGCCGATAACGGTTCGTCGGCGAGCGCTTTGTTACGTAACGCGCCGATAAGCGATAACCAGCGAGATCGGGAATCTCCGTAATAATTCAGTTGTTTCCGAATATCGGTTTTTCATCCCATAATAAACTTATATAAAAATTCCTCTGTAAACTGGTTAAACTCAACACCTGATTTCCCCTCATCAATTTTAGTCAATCAACTTGTATTCACAATTGTCTTAAATTTAAGTGCCCCCTAGTTTGTCTCTTAACTGCTTCTCTTTAATCTGTTTTAGCGTGTAACTGTTTCTACGTTAATTTTCCTTTAGTTAGTATCATCTCTGATTACTTGAATTAGTCTCTTTGTCTCTGGATTGTATATATCTCTCATAATTTCTGTAGTATTCATTATTTCTGAAGATGACTATTAGGACATAGACGAAACGTTGAATAAACTACTAACATTTTTGGACTTTTTCGTTATCATTGTGGGATTATCTCTACATCGCTTCAGACGGATATAGTGTTTTATCAATCGTGATATCGGTTCTTTCCGCTGTATTAAAATGGCAACGGTTGTCGACGAAATTATAAATGATGACGATTTTGACGATCTATTCTTTGATAGTGACGAATTGGTTCAGATCGATACGGAAATATTACGGGAATCCTCTGGATCAGGATCAACTAATTCGGCCGATTCTAGTGAGTGTTATTCCTTTTGAATCAATGAAATATCGGAATAGTTTCCACCTAATTGCAGGCACTTTATTCTTTCCTTTTCTTTTTCATATAGGTACTTCTCAGGCTCAGCTGACCAGAGACTGCGATCTGATCACGAGAAAACACACATACAGGTATTTTTTACATTTATTTTTATAATCAATACAATCCTTTTAGGTTATAAAATAATAAACGAATACAGAAAATAATATATAAACATAATATAAAAAATCCAGATAAGTACATGTTAAAATAATAATCATTATTATTATTTTCGCAGGAACGGTATATATTTGGAAAAGGCTATGACTGAAGTGATTAACCATCGAGTATTTAAATTCAGTTCAAATGGAATGGCAGCAGTACATTATGGAAAATCGATCGATAAAATTTTGACTACAAATACGTTGCCGTCCAGACTTGGAATTAACCAGTGGTTTACATGTCCATTGTTTTAATTTGATAGTCACAGGGACAGTTTTTTTAACGTTTTTGTTCTTACGCCATTTTTGTAATTTGACACGACACATATTACAGATATATATCGGGTACTGTTCATTATCATCATCAAAATCAATGTTGAACAACTCCTTCACATGGCTTTTGAAATTATTTTTATCGATAGGACGACGATCCGGAGGTTTCGCATTTTTCCACACAATCGACAAAGATCCATGACTAAAAACAAGAAAAGGTTAATTAAATGAGATTGCTGATGCTATTTAGGCAACTTGGTTTATATGGGAGACAATAATTTGTAGGCCTAATGTAAGCGTTATTAAGTAACATTATTATGTAGTAAATACACATTTTAAAGATCATACTTCGTGTATATGTTTGTGTCGTAACATAGCAACATGAAGTCAGAAACGAAAGCTGCGCGAGTCTGGGCCGAAATATTTGACATCTTCAAGGCCCAAATAACGCTAAAACCCGGAATCGGAACGAACTGGCAAAAACATATGTTTAACACATAAAAACAGACTTTAATCACAATATAAATACTTAATGTTCCGATACCGGGTTTCGGAGATATAGAAGAATAAAAATACATACCTTTTTGGACAAATTTTACGAGAAATTGTTGAATTTCAACCGATTTTCTAAAGAAAAATATGTGTATACACAGCCACTTCCACGTTGTTCAATGAACTGCAGTGCGCATGCGTAGTATCGATCGCAGAACATTTATCGGGCTAAAACTATTGCGGGTTGTTCTGCGACCGAATCAAAGTTGATGTTGACTGGCGTTCAGCTGGTAACACACACTCGATAAGCGTACCTTACTGCTGTTGCGGTAACCTTTGATGTACGGGCTGAATTGAATAGCCTATATCCGGCAATTAAAAGCGTCCGTATTCCATCTCATCACACTTCCCTGGTTCGAACAAGTACATTGTTCGATCGAAGCGTTTTCGTTCCAAACAACAAAATTCTGATGGAACTAAATGGTCTTTTGTTATAATGAGTAATCTTAATTCGCACAAAATAATCTTCTCTCTCGAACACAAGGGTATAATCTGAATCTGGGTTTTCTTTGTATCCAATATCCGTATCATGCCTTTTAGGTTGAAGCCCATCTTCCATGTTTCTGACCATGTACGGAACACAGCTTGTTTAGGTCGTTTTGGAAATTTACTCGGTCTGGTACATTTTGGATTACTGTGTATATCATTAATAACGACAGTGAAGAGAAGAGGACTTAGGATACCACCTTGCGTAACTCCCTTAGCTAGAGCGACTTATTCCAAGATGAGTCGTTCCGTTGATTTCGGCCACCTGTTTTCGTTCGGATATAACTGCTGAGCAATTTGAGCGACCTATCATTGATAGTAATTAGAAGATGGCGTTTTCAACCCAGAGTACGAGGGTACGAGCTCGTAAAAATGAAAAACATGAAAATAATAGCAATTTCTACTTGAATTAGTAGCGAAACTCATAAAAATGAACATTATTTACATGAATTTCATATATTTTAAAATCATTTATATGTTAATTATAAAAGTAACGAGTAATTAACGAGTTGATAAAAATTAGATTTTTAAACATAAAAGTGTGAGTAAAGTGTGAGTGAAATAACTCATTTCATACCAGACGAGACACTCGTCATCACAGCTAGGCGCTAGTGAGAACGGACGATTGCTCTGTGATACGCATATACAGTGAGTGCGCGTAACAACAGTTGCGCGTGGATAGATCAATACAGTGAGTCGCTACTGAGAACGGTTATTAACGCGTGTGCTATTACTGTAGTACAGTGATTGCGTGTCAACTGTGCTCGGATAAATAGATGCTGTGAGGCTTGGGTGAGAACGGTTAATAGCGTGTTTGTTGTATACAAGGGGAAGTAATCCCCACTCATCACCACAAGTAATTTTTTTCCTTATAAATGGGGGAGAATGAACACCAGACAGAAAACAATAATGTTAATAAAAATCAATATTATTGTCCATATTGTAAAAAAATACATCGATAAATCTAATAAATCTGAACATGAAAAATCTTCAAATCATATAAAAAAGGTTATAGATTTTGAAACTTCAGAAAATTCCAATGAAAGAAAAGAACGATTAGAAAATATGAATGTGGATGAAATAAAATGTGAAGTTTGTAATGAATTTATAGTAAAAAGGAATTATAATACACATCTCGAATCACAAAAACACCATCAAAATTTGAGTAATAATGTTTTAGGAAAAGATTATTTCGATGATAAACCTCAACAAGTAAAAAAACCAACTTCAAAAACTAAATCCATTTCAAATAAACCCTACATGGAAAATGTTAGAAATTATATCGATACTCTTGAAATAAAAGATACAATTGAAATTTTAGAAACATTACATAGTAAAATTGGTCCTGTAGCTATTACATTTAGATTTTTTAAAGGTACAACAATAGAAGATTATAGTAAATTTAATGAAATAATAGAAATATACTAGATTTGATAACAGATGTTGAATATCCAAAAATTAATATCTCTGGGAAAGTAAGTTTTATTAAGTCAGAAGAAAAAATGGATTATAATATTCAAACACTCTCTGAAGAAATAATTTCAAAAACACAAATAAAAGAGAAGTTAGAAAAAATATTTAATGAATTTAAACGTCATATTGAAGAAAGATATTTTGAGGGTTCTGGTTTATCATTAAATGAAATTATATATTTAGATTTAAATGTTTATAATACAAAAAGAAATAAAACATCAAAAAGTAATAAAATGTTTAAAAATGATACAAACTTTATAACAGAAAAGGATATTAAAGCATCATCTTATATTAAATTACAATTTTCAACAAAAGCAGTAATAAATGTTCAAAATGAAGATAATAAATGTTTTCTATGGTCAATTATTAGTTGCTTACATCCAACAGAAGATATTAAGCATAGATTTAGAATAACAAATTACCGGAAATATGAAACATTATTTAAAATTGTGAAGCGGAATACCGGGATTCGGGGTAGCGTGCTCTGGCAAGTGACTACAAAAATCTACTTCCGTTTCCGTTAAAATTCATAATGTCAAGTCTAAGGTCTCGACTCTCGGAATTTCCTCGACCAAGAGGGAATACAGGTAACTCTCTCTCTCTCTCTTTCTATAACCCTATACATTTAAGAAAAAAGTTGCATATAGGCGTCGCTTCTAGGGTTCGCTCACGTCACTAGCATCTGGGAGGTAGAGAAGCTAGAAGGGGAAAATTCTCTTGTTTTCCTCCATGAGATTTAACGCGCAAAAATAAGGTCAAGTCTTCCTCTGGTGAGTGAGAATACTTAAAGGAGTCCTAATTCTCAGTGATAAGTCATAATGGTAACACGGGTGACTGAATGTCCTCACAAATCACCCATGAAAAAGGCGTGTGCATGTATGAAAAACTGTGACCAAAAGAATTAATAGAAGAATCATGAATGAGTCAAATAAAATAAAAATCCCCTAGCTTTCTCTCCGACTGAGGAGGAAATACAGGACTGCGTCCAGCGCTACAAGTATTTCCGGCCTCCACAGCCGACCTGATCAGGCGTTTAGCTTCAAAAAGAATAATAGATACCAACTAAATAAAACGAGGAGCATTCACCAATATTTGGCCTCTCCCACTAGAGGGTGCCCTCAATGCTTCCCCTTTTTGAAGACTTACATGATGCCCTAAACTCTCCAACCCACAAGATTCTTCAAGAATATTTTATGGTGTCACAGAATCCCAAAAATGCACAAGAAAATCCTTTCCTCAATTGATAGTAAATCCGACACCACAAAAATAGTTTAGGGAAAAAGGCAAAGATTTAGAATTTTATGTATATGATAATATTCTCTTGAATACTATTTATTATTTCTTGGAAATATTCGAACAATGAACAATATATACACAACCTCGAGGTTATCTCTTATTTACAACATTTAAGGTAGATAAGATGGCCAACCGGCCACCAAAGGAGGAGATTAACAAGGGCATATTGCCCTTAATACAAGTGCACGACTCGCACCAGAATTCAATAGTATTAGGAATAAAGATTTCAGATATTCTAACATTACGACTCAACAATAGTTACTTAAACCCTGCGCTCGTTTTACGCTAAAGAAGATGTAACTCTAAGTGCTCTTAATAAAGATAAGAATTTTCGCTATATTTAATCATAGTTCCAGTTAAGTATTTATTTAATCATTCTTCCTATTATGTTTATGTAAGAGATGGTCACTACTCCGAAAACTCAAAAGTTGAGGGAAAAACCAAGAGAGGAAATCGGAAAGAAGAATACTTTCGGGGAATAATTCGAAGGAGAAAACCTCCTTGAACCCTGAAAGATGGTTTTCCGAAAACATCTTGGAAGAAAAACAACTTTGAGAATAAGGACCAAGAAATACTTAAAGAGAATCAGTGCTAAGTATGACTTACTAAGAAAATTAGATTAATCCCTCCCCCCCATAGTTCAAAATCTTAGTAATACACACCTAAGAATGTGCACCGAGACTAATTAATAGGGCACATTTTTGCCTTTTATAGAGCCCAGATTATGACGTAACCCCATCTAATTGGTTAAAACAAAGCACCCCGAGCACACAATATAATTAAGAACCGTATAGTGGCGCCATCTCGGGCACAGAGCACAGCATAAAAATATCGATTTAAGCACGGGAACATCGATTAAGGCACATTAACTCGAAAAATACAAACCGGGAGTGACCCGAACACATAGAAAAGGTCTTTAGGTACAGTTTTTGAATTCAGATTAAATCATACAATATTTCATTAAGATAGAAATAAAAATAGTTTCTAATCCACCAGACCGAAGTCCAAAGCATTAAACATTCTTGTCTCAGAGTTACAAATACATTATAAGGTTTTATCTTACATCATACAAAGTTTTAATAGGAATTTAATATGAATTTTAGACTGAGCTGGGGAGGACTCTGCAGCTGGAAAATAAAAAGAACAGAACGAATTGAAACGAATTTCCGCTACAATCGATCAATATCCAGTAACTATAAAAATGATACCCAAAATAGAAAAAATTAATGATTTAAAAATTAATGTATTCGAATTAATGCAATTACCAAAGACAAAAGGCGAAAATATTTAAGATTATACATTGGAAGCTATATATTTAACAGAATATTATGATGATGAAAATGCTATAGATTTGTTATATCACAAAAAAGATGAAAATGAACAATATATGTGGTTAAAACAAATTGATTTATTCTTTAGAACAGAAAGTGATTTTAACAGTCATAAAATTTATCTATGTAGAAAATGTTTATCTAAATTTAGAACTGAGAATGCGTTACTAAAACATAAAGAATTATGTGATAATAAAGATTTTTGTAAATTAATAATGCCAACAGAAAAAGATTATAAATTGGAATTTACTAATCATGAATTTAAGAATATTGTTCCATTTGTAATTTATGGGGATTTTGAATCGTTGAATAAAGAATTAACTGATCAAGATAGAAAAGAAATATATAACAAAAATCAATGGATAAAGGAAATGAACTAAATTAAGACACAATACAAGACCCACCAATTATAAATACAATTAAAAAAGTTCATCAAAGAGCTGCTGCTTATGGAATTTACATAAAATAAAATTATCCTGAATTATATGAAAGTCAATATATTTCTTTTAGAGGTGAAGATGTAGTTAATAATTTTTGTAACAAGATAATTGAATTAGAAAGTGATTTTGTGCAATTATTAAACAAAAATAAAAGAATAGTTATGACAAAAGAAGATGAAATTGATTTTAATTATGCAACTCATTGTTGTTATTGTGAAAAACGTTTTTATTCATTTGATAAAAAAGTTAGAGATCATAATCATTTAAATTCAAAATATCGTGGAGCTGCTCATGAAGATTGTAATTTACAAGCTAAGAAAGTTAATTTCGTACCAATATTATTTCATAATTTATCAGGCTATGATACCCATCTATTTATAAAACAATTATCGGGAAAATTAGGGGCAATTAATCAAGAAATAGAAGAATATAATGTTATGAATGGTACAAATGTAAGAAAATATGATTTTAAACTATTAGCTAAGACATCTGAAAATTATATTTCATTTCAATTTGGTTGCATTAGATTTTTAGATTCTTATAGATTTCTAGCAAGTTCATTAGATAATTTATCAAAAAGTTTAGTTGATAATGATTTTGTTATAACTCGATATTATTATCCAAATGAACAAGATTTTAAATTATTGAGATATAAAGGCGCAATTCCTTATTCATTTTATAAAACACATGATGATTTTAATGTAACAAAATTATTAAAAGATCAATTTTATGATCAATTAAAAGAGGAGTATGTGAAAGATGAAGTGTTTAATAGAACATTAAATATTTGGAACCATTTTAAGATGAAAAATCATGGTGAATTAGTTGATTTATATTTAAAATCAGATGTTATGATATTGGCTGACATATTTGAAAAATTTAGAGAAGTTAATTTGAATCATTTTAATGTTGATCCTTGTTATTGCTACTCTAGTCCTGTTTTAACTTGGCAATGTGGTTTAAAATACACAAATGTAGAATTAGATTTATTAAAAGAACCAGACATGGTTTTATTATTTGAAAAATCAATTAGAGGTGGAATTAGTGGTGTTATGGGAGATAGGTATTTTAAAGCAAATGATGAATATAAGTTATTATATACTGACGCTAATAATGTATATGGTTGGGCAATGATGCAACCTCAACCATACAAAAATTTTAAATTAACAGAAGTTAACAAATGATGATAAAACTGACTGGGAAAGCGCAATTGCGAGTTTAAAAGATGAAGCACCAATTGGTTATTTCTTTGTAGTTGATTTAGAATATCCTGAAAATATAAAGTTTAAAACAAGAAACTTACCTTATTGTTACCCAGAACATTTACGGTTCCTGAACTTCGCTGAAAAAGCTGAAACACTGAAAAGCTGAAACGCTGAAATAAAAACGCTGAAATTTCAGGGAATTTCCGAAAAACGCCGAAATTTCAGGGAATTCCCGAAAAACGCTGAAATCGTGCTAGGTACCGACAATACACGTTTTGAAATTATTTCCGGGCCGGTGTCCGCTGCCGAGTCCTGAACCGTCTTTTAGACTCTACCTTCGGTTACAGAGACATGCCTTGAGGTCGTCGTCATGTTCGACTTGATCGATTGCGGATTGCGTGGATTGTTAGATGTGTTTTTTGTTTTATGCGCATATACCGGTACGATCTAACAATGAAATTATCACTTCATTTGAATAAATTCTTAATTACAGTAATATTTATTCTCAATATTTTTTCTTATATTTGGTGATTTCTTCCAACTTATCATTGCCAAGTCTCATACAAAAGTAGTAGCTGAATGAAAGTACAGCTAGTAAGGCTGAACCTGATAACCCAAATTAAGTGCTATCATGGAACTTATGACTACTTTGATTCTATTTTGGTGTGAATAAAGGTTCAACCGTCATAGTATACTGTACTTAGCATTACTACGATTGGGTGCCATATTTCTACAATCTCTTCAAGGAAGGAGTCTTGGAGTGTCTTTCGTTCCCGGGTAGGCATCCTCGCTTGCCAGGAGACCAGTATCGCTCCCAAACTCGCTTCCACCTGGCCTCACGACGCGCGATTTCATTACCGGCGTTTTTGCGAATGACGTCATATATCAACACGCGACAATACTTCCGTTTTCGCTACGTGTTCGCTGATTGGTCCATTTACCGGGAAATTCCATAGATGCCAAATGTCGTTTGTAACAAGCGCTGTGATTGGCCCGACCTGATTCTGGTCGGCTAGTAACGACTCGAGGTCAAGCGGTTCGGAGAACAGCTTTAGTGTAGTGGGTTCGAATCCCTTGACAGGTGAAGATGCCGGGTAGGGTACGGGGTAAAACCTGGTTTACTTTCTCTGTCTACTTGCTGGAGACTACTATCTGCAATGTATTGCAAGTTTTTATTTGTCTGGCTTATGAGAGTCGAACAACGTTTTCCCATACACAGGCTTGGCTTTAGTACTAGATGAAGGCTAGGCACTGCACATTGTGGATTGACTGGAACTCTAAACTCACAAAATTAAATGAGTCAACAAGAAAGATCCAATAATTTGACGTTTGTCTAATTATATTATTTAACAGCTTAAAATAATACTTAACACATTATAAGAATACACAAAAGAAATCAGTTCTTACATTATATCAGAATCAATAGTTCGCTTAACTCGGGCTTAAAATTCTGGTTCCATTGCTTTATATTCTAATGAAATTCACTAGCATACCTTAGAATATTGCTTAGCTTAAGATAAAAAATTTGGTACCAGGAAAACGGGGAAGTAAAGTGGGTGTACTGTACATCCCCAATTGACTTATTTCTCTCTGGTTGAATCAAGTTATTACTGAAATAGCATTCGAATAGCCATTTTGTTTTTAAAAATTGTGTCGTTCAGCTATCCTGCTGCAAATTTCGCAGTTCAAGTTAACTAGTGCCATCTGATTTCTCAGTATCTCAAATTTGCACATTCTTAGCCCGAGTCTAAAAATAGAAAAAAAGTGCATTTAAAGTAGGAAATAAAAGAATAGTGGCTAACACACTCTGGAGATATAGCCTATGGGGTGGGCCTAGTTTGAAAGCACTGAGGTCCGAGGGAACAGCACTTAGTAAATAAATACTGAAATCAAACTTACAAAACACCCAATACTTGAGATGATGTACTTGACAAGAAGTGTGTCCAGCTGAGCAAATCAACTTTATCTATGACTCCTCCTTTTATAGATACCGTAGTAGTCTAAAAATAAGAATCGGTACATTTTTCTAACAGTTGGTATGTCATTTAAAAAAAAAAAACCTATTATTATCACAACACAACAAATAAATTACAGTTGTTGAATGGTTTGCCCGATTTAGATTAATTGGTTGACGCTAATTAGTATGACCTATAAGTAGGGGCCTACTGCATGTCATTGGCGTCAATCCATTCCATTCCACGGTGAATTAAAAAGAAATTTAGTTAGATCCCTTTTGTCCAAAAGCTGCATCATTTATATAACTAGCTGTCAAATTTAATTTACCTCCTTCAGAGAATACCATAGTCCGTCGCCCATCAACGTGTTGACAAAAGAAAAGTTGCTTATAATCCTGTTTTATACATGAACGATAGAAGTAAACCATATTCTTGGAATATTGAGCATAGTGTTTAAGTTGGCTTGCACGGTTTGTGAATGGGTTTTCCTCATCATGCTGCCTTTATGCATTAAAAATCCGGATTTCAAGCGAATTAATTTGTTCAACAAGTGGCCCTCTAGAAGTATACTCCACACATACTGCCCATGCATGTCTCTGTAACCGAAGGTGGAGACTAAAAGACGGTTCAGGACTCGGCAGCGGATACCGGCCCGGATATTATTTCAAAACGTGTATTGTCGGTACCTAGCACGATTTCAGCGTTTTTCGGGAATTCCCTGAAATTTCGGCGTTTTTCGGAAATTCCCTGAAATTTCAGCGTTTTTATTTCAGCGATTCAGTGTTTCAGCTTTTTCAGCGAAGTTCAGGAACCGGAACATTTAACCGTAGATGATAGTTATTTAAGTGAATACCAGAAGAAAATAAAACCGAAAGATCATGTTTTTACAGAAAAATTAATACTTACTCAAAATAATAAATACAATTATATCGTTCATTATAGAATGTTAAAATTTTATCTAAAACAAGGAATGAAATTAAAGAAAGTACATAGATATATTGAATTTAATCAATCGAAGTGGTTAGAAAAATATATAGATTTCAATACTCAACAGAGAACCATATCAAAAACAGATTTTGAAAAAGATTTCTTCAAATTAATGAATAATAGTTTTTATGGTAAAACATGTGAAAATATTAGAAATAGAAATGATATTGAATTAGTAAATAATTCTGAAAGATTAAGACATTAACAATCAAGTCCTAGACATTTAGGAAATAAAAGATTTGAAGATTATTTAACAGCAGTTAAATTAAAAAGAACGTCAATGAAATTTAATAAACCTATATTCATTGGTTCAACTGTTTTAGAAGTATCAAAATTATTAATGTATGACTTTTATTATAATGTTTTACAACCACTTTTTGGGGAAAAACATATAGAAATCTTATATTTTGATTCTGTTACAGCAGACACCCCAATATTATTAAAATTCAATAACCAAATATTAATTAGAAGAATTTCAGAAATAATTCCAAAACAAAATGAATGTTATATTTCGTATGGTGAAAAAGAATTAATACAAATAAATGAATTAATAGATGTTTGTACAAGAAATGGATGGAAAAAATTAAAGAATATTATTAGGCATAAAACAAATAAGAAAATCTATAGAGTTAGAACTAAATTAGGGTTTGTAGATGTTACTGAAGATCATAGTTTAATTAAACGAAATGGCGATGAAATAAAACCAACTGATATAAAAATTGGAGATGAATTATTACATAAAAGATTTTTCCAAAGAATGAATCATATGTCATTTGATGAAATAATTGAAAATATTTATAATATAGAACCTGAAACATTAGAAGAAAAAGAATATTTTATTAAAGGATTTTTTATGGGTGATGGTTCAGCAGGTGTGTATAATTATGTTTGGGGGAATAAATATTGTTGGTATTTATGCAATCAAGACTTGAAATTATTAGAAAGAATTAAGACATTCTGTGAAGAAGTTTATTCACATAAAACATTTAGAATCATGGATGTTATGAAATCATCAGCAGTTTATAGAATACTTGTAAATAATCCTAAAGATTTTGCTATAAAATATAATGATGAATTCTATATTCATGCAATAGTGAAAAGTAATACTTCAACAAAAGAAAAGATACTTCCAGATTATGTATTAAATGCAAAAGATAATTTAAGAAAATGGTTCTTCATTGGGTTCTATGCTGCAGATGGTTCAAAAAGTTTCAAAACCCGCAAAACGATATCTTTAGCTCAAAAAGGAAAAGTTGCTTATATCAGGATTGAATATATTATGCAATTCTTTAGGTTTTAATATGAATATTGGATTGATTAAATCTAAACCAAATTCCTTTAATTTAAGCCATGTAGAAAATGAGTTAACAGAAGAAGTTAAAGATTTATTTGAAATATATAACCCAACAGATTATGTTTATGATTTATCAATTGAAGATGGTACATTTAACTGTGGATTTCCATTAATAGCGGTCAATACGGATGCGTACATACTAAAAATCAAGACAAATGACATAACAAAAGACTTAAAAACATTAAAACATCATTTTGATTTTAGCAATTATCACAAAGATCATGAACTATTTAGCAATGATAATAAAAAGATTCCTGGTAAATTTTGAGATGAATTAGGGGGTGATGAAATGATTGAATTTGTTGGGATAAGAAGTAAAATGTATAGTTACAGAACAAAAGATCATGAAGCTAAAAAATTAAAAGGAGTAACAGAACATGTAGTTGATAAACACATAGAATTTCAAGATTATATAAAGTGTTTATATAACCCAATTGTAATGATACATAAAATGAATTGTCTAAGATCAGAAGATCACGAGATGTACATTAATGAAGTTGAAAAAACTAGTTTAAATCCATTTGATGATAATAGACATATTTCAGATGGTGGTATAAAAACATTACTTTATGGTTATTAAAATGGATCAATATCATCAAACTCGAAATCACTATTGGTTTCTTCTTTTGTTTAGGTTCTTCCATTTAATTTTTCTCATTCAAATAAAGTTCTATATTATTCCACATTTCATCTCGCTCTCTTTGTTTCTTTTTGTTGTTAATTCATCAAATGGAATTATAATATCGATGTTTAAATAATTTACAATCTTATTTAAAAAGAATTCATAATTGATTGAATTTGTTATTCTATTATCCACATAATATCTTAATATTTGTTTGAATGTTTCTTTTATATTTTCCATATCTTCTTCTGTTAATTTAGGTTTTTTATAATAATCTTTAAATAATAAATATAAATACATTTTCTTTTCTTGAGTGTTAAATGTTGATGGAATAATTGTTTTTATTATATCTTTTTTAGTTATTTCACCATTTTTATTTTCTATTATTTCCATTTTTTCAAGCCATTGCTTATATTCTGGTGTATGATATATTAAATATTTCATCTAGATATTTTAATTTTGGTTCTATGAGAAAATCTCTAGTTTTTTCATCACCCCATAAATTTTTTTCCCATCCACATACATTACATAATATCACAGAACCTTCTTGTCTGAAGTACTCATAAATACATTTTGGACATTTTTGAATAATAGTAATAGATCTACATTAAGTTTTTTCTTACGTTTTCTTTATGTTTTATTGTTCTATTATGTAGATTTGAATTACTTGTTGTAATAATCAATTTACAATATTTACAATAATATGTTTTTCTTGTTAATTCATTATATTGTTTTTCTAACTTTTCGACTGTTTCTTTATTATCTGGTAACGTTTTCCCATATTTTATTTTTTCTAATAGACTATTTTTTCTTTCATTGAATTCTGTTTCAAATTTATTAGAAATTTAAATGTGCTTTCGAAATTGATGATTCTCCCAAGCTTCTATATTTTCAGGACTAAATTTCATTCGACAAGGCTCACAGAAATGATCTTTTATATTATCCTTATCATAGAATAAGAAAGGTCTTTTCCAAATAATTTCAGGTTCAACTTCAACAGAACTACTATTACTTTCGTTACTATCAACATTAGCCGTTGCGCCATTAATTTTACACTTCTCTGAATGCGTTTTAACATAATTTCTTGAGAACAATTTATTACATTTTGGGCAGTTTATTTTAGGGGGTTTATAATTTTCATCATGTTTTTTCATATGTCGAGCCATATTACTTTTTCTTAGAAGTTCACCACAAATTTCACATCCTATCTTCTCATCCATTTATTTAGGAAAAACTTAATTAAAATTAATTTTTAGTGATGAGCAGTAATTTTTTTGTGCTATAAATAATGGTAGAATTAAAAGAATATAGAATATTTGTTGATTCAAGAAAACTAACAAATTATAAATCTCATAATTTACTAATACAATTAGATAGAGAATTTAAGAATTGTGTTGATTTAAAATTAGTTAATATAAGTTTATGTAATTCTTTTCATGATATATCGAATAAAAGTCTAGAACATTTAATGTTTTCAATCTTTTACAAAAAAAAGGAATAAATGGTTTTTTATATATTTAAAACCAGGATTATATAATTTAGATACATTAGCACAAGAAATTAATAGAAAAGTTCGAGCTCAATTAGGAAGTGATTCCGGATTTAGTATTAGATTTTCAAAAAGTGATAGTTCTAATAAAATAAAGATTAGGTTAGCTCATGAAGAACAATTTAAATTTACAGTAAGAAAACCTTTAGCTAAACTGTTAATAAAGGAATTAACCCAGATATTGTTACAGTAAGCGCAGAAGGTAGATCAAACTTAATACCTTACATACATTTCTATATCTATTGTAATTTTATTAATCCTACAAAAACATTTGAAGTAACTAAAGATACAATTTGTAATTCTAGTATATTAAATATTTTACCATTAAAAATGTTAAACAATTTGGAACGCAAATAAATTATAATTTAGCTGAATGTGATTTTAAACCTTGTATACCATAATTTGATAATTTTAAATTAGAAATAAGAAATCATAATGGATATTTAATTGATTTAAATAACTTTCCTGTGATATATGAATTAGTTATAAGATGTAGAGAGTAATTTTTTCATTATATAAATGAATATAACTGTTGGACCGAGTATATGTTTTGGATGGTGAAAATACATATTAAAAATATTGCATTTTCTAATGAAACAACATTTGAGTATGAAACAACAATAGATAAAGAAACTTTAAATGTAGAAAAAAGATTACTAATTTAATTAGAGAATCTTTAAGATTTTATGAATTAGATGAAGATTTTATCATCGATGATATTTTTAAAAAAAATAATTGAAATATATACAAATGAAACTAGTAATGAAATAAATGTTGAATTAATCATCACTAAGATAACTAAATATTTTGAAGATAGTAATATTTTTGATAAATAAATGAGTGATAATAAGTGGATAATAACTGGATTATATAATGGAGCATTACTATCAGTTGGAACTGTTGGTTATTCAATGGTATTAAAAAAAGTATTTAATACCATTATTTAATGTTGATAGATTTGATATAAATGATATCTTAAAATTAACATTAGCAGTAACTTTATCTAATTTAACTATTGATTATTTGGAAAAACAAAAATATATTACTCCTATATAATTACATAATTTTTTGCTAAATAAATGGCTTCTTTAATTCTAACTATTATAGGAACAGCAATTGTTAACGCTTCAGCATTTATTGGTGGTAGTTATTTATTTAGGCATATAGATAAAAATAGTTAATTAGAAGAACAAAAAAGACATAACTTAGCATTAGAGAAATACAATAAAGCAGCAGAAGAATACAGAGAAAAGAGGCAAAACTATATGGATTATATTAACAAAGAATTATATGATCAGAAGATTTCACATAGAGATTTTCAATCAGTTGATGATGCAATGAGTTTATATAACGCGGTAACCAATAAAGAAAAATTACATCTATACAAACCTAAATTATTAGATTATTATACTCCAAGTAAAGAACAACAGAAATATGAAATAATTTGGATTTTAGGTGGAACAGTTATTGTTATATTTGTTGCATATAAATTTACTTATTAGTAATTTTTTTGTTAAATAAATGGATGATAAAGTTGATAATATTGATATTATTCCTCATGATATAAATAAAACTAAATTAAAAATATATTTAGAAAAACAAATATTAGAATTTGAAAGTGACTTAAAGATAAAAAAGAAAAAATATTTAAAAAGTAAAATTAGTATATTATCTTATTATTAGTGGTTCAGTTACAATTAGTTCTGTAATAACATTTCTAGCAATATTCTCACCATTAACACCTTAAGCTATATCAATTGGTGTGCTAGGTTTAAGTTCAAGTGTTTTAACCGGTATAAGTTCAAAATTAAATATAAAAAGTAATAAAGAAAAAATTAAAACTAATATAAAAGAAATTAATAAATTGAAGAATACACTAGATTTTATAATAAGTTTAAATGGCCATATAACAGTTGAAGAACAAGATAAATTATTAAAAGAATTAATAAATTATAAATTTTTTAATTATATAAATGGGGTTTCCAAAAGCTTTCCAATATAATAAATCATATAGATATTTAATTCCACCTATAGATTTTAATGGTATTATAACATATAAAAATGTAGTTTTACCTTCATTAATTAATTTAGAAATTTATGTTACTGAAACAAAGTTTTTCATTTCTAGAATGGAAAACATATTTAATACATATGAAGTTACTTTTACTCGAGATGAATATAATATATATTAAATAAAATCTAATATGAAATATTGGCAGAATCAATTAAATTTTGCTGTTTATTGTGCAACAACAGGGTGTGGTATAAGTTGGAATGATCACTTGAATAATTTATATAAAAAATTTGTCTTATTCAGATTAAAAATTCATTCATACAATATTTAGATTTCATGCATACTTTCAAATTAGAATTATATTAAATGAATTAGAATGTCCTTTACCTGGATCGAAATATTTTAAAGAATTGGATAATAATATTAATCTATCTAAGTTTTATAAAATATATAATGAATTTAATATAAATATTAATTCCGATTTTAGAGCGCATGGTAAATTGCAAGGTATTGGTGAAGAGTATGAAATAAAAAGAATTGATTATATGCATAGAATTTCAGCTTATCATAATTATAAAATCGATAATGATGATGGTTGGAATAGTTTTATTATAGATAATGGTGAAGGTTTTACAAAACCTGGTATACAAAGAATAAATCAATCAATTAGAACTTATTTAATTTGTATTTTAGGTGCACAAGTTGAAACAAGATCACCAATAGTTGGAAATGATAGTACTTCATTTGATGCGCAGAAACAATTCAAAGTATTATTTGAAGATTCTAGTCATAATGATAAAAATAGATCGATTCCAGAAAACCTTGTAAGATATCAAAATTATTTAGATAAATCACATATTAGATTAAATTATTGTATAGGCCCTAATCTATTAATTATTTCTAATGATTTAGTATTAGAGATGGGAAATATAATTGGTTATAATAATCTAATTAAAACTGCAACAATAAATAATTTATTTGGATTAAATGATATAAATAAAAAGATAATTACTGCTCCAAAATTAATGGAAGGTGAAAAAAATAAAAAACATATTCAATCAACAGAAACGAAAACTAAAAATATTAAATTGGATAATGATTCCAAAATAAAAGATTACAATACTACAGAAAATATTAAAACTGATGATATTCAACATTAAATAATTAAACTAAATGATGATAATAAATCCCATGAAAATGCTAAATTAGCTTTAACTTGTATAGGAATTGTTATAGGAGGAATATTATATTTCAAATTTTAATTTTTTTATTATGTAAATGGATGTAGAAGGTGTAGAAGATTATGAAATGGGAGAAATGGGAAATAATAATGAAGGATATATTGATGATGATTATAATGATGCAGAAACTAATATTGATAATGATGATGAATCAGCATATAATTCTAATTTAACAGATAGTAGTTCTAAAACCATATCAACAGGTGAATTTGATAGAAGAACTAAATCGAGAATAAATCCTGAAAATGAAGATCCATATTTAGTAAGACAAGATTTAGATTATATAGACCAAATGTATAAATTCAAACCTATATTTAAAAAATCTGGATATAATATAAATGATAGAGGCGCTAGACTTTTAGTACAAGAATTACAATATTTAGATGGTGATTATTATTATCGTTTGGAAAAAGATTATTATATTGATATCTCTTATAAAAATCAAAACAAAATATTAACAGAATCAACCTTGGAAAAATTAGAACCAGATAGAATTGAAAAATTAGTATTAATAATGAAATAGAAAATGTAACACAAGAAGAAATAAAACCCTATAAAAAAGTATTTAAACAAAGAATTAATGAATTATTTGATACAATCAATGATAATTTAGAAACAGAAACAACTTCTGGTAAACTTATATCAAATAAAGCACCAATTGAAAAACTTTTACCAAATGGATTACTTGATGCAAGAAATCAAGAATTAGCAGATTTAAATATATTTTCTGATGAAGCAATTAGAGAAATTATTGGTATAAGACTTGCATCTGATAAAATTGCGCATGATAAAAGTATAAGAGATTTAAAAATTGGAACTTTAGAAGATGATTTATTTAAATCAAGAAAAGAATCAGAACAATTAAAGTCTGATCTTGATCATCATGTAAATGATGAAATAGAATATAGGCAAAAGGAATTACGTTTAGAAAAAGAAATAGATGATTTAAAATATAACAAAGAATTACAGGAAAAAGAAAGAGATAAATTATTAAAAGAATATGGTAATAATTTTAAAAGGTTAAAAGATGTTTTTAAAAGATATCTAATAAAACCAAATTCTGAAATATAATTAAAAGATAGAATAAGATTATTATTTAAGTTAGAAGGTATAACAATTCTTTCAATTATAACATCTGTAACTATGGTATTCACAACAATTGGTTTAGCTATATCAAATTCACTGAAATCTACTCCTACTCCCAATAAACCGGATAAACCCCCGAATGATAATAATTCTATAAAAGATAAAGTTAAGGGTGGTTTAAAGAAATTAGCAAAATATTTATGGGAACTATCTAAAAAATCTGCTGCAGCATTACCCGGAGTTATTGCATCAATTGTTGGTTTTATATTGAAATCTGCTAGGAATATTCTTAACTTTGCTGCTGAACATATTATTTTATTTTAATTACAGTTGTAAGTGCTATTATTTTTGGGTTAGTGAATATGATATCAAAAGATATCAAGTAAACATAATAAAAAATAAATAATTAATTTTTTTGTTAAATAAATGAGTGGGAGTTATATAAATCCTTCTAAGAATTCTAGAATATCTAATGCTATTAAAGCAGAAAGATCACATCATATAATTACTCATAACCCTTCTAATATTAATCCTGATGAAACTTTATATGTTAGAATTCCTCGATTAACACAAAATACTTTTTATGTTCCAAATAGTATTTATTTATCAGCCGATATAAAAGTAACCGGCAATAATAATAATAATTATGTTGTTGTTAATGTTGGGTGATATTTGATTAAAAAATTAACTATAAAGATTGGACCAGAAACAGTTTTCTCATTAGATGATTATAATTTATTTACGCATTATAAAGATTTATGGTTAACTAAATAAAATAGAAATAATATGGTATTTCAAGGCATTCAATCGGAAAACCAAAATAAATTAAGATCTGAAGCCAATAATGCAGTAGTAGCTGATGAGGTAGATAATTTGATTAAAAAGATTTATGGAAGCAAATATAAAATTCCATTAGACTTTGAATTGATAAATAATAATGCACCTTTATATAAATATGCAATTCAAGAAGATATCATATTTGAGATAACACTTGCTCCTGTAAATGAAATTGTATTATCTAACGTTGTTAAAGATATGGGTTATAAATTATCGAATATATGTTTAGAATATAATACAGTAACTAATGAAAATGTTGCTAATACAATTCAAACTCAATACAATCATGGATTTTCATTACTATATGATTATATTGATAAATTTAAAACTGTAACTATTAATGCAAATGATGAAATAATTAATGAGAATATTAACTTCCCACGAAGATCTATTAAAGGTATATTAATATTTTTTACCATTGCAACATATACTAATGGCGCAATAAAGGTAGATAATTATTATAATCCTGAAATAACAAAAGTAGAAATAACTATCGAAGGAATAGCAAATAAAATATTTTGTCAAGGAATGAGAATGATAGATCAATGGCCAGAAATTAGAAAACATTTTATGAATGAAAAAGTAAAATCATTTGAAAATTGTAATATTAATCAAATTGATTATTATACCGGCAATAAATATGCATTATGGTTAGATTTTAGAACAACAGAGGATAATTCACTACATGGTTCTGGGAAAAAACTACAGAACACTAAAGATGGAATACAATTATTCATGAAAAAGAAAAAAGGAAGCTTAAATTTCAAAATGCATATTCATATTATATCTGACGCACAATTAAATATTGTAAATTCAAAATTAGATAGTATTCAATATTAGAAATGTAAAGTTTAAATTAACGATATATAAATGGGTGGTAAAAAAACTCCTAATACTAAAGAACAATATTTAAGAAATTTATATTACAACCCTGAGAGTTCGGTTGCTTATTCTTCTACCAAAAAAATATGGCGTCAAGTAAAACAAGATAAATTAGATAAGATAATCCCACAAAATTTAGTTAAATATAAAGATATAAATGAATTTATGTTAGAAGAACCAACATATACAACACATAAAAAAATTGTTAGAAAATATAAGACTCGTAAAACTATGGTAAGTTATGTAGATCAACAGTGGCAAGGAGATTTAATTGAAATGAAAAATGTTAAGAAAGATAATGATGATTATTGGTGGATATTGAATATAATTGATATTTTTAGTCGTTATGTATGGAGCTTCCCACTTTATAGAAAAGATGCTGTACAAACATCAAATGTTTTAAGAAAATTTCTTTCAGATGATAAACTAAAACCAGAAAAAATACAATTTGATGATGGAAAAGAATTTGATAATTCATTGGTTCATGGACTCTTAGGTTTTCATAATATTAAATATTTTTCAACAAAATCGGATAAAAAAGCAGCAGTTGTTGAACGATTTAATAGAACATTGAGAACAAGAATGTAGAAATATTTTACAGCAAATAATACTTTTAAATGGATTGATGTTTTACCAAAATTGATAGAAGGATATAATAATTCTTATCATTCTTCTATTGGAATGAAACCTATTGATGCTAGAAAACCTGAAAATGCTGAAATTGTTTGGAATAATTTATATGGAGCATTTCTTGTAGATGATTTTGGTGAACCTAAATTTAAAGTTGGTCAAAATGTTAGAATTTCTAAATATAAAAAGATATTTGACAAGGGATACGATCGAAATTTTACTAGGGAAATATATAAAATAAAAAAGGTTATAACATTTATGGTTAATAAACCATATGTCTATAAATTAGAAGATTTAAATGGTGAAGAAGTTGATGGGTATTTTTATGAAGAAGAATTGAGTTTAACTACTGAAAATCTAGGACAAGAATATAAAATTGAAAGAGTATTAAAAACAAAAACTGTTAAAAGAAAAAAAATATTCTTTAGTAAAATGGGTTGGATGGCCAGATAAATTCAATGAATGGATATTATCAAGTAAAATTAAAAATATATAAATGAATAAGGAATTATTTATATTTGAGCCTCATAATATGTTAATTTCTGGTGTAACAAATTGTGGAAAAATTACAATTTTTGGAACTAAAATTTGTATTTCCGAGTAGTACTTACCCTTTCCTATGGTTTTTGCCAATATTTTCTAAATTTGGATTTATCGCCAATGGTTTTTCTATACGACCCGGCCCTGCGGTATTGCATTTAGCCACCGGCGAAATCCGCCATCTTTTTACGTCATAGCAGACCAAAAAAACAGCTATGCGGGGCAGGTGGGCGGGATTCCCACCATAGGAAAGGGTAAGTACTACTCGGAAGTACAAATTTTAGTTCCAAAAATTGTAATATTTCCGACGAGTACTGTACCCTTTCCTATGGTTTTTGCTAGACTAGCCTAGCACAAGGATGGTGGGAAAGGTAGATAGAAAAACCACCGCTCAAACGCAAGGTAAGAGGGAAAAAGAGAGCACTTACCCAAGCACGGAATGGAGCACTGTAGCACAGGGAAGACCGGTTGGCCACAGTGAGTCCGTCCAGCTCAGGGGCCCCCCAGAATTTTGCGAAATTAATACTTGCAGATATGAGCCCAAACTATGTACAAGGATATACCTCCTGTGATCCTGATAATGCAACATAAATATTCTACACTAAAGGGTCCGATCGGAAAGAACGGACACCTTGAGCCATGACAACAGGACCAAGTGAAGCTAATGAGCCTAACTGGCCTGAAACATCCCGTAAATAAAATGACGTGAATGTCGACGGTGAATTCCAAAAGGCGGCCCGACAGACTTCCTCCAACGGAGCACCCGAAAAGGCTGTGCAGGAAGTAGCTATAGACCTCACTTGATGAGAAACCACTCCCTCCGAGGAAAGGTTCTCCTTCAATAAAATGTCCTTGATCAGTGAAGAGACCCATCGGGCCACTGTGTCCCGCGAAATATCCCCCTTTAGGTGATCCAGCAGCGGAATAAATAACCGCTCCCGTGAACCCCTCCGTGAAGCAGAGCGATCTAAATAGAAACACAACGCCCGCACAGGACATAAAGTCCTGTCCGGGATGCCCGGTTCCACTCGATGTTTTAGGCCTTCAATTCGCCATTGACGCCCAACCGAGCCTGGTCGTTGGTTCTTTGCCAAAAATTCCAAAGCAGGCCGCAGGGAAAACAAATTCATTCCCTGGCCCAAAGACAATATGACCTTGTCGGACTGAAAGCGTATGAATCTCAGAGCGACGGGCCGAGCAAGCCAAGAACAGCAAAAATACAGTCTTTTTTGACAAATTTGCAAATGACGCTGCCGAAAGAGGTTCAAATGGAGCCTCCATTAACTTCTTCAAAATTACAGACAGATCCAACGGTGGAACTGTCCTTGTTACCCGAGGCCGGGAAATAGAAAACCCTGCAACCAGCTGGGATATCCAATGATCCCCTGCTACATTTGGCCATCCAGACGCACGCAATGTATGAGAAATCGCGGAGCGGTAACCTTTAATAGTTATGACCTGCAAACCTTTTACTACAAATAGGTGCAGTAAAAAATCTGCCAATTGAGCTACAGAGGGTGAGCATGGATCAATTTCCCCTGCAGCACACCAATCCGCAAAATGACTCCATTTGGCATCGTAAATGGTACTTGTTGATGGCCGCTTAGATCCTGCGATAAAGGAGGCAGCCTGTTCTGAAAAGCCTGAAGCTGACAAGGATCGCTGGACAATGGCCAGGCGAGCAGATTTAACCACTGGCTGTTTGGATGATGCCGAAAGTTCCCCTGAGACAGAAGCGATGGGAAATTCGGAAGAATCCTGGGGTTGTCGCACAGTAGGCTGAGAAGTGGTAGGAACCATTTCTGAGCCGGCCAACATGGTGCTACCAGAACTATGTTGCATTTGACTGATCTCTCTATTTGATCAAGTAAGCGCGGCAGGACTGGTGTGGGCGGGAACGCATACGCATGCATCCCCGACCAGTCCAGAGAGAAGGCATCGACCCCCACGCTTCCGGATCTGGAAACGGGGACACAAACAGAGGACACCTCCGATTGAACCGGGTGGCAAACAGATCCAGCAGCGGATTGCCAAAAATGCCCCGAACCCGATCGGCTACTTCTTGGTGGAGAACCCATTCTGTCGCAATAGCCTGACCTCGACGAGACAGAGCATCGGCCATCACGTTCCTTTTCCCTGCTAAATGTGCCACAGTCAGGGACACGCCCTTTGTCTGGCACCAAAGAAGAATTTTGGCCGACATACCTGTGTGGGTTTCTGAGTGAGTGCCCCCTTGGTTCTGAAGGTAAGCCCTCACTGTTGAATTGTCTGTGGCTAACCAAACGTGGTGGCCCTCCACTCTCCTGTGAAAGAACTTCAGGGCCTTCCACACGGCCAGCATTTCTAGGAAATTTATGTGGTTGGCGGCCTCGTAGCGAGACCATCTCCCGGCTTTGACTCGGTTCTCCAGATGTGCCCTCCATCCTTGGTGACTGGCATCCGTGAATACACGAACTGGAGCCTCTAACAGGGCTAGTGACACCCCGAGCCGAAGATTCGTAGTTGCCGCCCACCACTGAAGATCCGGACTTAGATCGGTTGGAGGTACGGGAATCAAGGCCCCCCAGTTGCCCTTCGACTGAGACCAGAAGCCCTTCCAATATTGTTGCAAGCGCCTGCTTCTGAGGCGGCCTAAGGGCACCACCAGACCCATGGAGCTGATGGAGCCTAGAAGCCGTGACCAGTAACGAGCTGTTCTCGGGGTTGTGGACACTCCCGCTACAGCTTCTTGAAGTTTGGCTACTCGAACCATAGACGGAAAGACTTTGCCGATTCGGAGATCGAAGTCCATGCCCAGATAAGTGAACTGTTGGGCCGGCGTCAACTGAGATTTTTCCCTGTTTACGCGGAACCCTAGCTGATGGACTAAGTCCAAGACTGAGGTCATTGCCTCCCGACATTCCTGAGCCGAATTCGCGACTATTAACCAGTCGTCGAGGTAAACGAACAGTCGAACACCCCTTGACTGAAGTACCTTCTGAACTGAATTGACCAACTTGGTGAAAACCCACGGGGCCGTACTGAGGCCAAATGGAAGAGACCTGAATTGGAACTGGCGGCCTTTCCACTTTATCCTGAGAAATCGCCGAGATCTTGGGTGAATTGGAACCTGAAAGTAAGCATCTTTCAGGTCCAATGAAGCCGCCCATTGACCCGGACGGAGCCCTTGAATCACGTCCTTGGGCTTGGTCATCCGGAACCTTGGAATGTCTAGGTGCCGATTGAGGGATGACAGATCTATTACTGTCCGTTGACCCCCTGTGGCCTTTGGTACCATGAATATTCGAGAAAACCAGCCGGGAGAAGTTTCGTTGCAAACTGGTTCTATCGCTCCCTTCTCTGCCAGTTCCTTGAGAGCCGGAGAGATTAAGGGCTCCTGACCTGGTTTTGGCCGCATGTCGGGTGGTGACCTCATCAGGCGCGGTCGCCTTAGGAAACGGAGACGGTAGCCACGAGAGACGACCCGGGAGGGCCAACCGTCTCCAAAGAGGTCGGACCAGTGGGTTGCTGCCTGCTGCAGACAACCTCCCACTGGTCCCAAGAATTCATTTCGAGTTTTTCCGAAAGGAAGAGCCCCTTTTTGGAGCCTTCCCCATGCCTCGATACGAACCGGAACTGTTACGACCGGACGAGGCTTGACACGATTGTTGAAGTTGCGCGCTAGTTCTCCAACCGGCATCCGAAGCCGCCTGAGAAAGCGCTGAAGTTTGAGATGGTCCTATTTGCGTCCGTGCCGAACCTTGCGCCGCCGGCGTCGGACCAGAACGCTTTTTCCACGGAGTCCGGGGGTTGGACTTGGCCTGAACCTCCCGAATCTTCCTCAGCTCTGCGGAAACCGGAGCGCACCAACCGGAGAAGAGACGTGAAGACGTCCCCAATGGGGCTCTCAGCAAAGCATTGGACACCATATACGGTAGACGAGTTTTGGAACTGGAGTCCATCACTGACTGACGGGAGGCTAACACCAGATTAGCCTGACCCCGAACCGACAACGGAATTACATGCGAAACAGACCGAGCCAAAGATTGGATAATCCGGTCCATTCCCTCCAGTTTTAGGGCAACTGACTCTGGGTCGGAGCCCGCATGAACGGCGGCGTGAGTCTCGCGAAGCTCACCCGTCAACACCTTAAGTGCCATATCTTGAAACGAACCAACCCTGGTAAGATTGTCCAGGATTGACGTCATGGCCACCAAACAGGACTTAGGCAAACGAATACCCGACTGTGCTGTAACAGTATCCGGGCTGATCAAAGTATAATCAGCATCCAGGCAGTTATGACTGTGATCCACAGCACCTGGAGTTGCGTAATACGCCGAGCGAAATGCGCCTATAGGTGGATCGGTTGAACTAAAACATTTCCCAGATTTCATACCCCGTTCTGGAGGGGGAAATGAAAATGTTCCAGGCCGACATTCACCCCATAATTGCGTATCCAATCGAGCCCATTCTCTCGAAACCGCTGACGATTCCCGTAAAACGTTAAGAGGGCGATAAGCTTCCATTGACTCACCGACCAGAGGAGCTGCTGTGGGCTTAGCGCGAGTTGCCCCGTGCTTGACAAAGAACTCACTTATCATTGCTCTAAATGGCATGTCCCCCGCTGGTTCGGATAAAACTGAACGGGACGGAGATACATTGCGAGCCAGGGAAGCCCCCATCGTCTGGGGCAACCCACAATTGCTTGCGACAGGAACGACCCCAGAAGCAATTGCCGCTTCTGGGACCGGATCCAGGAATTCAGAGTCAGAATTCCGAAAAACTGAGTGGGCTGGCGAACTTCTAACCGGACAATCAGGAATAGGCTTACCTGTTGTAGAAGTTGCAGCGACTTGTTGCGACGAAGATAACAAGTTTAAAATTTTCTCCTCAAATACATGGAGATCCTTCTGAGTCAGGTATTTTCCAGTATCCCGACGATCATGCCGACTTCGGTGACGGTCCCTCGAACGGGATCGCGACCTACTAGAAGGATCGCTTTCATCGCTAACCGACGTCGACGAACGATGAGAAGACCGACGGCGAAACTTCCGACAATAACGATCGTAGTCCCTCTCGCGATCAAACCTTGATCTGCGAGGAGATCTTGCTCGTTTATTACGCTCACGGCGTCTAAATCTAGTGGGAGAGCGAGCTCTATCCCCGGAGCGACGATCAGAATCAGACGATGAACGTACCGGATGTTTTGAACCGGACGACGTCTGGACCGGACCGGTGGCCGAACCGGACCGAACCGGACCGATGCCCGACCCGGACCGGACCGGTACCGACCGAACCGGTGCGGGCCGTTCGCGACTACCGCGGCGCGCGCTCGGTTCCGAACATGTTGTCTGAACCGGCCGAACCGGTGAACGACCAGAGACCGGTGAATGACCGGAGACCGGTGCCGGTGAACCAGCGTTCCTCCCCGGTGAACGGAGTTGGGAAGCCGATCGTACCTGGACGACCGGCGACCGCTCCGCTTTACGATAAGAAACAGGATTAGAAACGTCGGTTGGCACATCGGCCGAAACCGACGAATCCCTGCTAACTCGACGACGATCTCTTAGTTTAAGAGCCTTATCGGCCCGAAGCCAAAGGTCCTCGGACCACACGACGCAAATCTTGCAAGGATTGCTCCTTGCACATATTTGACCGGATTTGCGCCTGCACGACGCACATGAATCGTGGTTGTCCCAGGCGCCAAACAAATGCCCGCATCCCTCCCCGCCACGATGCTGACCCTTAGGAGGGGGGGGCATAATTATCATGTTACAAATCAAAACAATTCAATTCAATCAAATTATATTTGTAAATAAAATTCTTACGGAAAAAAAGAAACCAGGGATAACCCCCAAACCGAACGGACTCACCGTTATGAGAGTGAAAACTCTCTAATATCCTAATTCCCAGATTTTTACGGCGAAAAAATCCAACGCGTTCTACTGCGAGAACGCCAAGAAAAAAGATGGCGGATTTCGCCGGTGGCTAAATGCAATACCGCAGGGCCGGGTCGTATAGAAAAACCATTGGCGATAAATCCAAATTTAGAAAATATTGGCAAAAACCATAGGAAAGGGTACAGTACTCGACGGAAATACTTATTTTATATTAAATTTATTAGAAACTGTTTATAAAAACTATTTTGATAATATAGTATTATTTTGTCCAACATATGAATTTAATCAAACTTATGATAGAAATATAACTAAAAATAATAAATTTATTATATTAGATCCTAAAACAGTAAAAGAAAATTTAGATAATTGTATTAAAATAGCAATTGATGTTTATGAAGGATCAAATACATTATTCATTATAGATGATTGTGCAAATTTACATGATTCAAAAGTTAGAGAAAGTGAGTTATGTTATTTAGCTTTTTCTGGTAGACATTTTAGGATGACAACTTGGGTTTTAAATCAAAAATATAATTCAATTGTTAAAGATTTTAGAGAAAACATTAGATTTTTAGTTTTATTCTACAATAAAGATAGGAAATCGATGAAAAATGCGCTTGAGGAAAATGATATTATTCCACATGATTTACATAATGAATATATGGATAAATTGAAAATTAATAAAAGATCAAAATTACTATTTCGATTACAGCACCCTTTTAAATATGAATTTATTTAAATTCAACTAGCTTGTTAATCTATTACATATTTAGTTACATTCTAGTTGAATTCTAGTTATTGGTAGTTGAAACAAAAATCAAATAAAATTCAACAATATTTTAACTAGCTTGTTAATCTAGTATATTTTTAGTTACATTCCAGTTGAATTCTAGTTATTGGTAGTTGGAACAAAAATCAACTAGATTTAACAAGAAATAAATAAAAACAATAATAATTCAACTAGTTTGTTAATCTAGTTGATTTTTAGTTACATTCTAGTTAAATTCTAGTCGCAACATCACAACTAATTTTTTTGTTATATAAATGGGAGGTGAAAAGAAAAAATCTAAAAATGGCGATGTTCCAATTGAAAAAACTTTAGATGATATAGGAATAACAGAAACAAAATTAACTCCAGATGATGGTGCTTTAAATAATGTCACAACAAATAATAATTATGAATATTATCTTTATTGTAAACATCAATTAGAAATATTAATAGCATCTGGGAAATGTAAAAGTTTTATTAGTAAAAATTTAACTTATAATGAATTAGATACAATGAAATCAGATGAAATTATTAAATTATTTAAGATTTATGAAACTGCGAGAATAGCTAGAATTAATGACGTGATATCAGAAAATGTAGTAAAAAGTTATATTAAATTATGTAATTATATGCTGCCAATTCAAGATGAAAAAAGATATTATTCCGATTTAAAAAATGATTATTTAGTTATGACTGAATTAAATAAGTGGATTGGATATTTATCATTTCAATAAGTGGATTTATGACATTATTATCAACTGGAGTTATAACATTTTCGAATATTGAAAGTAGAAATTTTTCTACAATTAATGAGCGAAGTGGAAGAAGTGAAGGAATTAACTGTGAAGAAAAACCTGAGAAGTCCGAAACAAAATGAATGGTCTCGGCAATTTGGAATTAAATCACAAGAATATAAAAAAGCTAAAAAAGAAGGAATAAATAATGAAAATTTTAATAATAGTGAAAATATTGTTATTTCTACTCCTTCTGGTAATAAAATATTTGATAAATATTTATATTTTACAGTTCGATTTGTAATTGTATTCATTTTGATTGGGCGTAATTGGTATAAGAAATCAAATAAAATTCATGATATTTATAATTCTGAAACAACTGCTATCAAAAATGAAAATACTTCTGAAATTCCAAAATTGACAATAAAAAAATGGATTAATATTTTAGAAAAAAGCAAAAAAAATAATTTTTTTTAAATTAATTGAATATCTCACTACTTTTGTCTATCTATGCGGAGCAATTAAATTGTCCAGATAAGTCATTTCGGATTCTAGATATTCATTATTTTAATTAATTTATTTTTTTTTAAATTTAATCAACAATTTCTAAATCATGATGACCATCTTCATTTTTTCCATGATAGATTATTTTAAATCCTTCTAAATCTTTTAATTCCTCTGTACTCAATGAAACCCATTTATCAGGTAAAAATACTTTAAATTCTCGCGATGTACTAACATTACAGTAGCTTAAATTAGCTGATACTTTCTCTCCATATTTAGTTTTTATCTTTTCTAATTTCAATATTTTATGTTCAATTTCATTTGTAACATCAACTAACTTTTTTATTTCAAATTGTTTTTTTGCTGGTTTAATTCTGTTATTTATTGTTGCTAAGAATGCTTTTCTATCTCCCATTTATAAGGAAAAAAAATTACTTGTGATGACGGGTGTCTCGTCTGGTATGAAATGAGTTATAATTAACATATAAATGATTTTAAAATATATGAAATTTATGTAAATAATGTTCATTTTTATGAGTTTCGCTGCTAATTCAAGTAGAAATTGCTATTATTTTCATGTTTTTCATTTTTGCAAGCTCGTACTCTCGTACTCTGGGTTGAAAACGCCATCTTCTAATTACTATTGATAATGTTTCCCAATAGCTTGTTTAGCAATGGCCGATGTTGTTCCTTATCAAAGGCTTTGTGTCGAAATCCATAAAGACTAATTAAGGCCTAACAGTCGATTCTCAAGAGTTAAACAAGACCATCTGGTCCAGTCGTCCATGGCTTCAAGTAGGTATAATTGACTATTTGTCGACCTTCCTTTTATAAAACTGTGTTGACCGTTTAACAGGTTTTTAAGACTGTACAGAAAACCCGTTATCGCTGCTTCGCAGCTATATTTGTAATTAAATATTTATTATGTAATGTTAATTCATATAACTTTTTAAATTTATAATCTATAGATGTGACATTTGTAGTATCTTTAATTTTAGCTAGGAATTCACAGTGTATTTTTTTACTCTCCATTTATTATACATACTTTTTATTAAAATTGATTTTCATATACATGATATTTATATAAATGATACTCATATATATAAATGATATTCATATATATGAAATGTTTAGAGTAATTAGGAATATCTTTTTTTCATATCAGAGGTTGAAGAGGTGAGTGAGTAAAAAAATAAAAATAAATTCGAGCGTGTGAGAATTTGTTTTTATTTTATTGCGAGCTCGACCCTTCGACCTCTGGTATGAAATAAGATATTCCCTATTACTTAAACCGATTATTAACGAAATTACGGACCAAAACATCGCATGGAGAGCAGGTGTGACAGTAGTTACAACTTGGCAGCTCAGTGTACTGCAGATGGGTGTAGAAGGATCGCAGAGCGTCGTTGACCACTGTGGATCCACCTCCAGAGCTTGGTGGATGTTTCCTTCCGCATGCCTTCTGTGGTTATAAGCCGGTGTAATTTGACAAAGATTCAAGGCGGCGTCTCCACAAGAGCGCGCCACAAAACGATAGCTTCACAAACGTACGACTTCAGGAGAGCTCCGAGGAGGTTTCAGGGCTCATAACCCTCTGTGACGCTATTCGATTCCAAACAATTCAATTCAATAATCTCTTTATTGTACTTATTACACCCTTTAGGGTCGTGGTCTCCAGAGTTATATTTACAAGTAGAATTTACAAAGCATAAACATTTTACATTAATATAATATAATGAAAATAAATTAATGAAAATTGCAGAAGTTATTCCTATCCACAAAGGTGATGATAAATCCCAAGCAACTAACTACAGGCCTATCTCACTTTTACCCGTAATATCTAAAATACTAGAAAAAATAGTTCACAACAGGCTATATAACTTTTTTATTACGAACAACTTACTCTACAGCAGCCAATATGGGTACAGAGAAAATCATTCAACTGCTCAAGCAATACTTGAATTAACCGGAAATATAATTAGTAGCTTCGACAATGGTAATAACACTATTTGAGTCTTCCTTGATCTGTCTAAAGCGTTTGACTCGCTCGATATCCCAACGTTAGTATACAAATTAGATAAGTATGGAATAAGAGGAATTCCATTGCAATGGTTGAAAAGTTACCACAGTGAAAGGAGAATGTATGTAAAGGTCAACGGAATCAAATCAAATCTAACTAAAGTCGAATATGGAATTCCTCAAGGCTCTATACTCGGACCACTGCTTATATATGTTAACGATGCCCTACAAGTTTTAAAATCCTGTAAAAGTATATTATTCGCAGACGACACTAGCATATATATTACCGGAAAGAATCTTAACACTATTTTAGATCTTCTGAAAGATGACCTATCTACACTGATCGATTGGTTCCATGCTAACAAATTAACAGTCCCAGAAGTAAAAGTTTCCAAACAGGTATAGATCTCATATTTGGTACTGAGAAAATAAGATCATTAAAGCAGTGTAAATTTTTAGGAGTACTTATTGATGAAAATCTATCTTGTGAACAACAATTCAAACAAATCTGTTCAAAAATCAATAGAAACTTGTATTTATTAAGAAGAATAAAAAAATTTATACCTGCTTGGAGTAAGAAACTGCTGTATTAAGCTATATACATACACATTTATCTTATGCAGTGACATCGTGGGGCACTCTTCTCTCAAAAAAACAAATAGACACCATTTTCAAATTGCAGAAAAGGGCAATCAGATATATCGATAACAGCCGCTATAATGGCCCCCACATCACACTTATTTAGAAAATATGATATCCTAGAATTTGAAGACATAATAAATTTAGACCTCGCAAAAATTGGCTACAAATACTTCGAAGGAAAATTGCCCACCCCGATAAGAGCATTGTTCCAACATAACCAAGTAAACCACACACATAACACAAGATCAAGAAATTATTCACAATCTGCCCGTCACAAAACGAATATGTTCAATAAATCGTTTCTTAACAAAGTTCCAGTCATTTGGCAAACAATCGATAACACAATCAGAAAATCTCCATTAATTCATTCATTCACCAGGCTCTACAAAAAACAGCTCATCAATAGATATTGAATATTCATCCCGTCCCCCTAAAATATTCTATCATAGTATGTTTATGTTATATAATAGTTATTGAAGTATAATTACCATTGTATGTTGTATGTTGTTTTGAAAATAGCTTACCATAGATAAATCTTATAATATTGACATCTGTGTATTTGTCATCATAATCCATTTCATAGTCACCGGGGCTCGTCCACTCTGTTCAGAGCTACAGCCTTCAGGCTCTGGACGAGTCCTTCATAGTTCATAGTGGTATTTTGTAAGATAAATTATTATACTAGACTATGTTCTATGAAAATAAAATCAATCAATCAATATAACAATACCTATGGTGGATGATAAGTGCCATAGCGTAAAATGCCTGGTATGTAAATAAGGGCGCCAGAACGCCAGAACGCCAAAACGAAAAAAAAACGTCCAATTTTCTCTGAAAGTTCGTTTTGGCGCGCCAAGACAAAGAATATTCCGTTTTGGCGCCCCCGCCAAAACAACGAAAAACGTCAAATTTTCTCTGAAAGTTCGTTTTGGCGCGCCAAAACAAAGATTATTTCGTTTTGGCGCGGTTATTTCCGTTTTGGCGCCCCCGCCAAAACAAGCATTCAACCACAGTAAAATTATTTTTCAATTTGGCGCGTTGATCCTGTGTGTAATTTGCATAAATTCGCATATATAGAATTATTTTACGTGGTTGAAAGTTCGTTTTGGCGGGGGCGCCAAAATGAAAGTTCGTATTGGCGGGGGCGCCAAAATGGAACATTCTTTGTTTTGGCGCGCCAAAACAAACTACTTTCAGAGAAAATTTGAGGGTTTTTTTTCGTTTTGGCGTTCTGGCGCCCTCATTTACATACCAGGAAATTTACACAATGGCCCTTATCAGCCACCATAAATACCAGAAGAAACATAGCTGCAAAGCAGCGATAACATGTTTTCTGACATGTTAGTTCGAATATCGTTCTTATATTTGGTAAAAATCCATCTTAAATCAGTACGAAAACGATGGTTTTTCACTGTTGCGTGGGTGAGTTTAAATGACGTATCCAGATCGGCATTACGGATTGTCGTCGACTCTGGCCGTCCGAGTGGCGACTATCGATTGATCAGATCTAACTCATGAATTTCCATATGATTAACTGAATATATTTTACTAAAACTATAAGGTTATGATTATATACGCATGCGCAGAGGAAAGAGAGACGTGGGTGATGCCTGGAAATAGTCGTTTATCTAAAGAGAGTCGAATTACCGTAATGCCTGAATGAAAGTGTACTGATAAGAGCGGTTCAAACTATAAACTATAGAAAGAATTGTGTCAAACTGAATGGCGTCACAGACATCCTCCCCCGCCGGAAGATAGGTACAAGATATGAAATAGTCGCAGCGTAGTTCTAGTGTCTTTTTATAATATCCGCATATGCAATTTGTAGTTGAACAATTAAAGTTCCAGGTGTAAACGCGTAAACAGTTACTGGCGTGATTAAAATTACTAATGTTTATATCATCCGGTGATATGAGTTATCCACGGTTGTAGGTCACTGTGTTCCATTCCATAGGTCATGGCTGCGCGCGTTGAAATAATCCACGAATATGTAATCACCCATACACTTTGATTTCATTTGAACATGTAACATATATAACAAACTATTTAATCTAATACTAATCTACGCTAAACTAAAATATATGCGAGATTGAACGAGATGCACACAATTTTCAACATAAGAATTTTTATGTAAACTTAAACACGTTCGAATGTAAATTCCCAACTAAGTCGAATCCGAATCATGATCACTATCAGTCGCCAGTTGAGCAATCTTAGCTCGAGCTTTGTGTGCTGCTTCACGACAGGGTCTTTTTAATGGTTTGGGTTTGTCAGCTGCTGATTTGTTTTGTTTCACAATCACATCTACACTAAATTCAAGTGGATATGATTTTGACACTGCTCGACAAGTTGTTCCGTTGATGGTTTTGACCCTAGCCGCGCGGATACCGCCGTCACTACTTTCGAGGGTTTCGGTAATAATTCCGAGTTTCCATTTGTGACGAGGAGTGTCTTTGTCGTTAATCACTACCACATCTCCGTTTTTTATTGTGGCCTTTTTGTGATGTCGCTTTTTAATTTCAGTTCTATGTCGTTCGCGGAGTACAGCTAGGTACTCAGATTTAAAACGGTTTTGAAAATCAGTAATGAGCTTGGCTCTATAAAAGGCCATCTTTTGCAACGTTATGCTCGTGTTGTTCAAATAATCCGCATCAAATATTACAGATTCCCCGATTTCTTCGTTAGGTATCAACTCGACGTCACGTCCATAGATTAACGAATTAGGAGTGACTGGTTTTAGCTCGTCAATTTTTTCTTCGACGTAAGTTAGGGGCCTATTATTTACTATAGCCTGAATTTCTTTAACAAGCGTTTGTAATTCTTCAATTGTAACGAGAGCATTCTTAAGCGTTTTCTTGACAGCTCGTTTTATCGTACCTACGCACCGCTCGTGAACTCCCGCCATCCAAGGGGCTTGGACTGGAGCATACTTGAAGGCAACACGCTTTTCAGCATAATGGTTTTGTGATTGAGACGAATTTGCGATTTCAAATAAACGCTTTATTTCGGCCTCCCCCGCGACGAAGGTTTTCGCATTATCGCTGTAGAGTATATTTGGAGTCGAATAGGCCGTACAAAAACGTCGAAACGAGCGTATGTAAGAATCTACGGACAGGTCGTTAACCACTTCTAAATGGGTTGTACAACACGTGTACAAACATATGTAACATTTACCTACCTCTGTCACCCCTTTCCGGACATTCAAATGGCCAGTGAAATCCATGGCAGTGGCGGAGAAAGGCCTGAAATTGGTCAACCTGAAGTCCGGAAGAGGTGGGGGGTCAGGGGCGGTATAGGGCTTACCGTACAGCTTTTTGCATGTTACGCATCGATGGAGATTTTTCTTGGCAACGAATCTGACCGCCGAGATCCAATATCGCTTCCGAACATCGCATATTGTCATACCAACACCGTAGTGTAGGACATTTTCGTGAGATTGGCGTATGATGAGCGTAGCTAGGTATGAGTTGTGTGAATTGAGAAGAGGGTTTACCCGTTTCGCATTCTTAAGTCGACCTACACAACGAAGGTAACCACCATGTTTGTCTTTTTCGATACCTAACTGCCTAACAAGAGCAGGGCACTTACCTTTGTTTGTTTCGATGTATCTGAAAACATCAGGGTATGTTCTACGTTGGTGGCTAAGTATCAGTGTCATTTCAGCTGAGTACATGTCAGCAGCAGACAATTGACATCGTTTGTGTGTTAGCCCTTTTTTAAAGGCTCGCTTGACCAACGCTATAACCTTTATGAGCTTGGTCCAATCAGTGAATTCGTTGACATCAATAATGTTGTGAATACCTTGTTTGTCGGAATCTTGCGTTTCTCGAGTGATGAATTCATTTTCGTATTCTGTTGCTGCTGCGAGGATTGTGACCCCGATATCCTCATTAGCAACGGGAGGGGCCAAAGAGGCTAGCATCCACTGAGGGCCTGTGAACCACATAGATCTTCTAAGATTGTCAAAGGACATGCCTCTAGAAATGATGTCAGCCGGATTGTGTTCTGAAGCCATATGCGTCCAGCGATCCACAAGGCTCCCATTCTTGATCTTTTCGACTCGATTCTTTACAAATTGGGTCAAATCCTTGTTTGATTTCAGCCAACACAGAGCTATAGTTGAATCGGTAAAATATCTTACCTCAATTGTTTTGAATTGTGATGAATATGCGTCTATGACTGTGTTTACATATTTGACAGCCATAGTCATCGCTTCGAGCTCCAACTTTGGAACAGTCCATCCGGATTTGTTTTTGGACACGACTTTGTTTTTAGAACCTATAATCTGTACATTTCCACCTTGTTTTGCATAAACCACACAGCCGATGGCTACATTCGGAGCAGCATCGGAGAATACCATGAAATGTACCTTCTGATTGGTGTCCATACCAAGCCAACGCGGCACTATGATTTCATTCGTCTGTCGCAAATTTGACCTAATAACATCCCACTCACCCGTTTCTTCTGTTGATAACCTGTCATCCCAGTCTTTTCCAGTCAGCCACAGTTTGTTGATAAATATCTTAGCTAATGCGATAACTGGGCCAGCTAAGCCAAGTGGGTCATAAACCGAGGCTGTTTGCGAAACTACAGACCGTTTAGTATTTGTTGTTGTTGTAACCAACTGAGCCTGAGATAACGAAATGAGGTCAGTTCTAGTATTCCAGCTCATTCCTAGAACTGACACCTCTTCTGTGGGGTACTGAATTTCATCGATTTTCGCTGCATCGCTTACCTGTTTCGAGTTCGAGGCCCACTGACGTAAGTGGAAACCTGCGTCGTTGAGAATTTTGTTCGATGATTGATAATATGACAGAGCATCGACCTCTGACATCACACTCGTGAGTAGATTATCAACGTAAAATCTGTTGATCATATCCGCTGCGATCCAAGAATCGCTCAGTTGCAAATGCTTATTCAACACTGCCGCTAGCATGAACGGGCTAGCAGTAGAACCGAAAATAACGGTATTGTGTTGGTAAGGAACGATCGGATTGTTTGGGTTATTGTCCTTGTACCAGAGAAATCGTACATACCTCCTGTCACCTTCCTGTAGTTTAACTGATAGAAATGCCTTAGCTATGTCAGCCGACAAACCAATTCTACCAATTCTGAATTTCATTATGAGGGTAGGTAGATCAATGAGCATATTTGGACCCTCATACAGACAGTCGTTTAATGATGGGGAGCCTGCGTTAGCCGCAAAGACGATCCGTTAAGGGGTTGTGTTACTCTCCTTTAGTACAGGGAAATGTGGCAAGTAGTAACAATCCCCTTCCTTGACAGAATCAGGGTTTGGTAATTCAGATACTGTACCTCGGTTGCGATGTTCTTCCATTACTTTTATGTACTGGTCAAGTCGATTGGTTCTTTGGAGACGATTGGTGATCTGAAACAATCTAGCCCGGCATTGTTCCAGATTGGTACCCAGCTCATCATGTTCATGTTTCCATGGGAGTGGGGCCCAGTAACACCCATGTTTATACTCTATCTTACCTTGATACTGCGTTATGAAACTTTCTCGATCGAAAGTGTTATCCCCGGGAAACTCAGCTATGTTTTGGTGTAGATAGTCTCCTATGCTTTGGTCATCCAACAGTTCCCGATTGTTAATTGATGAGTCTGTAAGGGTACTTACCGTGTATGCATTTGTACTAGACCTATTTGTATCAATAGGGGTTAACAACCTGTGTAAGGGCCCGAAAACGAAACTACCGAGATTCGTGTGTTGTAACTGGGGACCGTCCGGTACGTCCTCCAGATTGTTCTTTAAGAATAGATGATGATGGGCAGTACCGATTAATAAATCGACCACGAATACCTCGGATTTGAAGTTATCTGCGAGGTGTGCATTTGAGATTTGTTCGTACTTTAGACAATCAGCCCAACCGTGTCGATAGATGGGACGAATTATCTCATCAGTGACAGCTACGTCGATGAATTTAACGCCATCAGATGTTCTAATGCCTATGGGTGCCATATCAAATACGCGCTTCGTAGAATGGCCACCGAAACCATTTACCTTTTTCGATAGTTGGTACGACGGTACCAATTTGAGAGCTTTGGCAACAGCGAAGCGAATGTATGACATAGAGGAACAATTGTCGAGCAGGGTATTGGCTTCCAAAGTGTGATTGTGATATTCAATACTCACCTGCCCCGTTTGCAGCAACACAACCTCATTTTGATAATCATGATTTTCATTACTGACCATGTTGGTAGTATCCAATGCGTATTTTCCGAAATCGATACTGAAATTCATATCCTCGCATGATTTGACATTATTTATATCCGATGTTTGAACGATTTTATCCAGCGCATGACCTTGGTTGACGAATGTACATCCGGAGACGGTTTGTTGATGTTGATCTCGGTGAATTGACGTGTGATGTGTCTTCTTGCATATTTTACAGCGATTGCGGTTTTGACAGTCCTTTGCTTGATGATTTGGTTTGAGACAGTTTCGACATAATCGTCTTTCGATTACCCTTTGAAGACGTTCTTCGATTGGTAGTTGACAGTTTGTTGGGTAGTGTTCACCGTCACAAAATGTGCATTTCAACTGTGTCTGTTTAGTGACGGATACCAATGATGTCGCAGTACCGGATCTCGAATTTCGATACTGATGTTGGTACTGTAGAGATTTTTCACTTACATTTTCACCCAGATTGTCGAGACACTCTTCGTATGTGTTAATGAATTTATCCAGATCAAAGTTATCTTTTTGACCGCATGTGCCCATTTTTTCTAATAGATTACGCGGTAGTTTTTTCTCTAACGATGTTATGATGAATGGTGCACACGCGTTAACGTCAACGCCCAGATGTTTTAATGATCTTACATTCGCGTTGATCTTATTTAGAAATTGTGACAGTCCTGAATAGTTCGAAGTTGTTGATGGAATATCATAGATTTCCTGAATATGCGCTCGAACAATTTTACGATTTTGTCCGAAACGATCTTTCAGAATTGATGTCAATGTCTCGAGATTCGAGCCGGATGCGAATAGTCCCTTAACTGCTTCGAGGGCGCTTCCCCGAAGCTGACCGACGATATAGTTGAATTTTGTTATATCGCTGAATTTTCCTGCGATGACGTCGCATTCAATCGTTTCCCAGAACGCTGTCCACTGGGTGTAAGTTCCGTCGAATACAGGCAGTTTCAATTTAGGTAATCTCGCCGTAAATTGATGATGATCATTGTCGTCTGTTACCCGGACAGTTGATGTTTCGGGTTGTTTAGACTTCGTGTGGTTTTCAATATATCGTTTGGTTTTCAGAAGTTTAACTCGTTCTTCTGATCGTCTTGCGTTTGATGTTTTTTCGTTTCGTTTTTATAGTCGTCGTCGTTTCTAATCATCTCTTGGATTTGATTAGAAACGTTTTCCCGTGTTTCGTGTGCGTCTTGTAATTCTTCCAGGCGAGCTTCGAGCTCAGTCCCCTGGTCTTCGGTTACCGTTGTTTACTGCATTATTTGCAGAATAACAGAGTATTCCGCATCAAATGCGTCGATGGTTGATTCTCTTTTTCTGATGAGTTGTTCGATCTTCGTCATGATGAATTGAATTTTCTTAACTTTTGACTTCGTTTGAGTTAGTTGACTTTTTTATCCATTAATGCATTGCGTTGTGTATTGATGATGATGATTAGTATCCTGGTCACGGCACCAATGTCGTCGACTCTGGCCGTCCGAGTGGCGACTATCGATTGATCAGATCTAACTCATGAATTTCCATATGATTAACTGAATATATTTTACTAAAACTATAAGGTTATGATTATATACGCATGCGCAGAGGAAAGAGAGACGTGGGTGATGCCTGGAAATAGTCGTTTATCTAAAGAGAGTCGAATTACCGTAATGCCTGAATGAAAGTGTACTGATAAGAGCGGTTCAAACTATAAACTATAGAAAGAATTGTGTCAAACTGAATGGCGTCACCGACACGGATCGGTTATACGTTATTTCATTTTCTTGTCGGGTAGAGTTTACAGGACGACCAATCTATTTTAGTCGGTACTGGCTTTTCGTCGCAGCTACATTCAAAGAATTCCAATCATCGTTTCCAGAATGCTCTCACTTAATTGTTGAACGCGTTCAGTAGCCGTTAGTAAACGGAGCTGATTTGGATTTCCCTGATTTGGTTATTCTCTGAGCAATCTTCTTTTTGACTTACACAGAGACCATTCTCAAGGTCATCGGGTGGAATTAGGAATTTAAGGATTAGAAATAAACGAATGGCGAATCCATTATCTAGTAAGGTCTCTGTATATCCGTCATGAGATTAATTCGATGAATACTATAAAAAGAATTCCAGCCCACACTTTCAGTGTCCTATGAATATCAACTACATTGATAAGAGCACTTATTGTCCATTAGTCGAATCTCAGAGAAGAAACATTTTATGAAGTTTTTTATGGCTGGAAAGGGGAAAAGAAATAACAATCAGCAGAATTACAAGAGGGTTTACGACGAAAGTCAGAAAACCCTAATGACAGCAGTTTCTTGTTATAATTACCAGAGTCTATGATTTCAAACATGATATTGCAAATATTGTTATAAATCATTCAGTGAAATCGCTGAGATCATTGTAAAATTGATTTCCAGAGGCTCTGTTCCAAGATTTGAGGGTCTTGCAAAATTATGAAACGCTCTTGAGTAAGTTCACATTGTGGAGGGCTATCTGCTACATCTCATCGGCATTTCTTACTCCCTGTTTTATCTAGGACCTGACTTGGCCTGGACTGAAAAATTAAAGGAAAAGCTAGAATTTGTGGGTCGCCCCGATTGCTAGAATGGTTAAAGCACTCCCCTGGCAAGCGAGAGATATGGCGTTTGATGTATCTGCAGTTTTACTATTGGATTATCGATATGAGGCATTACTACTGGAATTAGCTACAACTTTTCGTTTCCATCGAATAATTCTTTTATTATACCATATAATGTATATACAACGTTAATTTCCTATTTTTCAAAGCAGCCCTCGATCTTGAGTCTCATACCGGTGACATGAGGCGGATCTGTTAACTGGACGAAACAACAGCGTTTTGTCTTCGTCGCTTCCAACCGTAGCGCCGTGGTTGTTAAACGCACTTCGTGACGTACTTCGCCGAGTGCGTCGGTGTTACCTGCGAATATCTAGAAATTTGAAGTGAAACATTAACTGATTTTTATTATTTCTCTTAAGCATCTAGCTGGAGTGTTTGCGTTATATAAGCATTGTCAGGGTTTTCCGCTCGGCAGAAAGAAACCCTAATGACATTATGGTAAAAATAATCGCACATCAACTACAATTATGTAATCTTTGCACAATAATGAAGACAAATAGGTTGATTTAAAAAGATAACTCATAAGATTTGATTTAAAAGTTTCGTCTGTAAGGCTAGATCTAATATAACTAACTATGGGCAGAATATTCCATAGTGAGTGGGAGCGGAAAATTTAGACGCCTTTTCCCCAAAATTTTGCTATCGTTGTTTCGGCTTTTTCCTCTCAAATTGTCATTTTGCAGTATCATAGTCGATTCAGCGTTTTGCTAAAATGCAACTTATAAAACGAATTTCATTCAATAACTTCGTTCAGTTTTCGACGGTTGGGACCAGGGTAAATAATAAGCTACATTATCATAAATTGACATTTTAGAAACTCCGGCGTATTGCTATAGTCGGCATCGTTAATGGTCAAAATTAGGGCGGCTAAGAAAGAGACGATTAGAATGTTAGGTTTGGTAGGCCAAAAGTTCGAGTTGACTGTGTCTGATTACTAGATGAGGTTTTTTGTATTGTGTTTGGACCCAGTTCTACTGTTGTCGATTAAGTTTAACAGTTCGAATAAGTTTATTTTTTGCGATAGCACCACGGCGCTAGAGCATATCAAGTTGACCAAACCGCCTGGTGTCTTCCAATACCACCACCTAATGGGCTCAATTCAAGTTCAAATATACTTTTTTGTTCCCAGTTTATTGTTTCCGGATTTCCACAATTAAGTAGACAGTACACAAATAGAATTAAGAATCTATAAGTAATCAGAAAACAACGTATCATATTTTTCATTTATCAAATTTAATGAGCAATAAGTTTTTTTTCGACTACGGATGCGCATTTCCCTTTCGGGAAAGGCTTATCAGCTCCGGCTTCCCTGAAAAATTATTGCCGAATCGACGTCCCGCTAATGATGAATACTATTTTTAGATCTTTTGATTACAAAATTTAAAACTCAAAAATACAGAGTTATATGAGCCTTAGGCCTATTCTGGGAAATTACAAATCATTCAAAAGCAAAAATCTTGCATTTTAGTTTATTCATTTTGAGGGGTTTCTTTATTTTAAGCCGCGCCGGATATTGATTGACTAAATCTCTTTGCTCTTCTCTCGTGGCTTATATTCAATTAAATTCTTTATTCTCTTATACTTTTTTTATTCTACAATTTGATTACGTGAATACTTACCGTAGCATGTTTCATTTCATTCCGTTTTTCATAATGTATGATTATATAATACTTTAAATCTACATTTTATCACGGTGCTTCTTTTCAAAATGAACAACATGTTTCGTTTATTATTTTCATATTTCCGATTTTTTAATCTTCATTAATTTATTCATTCTTCATGACTTCTCCCACCATAATCGGAAGAATTATATCCTTAGAGGCTTTTAATCTTAATCTTTAATGACTTTGCAAAACCACCTGTCGCAGTATTTTTTCTTTTAGAAATATACCTTGTAGTGTCTTAACCCTAGAGTCAAACTGGACATTGGACTCCAATTGTCACCTAGGCTTACCTCAGAGTTTCAAACATATACATTTAATACGTTTAGTGCAAACCCTGAACTACGCACATGATAAATTGGCCGAGTGGATCCAAGCCAACAAACTATCTTTAAACTTAAAAAAGACGCATTTCATTGTGTTCAGTTCCAATTTACCTGATAATACTTCAATTCAAATAAGTGGTCAAGCAATTGACAGGGCCGAAATACTAATTTCCTAGACGTATCGGCCCCACTCCGCGCGGATGCGCCACCGCGCGGGATTTACGCGAAGCAGCAAACACAAACATGGCCACTCTCTCAATTTTCAATGATAGAAATCGCGTGTGCATTTCAATTATTTCGGCTGTTAGGGTTTTAAGGCACAATATAAGTTGATGATGTGATATGGCGATGTTAATTAATGATAATTCCGCAGTGAAGCTAGTCACGAACGGTGCCAATTGAGTGTACAGCTGCCAAAAACACTGAAATGTGCATAGTTGCGTAACTATTTGCAGTGAATTGCAAACGAAACATGAAGCCTTAACGGCCGTTTAAAAAAAAAATTATACCAATCGCAATTGTAAAATAAAAATGAGATAGAACCTAAATTCTGGCCATTTCTAAAATGTTATTAATTATTATTACTAATTTTCAGTCAGTGCGGAACCTTTACTTTTCCAACAATAATGAGGGGTGGTAGGTAGTCATGCAATTCAAGTCATCATTTATTACACGTTACTTCCGTGTTGTTGAAAAAAAATAATAAACCCCAATGAACAATGTGATCTGTGTGCTGGCCACAAATTCACACAGATCACACTACACTACCCATTACACACTCCAGTACCCACAGCTTTCATATATCCATCCAAATATTTAGTGGCTTTCTTCCTGGGTTGTGTTCGACATAAGGTTCCCCACAGTGTAGGGATATTGAATAGATTAAAACGCCCATTACCCCAATCTATACTCTATATTTTGATTTAGTTGAACCATACTTAAGCTACTGTAACGAATCAGCAATACCTACATTTGCTACAGAAATGTGTCGTTAGAATGATATCAGATTCCTATTACATATATCATAGCGATCCTCTTTTTATTTGTTTGAATGTATTCATGTATTTTGGAAATTTATGAAATCAACAAATGATAGGGTTGTTTTATGATTATGTAAATTCAAATACACCGGATAGTTTTCAGAATCATTTCAAATTTTAGATCTAGAGTCGTCAGCCGAATTATAGATAATTTACACATACCCTACCGCTTTTCTTAGGAAGCACGATAATTGACAGCCTTTTTACCATAGCCAAGTTTAGGCCTACTTAATTGTTTTAAAGATTCGATCACTTTTACCTTGGGATTCCCGTTCTCATCTGTGACATCATACCATCTGTCATCGTTTCCTGGTTTCTGGTATTTCAGACGGTATTCTCTGACCCAGATAACGCCCATGTGGTGGATCGTTCCTTTGGTGACGATCGCGTGAATTTCAGCCGTTCTATGGAAGTCTAATTGCAGCCAAACTTTAGCGGCGTAAGTATTCCAGCCGTACGGGTCGTCGAAGTACAGACGCTCGGCTGTTACGTTCAGATGTTTTCCGTTCTATAAAAGATTCGTTTAAATTGTATAATTATTAGTCAATGGATGGTTTAATTACTAATTTGTTGACGCCGTAAAAACCGTTACTGAATATTTTTACACAGGTCAAGGTCTGTTATAACGCTGCCACCGCTCACTAAACGCCAACATTTTTTCAGAGCTTAAATTTGCTTTTTATCTAACTCAATGGAAATACAATTCTTTATAACGTTGCCGAATTAGTTATAACGCCATATTTTCAAATTGGTACCAACAGTGGTATTATCAAGGCATTATATTATTCACCTTTACTACATGCTCGATAGTCAGTAATTACTATGAGTAATGAGATAAGTGTCGTTCCATACCAGAGGTCCAAAGGTCAAGCTCATAAAAAATTAAAAAATAAATTCTCGCATGCTCGAAATTATTTTTTATTTTTTACTCACTCAACCTCTCTACCTCTGATATGAAAAGACACTCATCTCATAAAAGTAAATCTCATTTAGAAAATAAATTGAAATTAGAATATAATAATGATATATTAGAAACTAAATTAGAAGAATTAAAGAATGAAAAAGAAATATATAAATGTGATACATGTAATCAATCATTCAGTAACAAAAGATATTATGAACAACATTTAAAATCTAAAAATCATATTAGAAAAGAAACTAATAACTTATTTTCATTATTTAACATTAAACATTATATCTCAGCAACAAATTTATTGTATGCAAGACAATATAAAATTGATAATATTAGTATAATTAATCAAATATTATCAACATATTTAATTACTGAACTAATAGATAATGGAATCAAAAATCCTAAAATATTTAATACAGTTTTAAATTATAGAATTCATTTTTTATTTCTTATGAGCTCGACCTTTCGACCTCTGGTATGAAAAGACACTTATCTCATTACTGCTATGCTTTATTCAAAGGGTAGTGTGTTTACGTCATCAATATTGGCGTTTCAAAATGACATTTACAACTATCAAACTTTGCGTTTATTTTGTAACTAGATGAATTTCATAACTATTATTTTCAAAAATGTGATGAATTTTCATATTTTGTACGCCCTAAGAACCGTTACAATAATGATTCCATACGTTGATGCCATGATGTGTTTTTAATCAGGGGTTACCAGTAGTTTATGAGTCCTACGAGCAATTATCTAAATTGCTCGTAGATGAGTCGAGGTGCACAACATCACATCATTATTTGTGATGTGGTTCGTGGTGGTACCCGGCGTTGGGTTATATCGGAGTGACCAGAAAAGAATGAGGACGAATGAGATGGATTCTCTCTAAGAGTTAGTAAAACGGGCCCCAATCTTCTGATTTTTAAAGAATATTTTGGCGATCCAAAAATAGTAGGACTCATCACGATTAGCGAACTCAATGAATCTTACTTGTGAATGGAATTCTAGATAAGAAAAACATTAAAAAGCTTCTTACTCTCATTGGGTCATTAACGTCGAAATTCTCATCGCTAGCCGTATGGGCAACTTTTATATCGGATAAAGACGTCGCTTTTACGAGGTCGACGTTCGGTTCGCAAGGTTTTCGTTCCCTCGGGGTAAAACAGCCCTCGACCTTGAGTCTCATCCCGGTGACGTGCGGCGGGTCGGTGAACTCGACGAAACAGCATCGTTTAGTTTTCGTTGCTTCTAACCGCAGCGCCGTCGCCGTTAAATACACTGCATGGCGTACTTCTCCGCGGGGATCTGAGTTTGCAGAAAATAGCTGAAAAAATACAAAGTCGTTCATTATCTCAAAATTAGTCGTATTTTCTCCAAGGGTTAATAACCATATACCTAGTGCTGCCAATTGTTTCTGATTTTTGTTATTATGTTACCGTATAATTGGCCCTAGCAATACTGACTTGATTTGTCCGATGAGTACTTAAATAGGAAACGTGTTGCTTATACCTCTTGATTTATAATTTCAACACAGAAATGTATATTCGAACTTCTCATGTCAATAGCCTACTTAGACAGATTTCGGTCGAACATTTTCCGAGTCAAGAATATCGATTCCGGATAACGAACTCTCGACCGACCGCTTCTCTCAGCTTTATTATGCTATTCCGGAAGAGGAAGCTCGCATATTCTGGCCGAAACAATAAGGCGTCAGAAGAGAAAATTCTCTTCTGACGCCTCCGATAGAAATCGAAACACCTGTCTTATGTGTGGACCTCGGAAGGTGTTTGGTATCCTATCATTGGTTCGTATATAAGGGTTTTTCGGCGCCTTTTACAAGTGATAATATATAAAACCTATTTTTCTGTCAAAGGTCACATATTCTATATAGGTTTAAAAGGGAATTTCCAACTCTACTGTGGTAATCAAAGATTCCCCTAATGACAAACAAGGATCCACCAGGTGTCACGAGTAGTAACTCCGTGTTCAATTTCTTCTGTGCATTAACTTTAAAATCTAACAACTGTGTATCGTTAAACAGTGTTAAGATCGCCAAAGCGGTCCATCACTTAATGTTACAGTTACTGTTACTGTTACTGTTACTGTTACTGTTACATCCAGTCCAAATCTTGAACGAAATTAGTTCGTAAATTAAATCAATTATCTACGAAAGCTATCCCAATACGGGATATCGACAAATTCAAGTTCTTGAATTACTCGTTTGATGGCGCTAGTCAGAACCGGAAATTGGAATCTAAATCCGCCATGCTCTAGTTCATTTGCAATGAAAATCTCTCGCTTCAAGTTTTCAATGAGCGATATTTGACTTACTATATATCGTCACGCATAATCCTTTAAATATGATATCCTACCACTACGTTGGATATGATGAAACCTCACTGCAAAGGCTAGAAATCACTATAAATGTCCTAAAATTATCAAAAAACATTTTGCAACTGCTGACGATGCAAAGACTGGTTGCCAGGTGTCACATGGTGGCAGCACTTGACGGTCCAATTTTGATTGTTGGTTCGAGTCCTGGTACTTTTCATATTTCTATTATGAATCTACGAGTTTAGTCTTTCTAAAATCAATTTTATTTCACAATAGTATTTTATATTTATCAGTGTAGCCTGCAATAAATTAACCTTAAGAGTCTTGAACTCAACAACAAAGTGATGACACCCGGCACCAGTCATTATTTCCGTTAGCTGCTTCGAGCGTCATCGCTAAATTTGTTATTTTTGGTAGTTTTTTTACATTTCTAGTAATCTTTAGCGTTCGAAGTGGGTTTTTATCGAATTCAACACATTGTCAGGATATCATACTCAAAGGATTATGCATGCCGTTGTATAGTAAGTAAAATATCGCTAACTAAAAACTTGAAGCGAGAGATTTTTATTGCAAATGAACTAAAACATGGCGGATTTAGGTTCCAATTTCCGGTTCTGACTAGCGCCATCAAACGAGTAATTCAAGAACTTTAATTTGCCGATATCCCGTATAACTGACTAGAAAAATGAATCAAAAGTGTATTTGGTGTGTATGTGTGTACCAGTACTGTGATAATATGTGGATTCAGGAGTCTAGTTTAAATCGATAATGAACTCATTCTGATAACGTAAGACTGCTCATCACGCCATCTGGCAGGAAAACTATAGTATAATTGCAGTTCCCCATTCATTCGCAGTTTCACAATAGCTTTTGCGCAAATAATAGCCACCATCTTTACCTTGGGACTACCATCTTCATTCGTGACGTAATACCAACTATCGCCTCTGTCCTTGTATTTCAGACGATATTCCTGAACCCAAAACTTTCCGAGATGATGCACGGTGCCCCTCGTGACGATATCATTGATTTCAACCGTTTTCCCGAAGTCAAGTTCGACCCAAACGTCAGTGGAATAAGTGTGCCAACCAAACGGATCGTCCAGATATAAGCGCTCGGCTGTGTTGTCATAATGGTCTTTGCCCTGTAATAATAACAATGAATACAGCGACAAACAGCGAGAAAACGGTTTCTGCAACAACCGCAAACAAATTGAAGGGAATTATGGAAACTGGAAAAAACATATTGCTGGGATTCGAACCTGATAATATAAATAGAGTTGAATTTTGGCAATGTTACTTAGACACTGTCCTGATTTGACATTTCCGGAGCAGTCCTATTTTACTAATACATGGGACATATCTCAAGGTCGTCGGGTAAAGTTTGTAGGGAATTAACTCGTCGCACGGCGAATTTATTTTTCACAAGAGACCGGCGCATGCGCAGACCATATATTTTGCTAGACGTAAACCATAACATTAATAAAGAATAAAGAAAAAAGAAGGAAATAAACAATTACTGCATCAAAAATGAAACTTTTTATTAGTCAAATTGTTTTGTCAACTATTGTTTAGATGCACCGTTGGATTCACTGCATGAGTTGAACTGAAAATCGATCGATGAATTGCCCATCATTACCTCAAGAAAACAAAACGCAAGTTACGAAGGCCTACTAATGCATAGGTCAACCAAAATTGTAATTTCTAAAAACGCCTAGTTCTATGACAGCAATAAGTAATGTACTTCAAATTAGAATTCAGAATATATATGCATTGGATATCCATCAAAAACTTACAGCAGCTATTACTGCTGTATTCATCTAGGAGTCAACGGAACAATAGTTCACTTTTCAGCAGTTCAATCAATATATTAACAGGAACTCTCGATGTTTACATGAACTCTCTTAGATAATTACCTTTATGAGTTTTTTAGTATGTTTAGTCGTCTTAGAAAATTCGATGTTGATTTCAAAAGATGGGATTTGAACATGCACGCACTGCTCGAGTACCGGCTAAGCAATTTTTATTATATTTACATGTTTACCTATTTTTACATATTTACCTATTGTTCTTTCCCCTTAAAACCCTAATCCTAAACCTAAGCCTACTCTAATCCTAACTTAACTCTGACCCGTTGGACTCTGTAAACATAACCTTACGCTCTGGACGCTCTATAGAACGACTATTTAAAAAGCCGCCATTTTCTATCGACAATCAAGATTGGCATCATCCAATACCGGTAGCCATTTCATTACTGCGCATGCGCTGGTCACTTGTGAAAAATAAATTCGCCGTCGCACGATGATTTCTACATATCATTCGGATTTTTGACGCCGTACAATAATGTGTATACATTGATAACTATATTATGCGTTATTTAAAGAAGGGTTCTGTGGGATTCGATGTGTACTACATGATCAATATCGTTACTTCAAAATTACAATCGTGAATTTTGGCATTTATTTTATTTATTTTTATTAATTTTCTGTTTGATAAATTTACATGTCCTGATATTTTTCAGCGCTATATATCTGAGCTAGACTGGTTGTTGGTCAATTCAATTCAATAACTGATATACTGAAATTCAAAATATTATCGATTGATATTATGCCATTTATTCATGATTCATCATTAACAATGTAAAACAATGTATTATTCAACGACTTAAATAAGAAGGAATGTACATATATTAGAGATATGACGTATGCCAGCGGATTATTCATTGCGTTAGTAGCTGTAAGTAGTCGGTTTGATAGGCGATTTTGATAGTAGTCGGTTCGATAGGCGATAAACACTTTATGAACACTGACTGGCTGGAAGGGGCGGAAAAAGTTATCATGAATAAAATAACAATAGCCTTCTGCAAAGTAGCAGAAAATCCAAATATTCACGATGATTAACGATAGGGTCCCGAAATAGCAGAAGGTTTATCTAGTAGTAGTGATCTCAATCAATTGTCGATAATGAGAAAGCGTTTTTCTGAATTGTCTGTTTACGATTGTACAAAGAATAAATTGACCAGAATTTTACACCCTGGCCCTTTAAGCCTACCTCTAAGGCATCAGTTATGTCGAAATGATCGTCTAAGGCGTGATGAGACATTCTTATGTTCGACAATGGGATTGATTTTAACAGATCGATCATATTTGAGCATTGCACATCGTTGGCTGAAACTAAAAACACCATTTGTATTGTATTTATTGAATTGTATTAAAAAGAATCATTAAATTTGTCTTGAAATTATAATATCATCATTGAATTAGGTTACGTAAATGGATCATAGAAATATGAAGTGTATTAGGACCCTGCTGAAAGCCATGAAAGGCTGTACAGACACTGGACGTTCTGTCCGCTTGGTTTCAAGGTTTAAGAAATGATGATAAATCCATCAATGATAATTAAGATTATTATAAACGATAATTGCAATAAGAAGTGAATGTGAACGGAAATTCAGGCTTTCGTTGTATACTGACCTTGTGATGACTGGAATAGCATTGAAATAATCACAGCTGCAGTAAACACTTCAACGACTGAGCTCGCCATTTTCTGCATTCATTGAAAATAGAAATGAACATTTTTTATGAGCAGAACAGAGTAGTTGCACGTGAACGTGACGACATAGTTTGTTCAGTGCTGGAGACTCGCCTTATATACATAACAACAAAAGAAAATCAGGGGATTTACAAACTTCGAGGATGAACGTTCAATTAGTATACGTAACGATTTCCAGGGGAGGGAGATAACAAATATTGTACTAAATTTCGAACGGGGAGAGGTGTGAAAGAAAATGGACGTACTTTTCTGTAGGGAGTCTCTTAGAAAATGTACGTACTTAGTGGACGAGATATATCCAGAATTACGCCAAACTGTACTTTCTGATACAAAATGATAATTGCATTATTTTAGATATCATCCCATCTATATGTCCTACTTTAAATCATTAACGACTATCTCGTTTTTCAATTAATGGTATGATAACAATTTAAGCATTACTAGTACTGGAAAGCCGGGTGATTTTAAAACGTAGATTTTCCAACTTAATAATTCATTGCACGTGAATTGAGTACGATCATTTTAAAGTGGCCTATTATGTGGTGTGATCACCCGTGCCCGTAGAGACCATATGGGATCTTTTATGCGCTTGTTATATTCTTTTAATTCTACCATTTATTTTACATATGTTTTTATTCGAAATCTATATAATTGATTTTCATATATGATATTCATTTAATATATTATGTTCATATATATATGAAATTATCAGAATAATAGGGTACATGTCTTTTCATATCAGAAGTTGAGGGGGCGAGTGAGTAAAAGTAAAGATAAATTCGAGCGTGTGAGAATTTATTTCTATTTTTACGTGCTCGACATCTCGACCTCTGGTATGAAAAGTCATATACCCTATTACTCCTACGAGTGTTTTTGCATATTTCACAATCTATTCGAGCTTAAGTTGATTAAATGGGAATGATATACAATATGTATAGTGGGGTAGCAAGGCAAAACGTAACGAAACACCTAATTCCGATATGCAATAAGCAATTTTATGATTTAATAGGCATTGATAAGATTAAACCCCAAATAGACCGGTAGACGTATACAAATTGAGTTAATTCTTGATTGATAAATTTCCTTTTTAGTCGCTTTATATTTGTATGTACGTAGATAGGGTTTTCTATTACATTCGAAGTATGTTATAAAGCTGCATCCTTTATGATGCCACTGCTCACTTAAAGCCAAGATTTTTCAGAACGAATTTGCTCAATCTTACTCAAATTCAATGGAAATACAATTCTTTACAATTCAAATTTGTTATAACGCCATATTTTCCATTGGTCCTTAAGTGGCGTTACAATCTACTTCTAATGTACTTTCAACAGCCTTTTTCTGATAGATTTCTTTTTTGAAAAAATATTCTTGTCATAATAGTCATTCACCTGACTCTTGGATATGCGTATTCTCGGTGACGGCGGTTTTTCTGTTGATCAAGAGATGATGTATACGTATGTCCAGAATAATTTACCAACTACAAACAGTCCAACTGGTGACTAAACGTCCAGGTTTTATGCTCAATCCTGAGAGATTAATTGATCGAATGGGCTGTGAAGCAGGTTTATAGTCGAATAGTGGTATCAATTTTTAGTAAATTAGCCATTTAGGACATGCGGTATTATACAAAATTGCTTTCCACGGGCTCAACGAATTGTCAGTCGAAGGTCTGGTCATGTATTCAAATGCAAAAGCACGTAATGATTCTCATATTTAGACGTAGCTTTCAAGCACAATTTGTCCTGATTGAACATTCATCGCCCGCATTGTCCTGTCGTACTCCATAGGTCAATAGAAAAACGTTAAGTTCATTTTATAGTTTGGTGTACTTTTTGTGTACTCGTCGGTTCACGTAGTGAACGACCAATTGTTATCCTGTTCAAATGACGTCATGTTGTCTTCTAGGTCATTCAAATTCTTACCGTTCAGTTTTCTCCGTAACAACATAATGTCTACACTTTTCGCCATATACAACTTACTTGTACTATCGAATGTTAGATTAAGTTTAATACGCTGTCCAATATTTCCGTCATTTGATTTTTAAAAAAATTGACAGGATTCCTTGAAAGACTATAGCTAGACTATGGCACATATTGTCGGCACAGCACTGCTATGTCGAGCGCTGACGTGATTATGGAAAATCCGTCCACGCTCTGATTGATTGTTTTGGGAATGCCAGCGCTTTTTACGTCATTATGGGAAACTGCGCTTTGAGTGGCTGCTTTGGGAATGTCGGCAGTCGAAAATGAAAGTTCGTCGAAATTTCTCTAAAAGTTCGTTTTGGCGCGCCAAAACGGAGAATATTCCGTTTTGGCGCCCCCGCCAAAACGAACTTTCATTTTGGCGCCCCCGCCAAAACGAACTTTCGTTTTGGCGCCCCCGCCAAAACAACGAAAAACGTCGAAATTTCTCTAAAAGTTCGTTTTGGCGCGCCAAAACAAAGAAAATTCCGTTTTGGCGCCCCCGCCAAAACGAACTTTCATTTTGGCGCCCCCGCCAAAACGAACTTTCGTTTTGGCGCCCCCACCAAAACAACGAAAAACGTCGAAATTTCTCTAAAAGTTCGTTTTGGCGCGCCAAAACAAAGAAAATTCCGTTTTGGCGCCCCCGCCAAAACGAACTTTCATTTTGGCGCCCCCGCCAAAACGAACTTTCGTTTTGGCGCCCCCGCCAAAACAACGAAAAACGTCGAAATTTCTCTAAAAGTTCGTTTTGGCGCGCCAAAACAAAGAAAATTCCGTTTTGGCGCCCCCGCCAAAACAACGAAAAACGTCGAAATTTCTCTAAAAGTTCGTTTTGGCGCGCCAAAACGGAGAATATTCCGTTTTGGCGCCCCCGCCAAAACGAACTTTCATTTTGGCGCCCCCGCCAAAACGAACTTTCGTTTTGGCGCCCCCGCCAAAACAACGAAAAACGTCGAAATTTCTCTAAAAGTTCGTTTTGGCGCGCCAAAACGGAGAATATTCCGTTTTGGCGCCCCCGCCAAAACGAACTTTCATTTTGGCGCCCCCGCCAAAACAACGAAAAGCGTCGAAATTTCTCTAAAAGTTCGTTTTGGCGCGCCAAAACGGAGAATATTCCGTTTTGGCGCCCCCGCCAAAACGAACTTTCATTTTGGCGCCCCCGCCAAAATGAACTTTCGTTTTGGCGCCCCCCGCCAAACAGCGAAAAACGTCGAACTTTCTTTGAAAATCCGATTCGTCTCCCTTCGATTTTGTTACGAGTCGGATCTAGGTATACGTGATAATACATATCGTTGTCGATGGTGGTGGTGTATACATTAACGGACTAACGAACAGGTATGTAGCCTATTCAGGGTTAAATGCAGGGGTTGCTTTGGGTCCTCGAGAACCCCTTTCACTTGGAAAACTACTTTTCAAAGTAGACATGTTAGGCCTACATCTTAAATGTATGAGATGATCAAGTAGCGCCTAAAAACGCTTACAATTCATGAAAATGGGACTAAGTTTTTAAGATTTCTCGGGATGACCAGCAGAGCACCACCGTACCCCCTCGACCCCCACTCCTTAAAAAATGCTGGATCAGCCCCTGGTATCATTTAAATCCTATACATTGCCTCGCATTGCTTAGCTCACATAGGCCTATTCATAAACTTTGTTCTTTAATATGCCAATATATTTTAAAAATCGATTGATTTTCGGCCGCTGAAAACATATTAAAAAAACCGATGTCGTTCTCTGGTATGCGCAGGCAATATAACACGTACTGGTAGTATTCTAAGTTTTCGACGTGAGCCGTTTCTCTCGTACTGCCTAATCATTGTAAGCGACGATTATTTTGCTCGGTCTGCATTAGTGAAAACTAATGAATTATAATCATTCAATGGCGTTAATTCGTAAATGTCTTCTTTACAGATGGACAACATACTCCTAGAATTGGGATTAGGCCAATACATTGCAAAGTTTCTCGAAAATAAGGTACCGTGTTTCAATACTTTATGTATACACAGACTTGCCCCGATTGGTAATGCTATAGGGCCATAACTTCTGAAAATGTATCATATTTTAATTTCTCATCCAGATAGGTGTTAGTGACGTCACGACCATGACAGATAGTGATTTTGAAGCAGCAGGAGTTACAGCTATCGGGGATAGAGTCCGGCTAAGGAATAGGTGTAGGATAGTAAATTCTCAGCCTAAAGAAGATGAAAATGTGTCTAGTGCAGGTAATAATTTGAGTTTTAAGATAAATCACGTGCTTAATTCCAACTTTCATGACCGTTGTCACTGACCGTTACGCTAATTCAATTCTGTCCATGAGATTGTGCTATCAGAGGGTTATACTTTTAGAGAGGTTATGCAGGCTTGTGCCTATTTCTCGTGATTAAGCTAAGCTGAGGTCGACTTACGACGACCATCTCGTCGTAAAAACAGCGGTAGTAAACACGTGACCGCCGATTGGCGATTCGTTTGTCACAGTCAGATCGACAACGATTCAATCATCGCCGAGTCCAAAGGTCATTTGACGCATAACTCATCGCTGAAATAGAACTTGTTCTATCCTTGCGATTCGACTTACGACGGGTCTGCGATCAATGGATCTTTTTACAAATTTGTAAATTGTTTACTTGAAATATATAACACTTTCCTTTATTATTTCATTTTCAGGATCATCTAGTGTTTTGTGCAGGTTGAGAACGCAATTTCAAAAACGTAAGGCCGGCACCAAGAAATCAATGACGACAAAAAATGCAGAGAAAGATATACGACGAATAAAACTAGGTTGGAAACACGCCATCAAAAGCGGGACCTTTGTACTAGTTACTGCAAGCAAGGGTGGGGGGACACACACTTTGGACCTGAAAAAAGAAATGAACTTGTCGGCCTTAACCATGGAGTTCTTAAACCTATTTTTTCCAGACGGCAAATCGAATGCGATGAACCTAAAAATCAATGATGTGAGCTATTACTTAGCAAATTTCAATGGTAATCGGTTATGTGATTATCTTGAGTGTGGTAATGTTTTTGGTCTAGAGGCCTACATCGCAGCACATAAAACAAACCCTATTAGGCTCTATCTTCACACAACTGTTTTAGTTGACGATAGTGATGATGAAACATCCTTGCCATCCATGTCATCCTTTCTTGCTAATACCCACCAGCCACCGATTTCTGAGTCAACTTTACCTATGTTTTCGTTGATGCAACCGGCATTGTCGTTTACGCCAGCAGCCTCATCTACAATTTCGGCTAGTAGTGATATTCAACCTATCGTTTTAACTACGCATACCCAATCTGCCCATACACTTTCAACTCCATTTGCGGCCGGGATTCAGTCTGGTTATGTGCCTACCGGTGCTGTTGGCATACATACGGGTGCAAATGATACACATTCCCGTGATGGTATAGCAGATATCAACTTTAATGATTTCGAATTGATACAGCCTGATACGCCTACAATTCAATTCAGAGTACAGACGAGTGGCGAGTTATCACAAGAAGAGATTAATCGCATTGAACGGGAAGAATACAACCTTCTGGTTCGCAGAACAGCCATGGTCGAAGATATGATAAACGCTTTTTGTGATGCATCGGTGATGGGGAAAATAATAAATGCTCGAATGATACTCCCTAATGGAAATGTTGAAGCCGGAGAAGGACACGGTGTCTTTCGAGAGTGTCTTACTGAATTTTGGTCAGAATTTAGAAAGCAATGTATGACGGGTAGTAGTCAGATGATCCCTCTCATACGCCATGATTATGGCACAGAGAAATGGGAGGCTGTAGGACGCATCATCAGTAAAGGATTTCAGGAAACATCATATTTCCCAATATTCCTCGCGCAGCCATTTGTTTCCGAATTTTTCTTCCAGCAGGATGATAGCGTAGACTTGGTCGAATCATTCCTGAAATATGTTTCTCCGTCTGAGGAGCTGGTATTTCGACGCGCATTGGCTAATTTCGATGATGAAGCAAATGACGTCGAAGAGATAATAGACATACTGGGGGGATATGAATGTCGGAAACTTCCTACGAAGGAGAACTTCTCCATGTTGATTCGGGAAATTAGTCACCAGGAATTGGTGCAAAAGCCGAGATTTATAGTTGATTGTATAAAACCTATGATACAGAAATATGTAACAATATCATATAAACAGTACCTCGATCTTTGTACGGATCTTAAACCCTCCTGTCGCAAAGTGGTAGAATTACTTTCTTTTCCAAACGTTTTGTCAGCTCCTCAGTCAAATGTTGCTACGTTACTGAAGAGATATGTCAGATCATTGGATGAAAGCATGTTGTCTAAGTTCCTCCGCTATTGTACTGGTTCTGACATCTGTAACTGCCAAAAGATTGACGTGACCTTTACTAAGGTAGACGGTCTCCAACGAGCTCCAGTTGCTCGAACATGTGCCCAGATATTGGAGTTACCAGAAACATATGACGAATACGTCGAACTGAAACAAGAATTCGATAATATTCTCCAGAGCAATGTTTGGGTTATGGACGTCGTATAAAATTATTCTAGAAACGAAATGACGTAATCCACGTAAGTTTCATATTTTCAAAGTTGGATCAAAACGTGTTTAAGTTCTTTTGTTTAGGCCAAAAGTGGTGTGTTTATTTTTAATATTGCCAGCCCTGATGTCGTTTCTTTTATCATAGAATTACTTAGTGACGATCTTTTTGATGATAGAAGTAATTATTCATGCAGTGCATTTTGACCAGGTTCTACAGTTCTCGGTTAAGTTTGACTCTAGAGTTAAAGCATTGGAAATATTGAAAAAAACCGACTTGACTCTCGAGTCAAACCTTACCGAGAGCTGTTAAACTTGCTCCTTATATTTGTCGTTTCAAATTAGGGAATCAATCATGACCAAATACGTTTTTTGTTTGTATTGAAAACAGGGCGATTTGGGGGTGCCACTTCTCTGCTGTCAAGTTATGTTTTGTCTCGAAATTGTAAGACAATCATCTTTAAGTACATATTGATATATTGTATCAACACGGTATTAAAACGTAGATAATGTTTTAAGGCTTTTAAGAGAAACTTTGATACTTCGATTAAAATATTCAAATATCTTCACTTCATTGCGTTTTCGTTCTTTCATGGTGTCTCACTTTCACTCGAGCTGCAAATGATATCGTAGTACGAAAGTGTCATTGGCACGTATTCGAACACGATTAAATTATATACTGTCAAAATTGCACATTCATATAGAGATACAGTGGAACTCGTTATAACTAACTGGGATACAACGATTCATCGGACATAACAAATACAAGATTGTGTCCCACATTAGACAATTTGATTAATTTCACACTGGATATGACGAAATATCTGTTAAAATGAACAATATTTTCTGGTCCCCAGAGGTTCGTTGTAACGAGGTTCCAATGTATGCATCTTCACCTGTCGTGGGAATCGAATTCACTAAGCTAAAGCCGTGTTCCCCGAACCCCTTGACCTCGCGAGTCGTTGGAGTCGTTACTAGCCGACCAGAATCCGGTCGTACCAATCACAGCGCTTTAAGCAAACGATATTATAGGCTTCTGTTGATTTTCCCGTTAAATGGACCAATCAACGTACAAGGAGGTATTTCAACCAGTAATGAAATCACGCGTCGTGAGGCCAGGGGGTGGTGGAAACGAGTTCGGGGTGCGATACCAGACCCCTGGCATGCGAGGATGAAAGATATGTGACTTGTCCATAAGACCACTTTTTAAACAACCGCTTCATAGAACTTTCTCAAAATAAATTCAATCAAAAATACATCTTTTTGAACCATACGCAAATTTATTCTGAAGCGTTTTGAGAATAGCGGATACTGGAGTACGCTTTCGCAGATAATTCTCCATGTAAATTGATGGCACGCGTATTCTATTTCTGAGACACCTACTTAAGATGGGGTTGGATAGCGAATTAAAACATGGGTAGTGTTAGTATGATGTATAACTAAGCCCAAACAGTCGCATGAATCCATGAAAAATTACAATCATATTCTTTTCAACGCGTAACGTGTATCATAGATATATTTGAATCTTCGAAATACATCATGAACAGACAACACATAAACCGTGCAGGACAGATACGTATAAAAATGATTCTAACATGTATGCTCTCAGAATTGAGTTAATAGCCAGTCATACAAAGCAGCGGCTTCTGGGGTTGATGTCGGTCTTGATTGTTGTCCCTGCCTCGTTATAAGATCACACATCGCTGAAAAGTCCGGATCACAGCCTCTCGATTCATTCGGCTTACTACAAAATTCCTCTCGAATTTGCGGAAGTAGTCCAGCGTCCACTGGAAATTTGTAGTCTATCGTGCCTGAAAATATTATTTCGTATTATCAAGAAGTGATAAAAACATCGTAAACTTAGAAACCTATGCTCATTTTTATACAGCGTATTTCGTACCGTAATATTCCGGCGAGAAGTATAATAGATCAGGTTTTCCGGGTGGAACATCCACATTTCGTTGAGGCCTGATGGCATGTGTATTCCACTCCTGCACGAAATCCTGAAGATCGGCATTTATCAAATCAAAAAAACAGTATCTTAAGGTTTGACTGAAAAATATTGGAGAAAGGGAAATTACTACGTGGATCACAAAAAATCGCCACGCGCTTTAAAGGCGGGTATTTAACCTACATGTGCACAACGTCCGCGGTAGATAGACTTCCATTTTCCTCCATATCTTTAAAAACGTTCATCCAAAACTGAACAACTTCGTTTCGAAGACTTCGCCACCATCGTTCAATGCGCTAAAAACAAAGAAAAATAAAATAATTGGTGAGTTTTGAAGTATCTTAAGTTGGTTCTAGCGCAGAAATGGGGATTGTCCAAATCTACCCATATTAATGACACCACGAACCTGATTACTCGTAGATCTACCCACAAGAACGCACGTTTCGTCATCATATTCTGCTCTAAAGGCCTTCTGAATCGCTGCAATTCTGCCATTTTCGGTTCCAGCGTCCATACGGATGCAGCGAGGAACTGCTGAATGATGATATAAAGATGACGGTCAGAGTATTATCTTAATCGACGATTGATAACAGATAATTTTTCCCAGGCATAATTTCGGCACATTGTGTATTTATATATGACAATTCTATCTACCTTCAATGTCCTGAACGAAATCTAAAAAGTACCACGCAACCACCTCTGGGTCATTATTAGTATTTCCAACTCTTAACCAAAGGATTCGTCGGGAAAATCTTTTAAATATAGACTGTGTTTATGAACATGTTCGACAAACCAAATTCTGAACTTATAGCAACTGCTGTTGATAGGTGGAAATAATATCTTTTAGGATATATCAATTATATATTATGTTTACCCATCTATACACCCATGAATCGGGAAACCAAAAGGCTTGAGCTTGTCATAACCATCGAGATGGACAAGATAATTGGGACCCTTGTTAAAGTAACGTCGTCGTCTTAAAACTCCATGGGTCCTATTCTGTACTCCTTCGAAGTCTAAATTCTGAAGGATATTGGAAACTAGAGACCTAGAAGTAAACAATCATATAACACATGAGTGAAGTGATCCAGATCTCATCTTAAAGGTCTTACATCAATCAAATACACATTTATACATATGCTGGCCGATTCGAAAGTTCTTTTTGTCAGGAGTAACAAAACTGACAATTCTTCAATTTGGCCAAAAAATATTTTTCGAGAAATTAAGTTTTTTTAGTTATGGCGTTTTGGTACTTTAGCGCCCTCATTTATCATGTCAGGAATTAACCGTGCAGGTAGCCACCCGACCATACATCTTACCTAGGGGCTCTTATTCCGTAGCGTTGACGGAGACGTTGTGACATAGCACGATATCCCATGCAACATCCGCTGCCAGCAAGCTCAACCTGTAATAATGCAGAGAACATAATCTTAAACCCAAAAGACATTTTCAATTTCTATCAGATATAAGCATCACTTCAAAAATTCGGATTACTTTCCTCGACTGCAGCGGTTACGTCATTGAGAACGTAATTGTTGTTTCTTTTCAAACCTAACCTATTCAATTGTCGTTTGAGGTGGCGTCCACTGAAAGTTTAAAATAAACAAGACGGTTTGTGAACTAAACTACTATATCACATCATTATAAGGAGTAATATTGAATAAAAATGGCAGTGCCCATACGTAGCTGCAGACAATTAAAATCTATTCTTAGACCATCTTGATGTAGGCCATGGAATTTATATATACGTACCTAATAGTTATTCCGAAGTTAGATAACATGGCAATCCTCATTTCTGCATTTGTGTACCCATCTGCAAAAAGCTTCCGAACAGTATCATCAACTAGAGGAATCTGTTAAGATCATCAACAAGATCAACAGCAAAATCGACCGTTGAGCAACTTGGTCTTTATTACGTAAAAGGATACAAGTCCGAACGGTGTCCATTATAATTAAGCGGTCGTGCACGAGTACGTATGCGTATGTACATAATTTGTATGTCAGCATCTGGAGTAGACACGTTTCCGGGGCGCCAAAACGAAAGTTCGTTTTGGCGGGGGCGCCAAAATGAAAGTTCGTTTTGGCGGGGGCGCCAAAACGGAATTTTCTTTGTTTTGGCGCGCCAAAACGAACTTTTAGAGAAATTTCGACGTTTTTCGTTGTTTTGGCGGGGGCGCCAAAACGAAAGTTCGTTTTGGCGGGGGCGCCAAAATGAAAGTTCGTTTTGGCGGGGGCGCCAAAACGGAATATTCTCCGTTTTGGCGCGCCAAAACGAACTTTTAGAGAAATTTCGACGTTTTTCGTTGTTTTGGCGGGGGCGCCAAAACGAAAGTTCGTTTTGGCGGGGGCGCCAAAATGAAAGTTCGTTTTGGCGGGGGCGCCAAAACGGAATTTTCTTTGTTTTGGCGCGCCAAAACGAACTTTTAGAGAAATTTCGACGTTTTTCGTTGTTTTGGCGGGGGCGCCAAAACGAAAGTTCGTTTTGGCGGGGGCGCCAAAATGAAAGTTCGTTTTGGCGGGGGCGCCAAAACGGAATTTTCTTTGTTTTGGCGCGCCAAAACGAACTTTCAGAGAAAATTGGACGTTTTTTTTCGTTTTGGCGTTCTGGCGTTCTGGCGCCCTCATTTACATACCAGGAATTTTACGCTATGGCCCTTATCAGCCACCATAGTAATCGCTTTCTAGAGGGCAGTCTTTTATCCAGTCTTTTATGGACTGCATCAAACTTTGCCTAGTTAGTTTGTCTGATAAAGATGCTAACACGCGCGCGTCGCAGATGTGTGAGAGTGCTGTTGTTCATCACTGAAGCACACACACTAATGCCGACCTGCGCGTGCTTACAAACGTAGTATAAGCAGACACGAATTGCTATTGCGCACTACGCGCGCGTCTCTACGAATATATTATCTTGCCAATGTCAGTTGATGAAATAAACAAAATAATGTAAGAGTAATAACATCGGGAGGTAATATTAAGGCCAGCCGTCCGCTGAGCCTGTACAAATGGAGCGAATATTCATCCTCGACAATTGTTCGGGAAAAACCGCCTTTTTTCTCAAATCGGATAGATGACCGTGATATGTTAATTAGCCATGTGCACGAATTGCAAATTCAATAAAATCTTATTCCGCAAGAAATATCAAATCCAAGTCAAGTTTACTTTATCGGGCAAAATTTGACATTCATCAAATTAAAGATTATTTTATTCCACATTCAAATTATTCATTAGACCATCGGTGAAGATTGATCTGTGATATTCGTTTGTGCAAGCCTCAGTGCCTCTGCTAATAACACCACAATTGTCTATTGATCGGGTGAGAGTTTTTTTTTGACAAATATGTAATAACCCACAGATTGTGCATCATTTGATCTATGAAAAGCGAATGTGAAAAGTGTAGTGCCCCTTGGGAAAGCATTTTAGTGAAGGGCTTTCCCAGTGACGTCATCATCACGAACATATGTAGTTCGTTCGGCCATGTGCTAGTGAGTCATGGGAAAACCCCGACCATGTATATACCATCAAAGTTGAAGATGCTTACTAACACGTACGTACAGTGCACCATAATTTCATGTTAAACGATATTGCAAATTCGAGAACAACCTGATTATTGTGCTCAAGTAAAACATTCTCAGTTGATCCTTCTGAACCCGCATGGTCCTTTAATATTGTTGAAGATTGAATCTGCTTTCTGCGTTTGTGTATTGAAATGTCATGTATTATTATATCTTTCTCAATACGTCTCATTCTGTACTGTCATATCAGTTCTTAGCTATTATTGCCGATATTTAGTTGTCCCCACCAGATATTTGATATCTGTTCTCGTGTGCTCATGTTTTTCACGCTTATGATTTTAAGTTTACGTGGTTTATCATGTTTCAATGTTCGTGGCATTCGCCCCCCCCCCCCATCCATGGATAGGTAAAGGTCTCAAGAGTGTTGGAATTAGTAATTTTGTAGCCTTATTTCTTGTTTCCTACTTCCTATTTCCTCTATTTGTATGTTTGTATGGTTTGTATAATTTTTTATTTTCTAGGTAACTGAAATAAAAGAAGGTCCAGTTAAGCCTGTGTTACTTTTAGTAAATTACCGAGGAATGTCGTCTCTGTTTGCGACAAATATAGTTTGTGTTTCTTCTCTAGTACGTGTAAATAGCCTATTTCTGTCATCGCAGCAGTTCGGCAGACATTGACGCTCCAGGTCATGCTTGACTCGTGCGAGGGATCGAATTCGCCGCGGTTAAAGTACACCAGTTTTCCATGTTAGCACTAGATCAGAAATCTGTTCACATCGACTTATGTAGCGTTTCTGAAACTCCCACTGTTGAATTAAGATGAACATGGTTTGTGAATTTTTGGGCCAATAAGATTGTTGCTTCACTGCCTCGGTATCAGAACTTACAGTTCGTAGCGCAACAACTTTGTATTACATACCTATGACGCCGTGTATATGTAAGTGCAGCTCCACCCGATATTTGTTATTAGGCCCTATTTTCGTTCAGTGTTACAGGCATTCCGCTAGGCCGAAAATGTGTCCGGTAAACGGTCATTTTTCCAATTAGAATTATCTAAATTTTTCCCAATCTGTGTGAAAAAATTCCCGAGATCAGTGCTATGACAAATTGAAAAATTATAATGACAAATGTTTGATAAATGACCTGCTTCCCCAAATCAATCGTGCGGATATCTCATTAAGATCATCAACACCTTTTCCTGGCCGCGGCACTATGACTCAGCAGGCTGTAATTATTTTTTTACTGAAAAAATGATATCAAAATTCCACCATTTCCCGAGGATTTTTAAAATTTTCTGAACGTTGAGGGGGCACCCCCTCGAGCTCCCCCGCCTCGCGACTCAGACTTGGCCGCTGCGCGGCGCGCTGGTCACAGTCTCTTCATTACGTTTCATGTCAGCCACCCTCCTTTGAAAAACCTAAATCCGCCCCTGCATTCATCAGTTCATAAGTCAAAAATATTATCGTGCGGTATTATGTCTAACCATGGTATTAATTACACTCACTTAACGATAATCCCGAATGATAACGTGAAAGTCCGTATTCCTTACCAGAGAATGACATGGATTGCTTTTCAAATCCCACCTATATCTGTGCGCTTAGTTTGAACGGATGTGGTACGTTCATCAGCTAATTACAATCTTAGATATACACTTTCAAAATCACGGGGCATTTCATCTGAATACGAATGCCAAAGAGGTATTACATTAAATTGAATTGCTCTGCTTAGTCTCCCCGAATCAATATTGCGGTATCGCAATTGAATTATCAACACCTCATCCTGGCTGTGGTACTATCATGACTCAGTAGGCTGTAATAATCTTTACAGAAACCATCGCTCAAATGCCGTCATATTCCACCATGTTCCCGAGGATTTTCCAAAACTTTCTAAACGTCGAGAGGGACACCCCTCGAGCTACCCCATCTCGCGATCTCAAGTCTTTGTAGATTTACTGCTTTTTGGTGCGATTTCCAAGCAATAAATGAAGTCTTGATGCAAATTGCTTTTTAGGAAGTTAACTGTCTTGAGATGTAGTTTACAGACAATAAAGATGAAATCCCGAAGAATGGCCCTTTTTGTTGAAAAATATCTGCCTCGTCTTGTAAAGATATGTCCTTTCCTACTTTTGGGATTGATAAAAACGACTAAACGTGCCCTTTCTTATTTTTTGATTGACGAACGGTCGTGCCTTTTATCTTTAAAATTATCTGCCTCATCCTGTAAAAATGTGCCCTTATTTACTTTTGCGATTGATAGGGACGACAACATGTGCCCGTTTTAGTTTGGGGATAACATTTTTGGGAAAAATTTGAGAAATCTTTCAGGCGGCAAAAATTTGAAAAGGACACTTCGTCCTACCCTCTCGAACCCCTATGTACGGGCCTGACTTGTTTATTCATTCTATAGTTCTATAAACGTGTAGAAATAGCAGTATAATGAGGCGCATTACCAAAAGAGTTCAGATCGTTGTTTAGATTATTTGTTATTATATATATGTATGTATGTATGTATGTATGTATGTATGTATGTATGTATGTATGTATGTATGTATGTATGTATATATGCATACATGCATGCATGCATGCATGTATGCATATATATATATATATATATATATATATATATATATATATATATATATATATATATATATATATATATATATATATATATATATATATATATATATATATATATATATATATATATATATATATATATATATATATATATATATATATATATATATATATATATATACATACATACATACATACATACATACATACATATATATATATATATATATATATATATATATATATATATATATATATATATATATATATATATATATATATATATATATATATATATATATATATATATATATATATATATATATATATATATATATATAATAACAAATAATCTAAACAACGATCTTATCTATATGGTATTCATCTAGCCTGAAACATAGCAACGTACGCAATGGTCAGCTCCCATTGTTAGTGTGGCAATCGGGGATTCCACTATGGCAAGCTTATGGTGCTTCAGTATTTCACGTTCAATTTCTTCGACATTTAACAGTAAAAATCGAATAAAACTTTCACTTAATTAGTAAAATTCAATGGAAACTATGCCAATCACTGGTAAAATGAATGTGATGTATATTTGGTGGGTCTTTAAGTACTGTATGGATTCGGGAGCCAAGAAATTCAGTTCCAAGCTGATTGACAATGAATTACTTTTGACAACGTAAGATCGAGTGCTCATAACGCCACCTTGCGGGATCATTGGTTTAACGGTTCCCATTCTCATTATCCTTCCTGGTCACCTCGAGAAAACATGAGATATACATCTATACTTTCTGCTCATTGTACATAGTGCTTTTAACTCAGTAACACGTGTTTATTTTTCTGTGGTTCGCAGAGGCGATTACTTTTCCGTGGAAGCTCTTGTTTGTGTTTGGTGTTTATTCTAACTGAACGTTTTGTCACCCGATATTCTACATTTACTGGAATTAACCTCTGTGATCGTGTCCGAGCTGAGTTCAACGATTAGCTTCTCTTGGTCTACGATGAGGGGTACAAAAGGGAGCGAGGTGGGTGTGTCTGCTCGTACTGCGAGCATGGAGCCTGGGACTTCGGGTCGCCAGAAGGAGGCGCTACCTATTAAGAAGGGGATGATCGGGAAAGGCAAAATGCCAGCTAAAAAGGCAAAGCGCCAATTAACTAGCTTCCACAAATAAAGATGAAGCACCCGAATCGAGAGATAACTCTTTTCAGTCCCCAGAGGGCATGAATTCCAACATAGTTTGAAGTTTGTTAAGTAAGCTCTCTGATAGATAGAATATGGATCAGTGCTGCCTACCTGGGGTAAATAAAGCCGATTTTTTACAGTAGGAATGTAATCAGAAAACTGAGTGGATGCTCAATCCCAACATTTTTGAAATTTTAAGAACTGATTTAAATCTGCTTATTGGCGTAGATTTGTTTGTATTGAGGAATAACCGTCATGTTGACAGATGTGTGTCGTGTTAGCCTGATACGGAAGCGTGGACTGTAGATGCACCCACTGTTGAATGGCGTTGTCTTAGTTTCTACATTTTCCTCCTTTCCTCCTTTAATCCGGCCGACATATTCTTAGTATTCCACCCACGTTCTACTACTAGCGGCAAAAAACCGTAGGTTAGTGAGGCAACCGGAATCGGATGTGGAACACCCACTGTGGCAAAAGTTGTCGCGTGCCATTTGTCGGCAGGTGTCCGGAGAACGAAGGATTTTCGGGGACAGAAACAAGCAAACAGAGTACAGAACGTATATTGAGAGATTTTAGTAAGAGTTTTCAAGGATAATAAGGCATTTTCAATAATAGACTAGCACTGCCACGTTATATACAAACTTGGGATGTTAATGTGTTAATGTTTGAATGTTTCATTGATGCTATCGGAGTTGACTCTTAAGTCATTGGCGATGAAACTGGTAACGTTATTGGCTCTATACTTTGCAGTCAAATGGCAGAGACTATAAGGAAGTTAAAAAGTGTTAAATTATGAGTAGGGAGTATGGATGTATACTATGACAAGATAATTGCAATCCAACTTCAATTTACAGGTAAGTTTCCATTTAACTTGTGTATTAACTCGGCGAATCTAATCGATTTCTAAGTGGTGGAACATTGTTGCGTTGAAGGAATGACCTGTCGCGGGCCATTTTACAACCAACGTTTTGAAAATATTGTCGTAGCCGTTGTCGGCGCCACATATATACGTGCGCTCAGATTCGTATTCCCCTGGTAGCATGTTATTGACGGTGAGCTTAGCTTTCGAAGTATTTCCTCGTGAAGAAGTCTCGACACGGGTGTCTCTCGTCTCCGTTAATGCGGGACCCGCGTACTCAGGCTGCCAGTTCGAATCTACAATGCCGAACGATGTTTCGAAAAATTTGATCGTGGCTTTCGGTTCTGAGGTGACTTCGCATTCAAATGTGATCTATAAAACACAATATAATCAGTGAGTTGAAATAATGCCTATTGGTAAAATATTCGTTTGAAAGATGATGAGAATTCAACGTGGAAAACTATCTAGCTAAGTCGTGATGCTCAAGTAGTTGCAAATGTTATGTTTATCATGCTTACGGTGTTAGATTGGTGATAGAACCCAAATCTTAGACTGGTTTTAAGGTGTTAGATTGGCCATATGACAATCGATTAATCTGGCATTAAGTTGATCGGTAATAAATCTAAGATGAGCTTACTTAGAATGGTTTTTATTCTAAGCCTTACCAATCATTAGTTCAACGATTCAGGAAAATGTAATCCATTCATACGATTTTTATGTACTCCCGAAAATCGCAATCTTAGAGAGGGTCATTGTCAAATTTGCAGCTAGTTTTGTATATACAATGTATTTTTTGACAAATGGCAGCAACGCAAACAAGAAGGCAGAAGTCCGTACCAGTTCGGAGCTACGTACGTATATCAAGAAGAAGAGCACTTTGTTGCATACTAAAACTCATCCACTCACCCTATTATTTGTGTCCCTATCATCAAATGATACTTTCTTATTCTCTTTGCCATCAGCGAATTTTATCGGCGTATAAACCCTCGTTTCAAACGACTTCCTCACTAGCGGCTCCCTATATCCGGCTTCAACAGTGTACGAGTTAGCCGCATGATCGTCCGACCAGAAACACACCCTGGCCGTCGTCAAATCGTATCCGCAGTATACATCATTCGACAACTTCTTCGTGACGCCGTATTTATCGGTCTTCAGCACTTGGACGTGCGGACGAGGCCATCCCTCGACAACGACAAAGATCATATCACCCGCTCTCGAGACTGGCACATTACCAAAGAACTTCAACGTGTTGCTGGTCGCCCCTGATTGTACCAAAACCCGCAGCATTGTACTAGAACTGTAAACCTGAACCTCGCCAACTTTGCCAAAAGTACCCGATCCGACTAAACGAACGACTACACAGTGCGTGAAACTGTTTTTGTAATTATCATAACCGAACCCACTGCAGTACGTGCCTTCGTCGCTAGGGGTCGCCTTGCTTACTACCATTTCGGGTCGCACTACATGCATCTTTTCGGAGCTCAACCAGTTTTTCCTAACTGAAAAACACGATTTATTTTCTTCTTACAAGAATTATACCTTTCTTTTCGATACCTTTAACTATATCATAGGCCGTAACGGTATCTTCAGGGATTCTAGAATCCCTGAATATAGCGTAACAAAAACCTCGGAATATGTATACGTTCCAGAACAAAGAGATTAACTAAGTAACAATATCTCGCACAAACAAGGGATTGTAAACAGCATAAACACAGTTACAAACTAAAAAACACGAAGTAGAGCAAACTACGTGTGGGGTACTTATAACGTACAATTCATGTAATCGTTTGGTGTACTTAAGTTTATTCTATCGCAAGCACTTTCTGAAGACATCTTTCTCAAGTGCGTTAAGTTCTTTACAAATTCCTATTCATATTTCTGAAGATTTGTTCTTCTCTTTGAGGAATTTAAGCAGATCGGTTGCATCTTCGCCACAGCTTCTGCCAGGATACTAACCTTCGTTTTTGACTACGTTCTTATTTCGATCGCGTCTCGGAAGATTTTTCGCCCATCGTCCATAGGTGCTCAGTCCGTCGATTTTTTCGGGGGCTTTCAGCGACATTTCGGTGATAAGCGAAAATTTGGAACCGGGCTTCACGTTCTGCACGAGCGGCGTGATCATATCAATAGTGGGCAACTGAAAGTCGGTCACCTCGACTTTACTATCAGAAACCGGGCCTAGTTTGACGTGGGCTAGAAACACTCCGAAACAGTTCCCGTTGTCAGTGATGAAGAACTGAAAATTGAGCTCGTCGATTTGGGTATCTGATCGGACCTTAAACTCGAAGGTTTTAACCGACAATGCTTTGCCGTCAGCAGTTACTTCAGATGAATCACGTTCATTTTCTGAAACGAAAACAAATCTTCACGGTATTATGATATGTCGCACCTATGACCTGAAGGGGAACGAGCTCCTTAGACTGTCTAAGTAAACAAGGAAGGGCTCATTAGAATGATATCTGAAATCAAGCCATGGTGATTTAGAATTTGAGCGGCATAAAAAGTATGGTGGAAGTATATCAGGGTTTTTTTAACAGCTTCGTTGCAAAAGCCAGATGCTCCGTTTGCCAGGGTTCACTGTATTTAATAGGAGTAATTTAGGGAAATTATCTGATCAAAGAGAAAACAATTTCAAATACCTTTTGCTAAGTAAACATTATCTTTCTTCATTGTCGCTATGGCTACTTCGTATTGCAAATTAGTTTCATATTCAAGCTGAGCTCTAAAGACGCGACCTGATCCGGTGTTCGATACGTCGAGCTTTCGGATTATGCCCAGCTCGGCTCGACACGGGTTTGTCCTGGCCATCTGTTAGATATAAATGATTGAAAATGTGAAAAACAACAGACGGTTAATTACATTCATTGTACAGGTACATTCAAACGATAGAAAAAGTCCAAAACGTGTCCAAAAATCGGATTACTTCTTTCCTGATGCGATTAATCGTTACAACTCCGGCTAAAGAATGTTTTTCCAATGGTTCATTTAAATGAAACCAAACTTAAATTCATTTCAGTTTTATTATAAGCACCTTCTGTTATGATAGCTTTCCGCGTATTCATCCTCAGTTGTCTAGTTGAAACGCCTTGTCTATTTTCGAATATTAAATCTTAGTGTCTATGTTTTTAAAATACATAAAATACACAGTCGGTTTTTATCATATTCGAATGTAATATTTTGACTAGTTTTTAAGTGGTGGATATGTAGAGGATCCCACACTAACAATAGAAAATATAAAGTCTGTTACTTTCCTTGAGCTAGTAGTTATTTCAACGTTTATGTCCTAATAGTCATCATCTTCAGGAAGACTGCTGTTGTTCTCATTACAACCAATGATGAAACTTTCGGTCCGTGTTGTAAAGATAATATAAAATCCTACACTAAGAATGAAAATAGTCTGAAATATCTCCTTGAGCGAGTTGTTTATAGAAGATTTCGACTGCATATGCTATCTTCAGGAGTACTAGTGTTAGACCCTATAACCGAATTAATCTGAACAAGGACACTAATTAAGTAATAAGAAAATGATATAAACTAGGTACAGAATATTCGAAGTTCCGACTACATCCTAATAGTCATCTCATCAGGGAATGCGATGCTGTTCACGTTATAATCATTGGTGGAAGGAACACTCTGAGTCTGAGTGTTGTAAAGATGATACAGAATTCAACACTGAGAGTAAAAGAGTCAGTAATGTTTCCTTGAGTTAGTAGTTTAACGTTCACCCTGATGGTCATATTCAGGAATACTGAAGAGCCTAGTCACACAAATTGTTCACATGCGTCATATTGGCCGTCAAACAGCTGTATTTCAAATGATATTGTCGAAAAGAGCATTCAGAAAAGGGCAACTCAAAATAGTTGAGTCTTGTTTGTGCAAGGGCCACAAACCCCTAGATCAGCGCCTGACTGTGGAACAATAGCTGATATCATCTATTAAATACTACGATACCAACCTTCATGGCTCCACTAACTTGAACTAAGAGGATTAAGATAAACAACTTGTAGTACCGCGTCATTGTCGATGGTACCTGGAAGAATCAAAAACAAAACCAGTTTACTATAACATTAACAGAATGATAAGTACAAAGTATTATTAAGTAACAGAATTATATACAAATATGTAAAGCACCTGTACAAGCCCCACATTTCTCAGTCAAATCTTGACTCACAAACTGATTTACCGGATCTTAATTGAAATCACTTCATTCTCAATGAGTTAACTCCGAGTCAGCCCCTAACCATGGAACTGGGTCCAAGGTCTCATTTGCATTGGAGTTGTGAGTAACTCTATGTTAACATTAGATTCAATTAGTTAACCCTCGAGCCCAATCTTAACTCATAACCATGGAACTGTGCCCAGTTTCACAGTTCTGAAATAAAGATAGTCCATTTTGGAATGTGTTTTGAGTCAAATCTATACTCAAAACTATAGAACTTGGCCCAGTTTTACAGTCGTGAGTTAAATTAGTGCATTTCCAATGAGTTAACTTTCAAGTTAAGAGTTAACTCAGTTAAATACAATCTTAACTTACAACTCTGAAACTGGATTCAGTTCATGTATATTCTACCTTATATTATTTTTTAGGTAATCTCCATGTACTGTGTCATTGAGTAGTGTCGAAAAACGGTGTTGTATGCATTTTCGGTATTATTCATACGCACATAACTGCTGTGTCTGGTTTTCTCGTAATTACATATTTCATGCCAATTTCCGTGGTAAATTGCTTGATTGGGCAGTATTAACAAAAATTGGATGGCATACAATTTCAACAAACAAGTCGTCAACAAACATGAGTTATAGATATTCTCATATTGACTTAGATATCGTTCAATTTCTATAGAAATATGCTTATTTTTCTGCATATATATATAAACACGATTAGGCCCATCAATAAAGTGATACCTTGTTTCTCATCAAATCGCGAAGCCGCCTGCGTCATTCCCAAAAGCCAAAATATAACGAAAAATATAGCCGCACAGCAAAGACAACGGTTTTCTGCCTTGCCGGTTTAAATGTCGCACTGGGAGGCGCACAAAGATTTCATCGAAATAATTCTAATCACTTAATAACATACGGCTATTTTGAATGAGCGCGACTTTGATAAACACGTATATGTGGTTACTTCAAAATGCCTTTTAACCGAATCTGAGTTTGACAAAGCCAGAAAAAATGATGTCAATTGATGTCCGGTTTGAAGTTCATGGCGAAATCGGAAGTAAATTTACGTCATCCGGCAGCGCATTCACTAAATCCAGCATTTTTGGATCGGGTAATTTTAGATTTTATTGATTTCATGGTATTAGATTGCCATGATTTATGCATCCCAGGGATCAATGGGCTTTTCAATATAAAATCGACGGCATCGGATAACTTTTACACATGAACTAAGATTTAGGGATTTTAGGAAGCTTTATTCACAAAATCGTAAATTTGTGAATGTTAATTTCTTTCTAAAAGATTGTTTTCGCTGATTTTCTATGTTTCACACCAAACGTACAAGTCATCTTTCCGTAGTTCTATAATGTATCATGTACTTAATAAAATTCGCTGTGACGAGGCGTCCGTCACTTCGATTTCATCTATTACATATTATTCAATATTCTACATAGGTTGTCCGTTTATTAATCGCCATCGAGCTTCGTTCCCCTTGCTACTATTCGGAGATTAGGTTGATATACAACCCCTGGAAGCTACTGTCGTATCCGTTGTCCGCGTTGCAAATGTACCAGTATCCAGGCTCGTGTTTCCCTGGTTACAGGCTATCGACAGTCAGCCTAGCTTTCACCACATTTTCCTCTGGAAGTCGTCGCTATGGGCGTGCTACCCGTCTCAGACACAATGTACTCCGGCTGCAAGTTTGGAGATTTTGATGTTTTGTAAAAAGTGATCGTGGCTATCGGTTCTGAAGTGACTTCGCATTCGAACGTGATCTAGAAAACAAAGTAAACACCAAAAACGTATCTGAAACTGGGAAGAACAAATCCGGGTTGATAACCTCAATCAGTCTTTAATCTGCTGCAAGATTTCTTTGATCCATATAGTAAAGGAAGTAATATTCAGATTATAGGATATTAATTAGTCTTAAAATCTAAGAAAACAGTGTACTAGACAGGCCCGTGTACACAGGACTTTTTTTAGGGGGAGGGAGTTCTGTTGAGAGAAAAAGGGCAATGTCACCACGAAGGCACACAAGATGGTGATGGCGGTGGGCCGGACAGTGTGATCGCCAAAGGGGTGAGAAAATTTTGGTGTATTTACCAGTTTTTAGATAAATTTCCTGCAATCTGGACCACAAAGATGAACGGATCACGGGACGACTTGTAAAAAAGGGCATTATCTCCGAAAAACGAGGGTGGTCTGGGAAACCTCCCCAAGAAATGTTTTGAAGATTTACTGCTTTTGCCAGCAATTAATGAATTCCTGATGCAAATTGTGCTTTTAGGTAATCTAATGCATTAAAATGTAGTTTCAATGCAATAAAGATGAAATCCTGAAAAATGGTAAACCGTTTTGTTGCCTCGTCTAGTAAAAATATGCACTTTCCTATTTTTGGGATTGATAAAAACAAGGTGCCCTTTCTTCTTTAATTTTTCGGTATTGATGGTAGACTGAATGTGCCATTTTTCTTTGAAATTATCTGCCTCGTACAATAAAAAAATGATCTCTTTACTGAGTTGTTGATTAGGGACGACTAAATGTGCCCTTGCTAGTTTGGAGATGAAATTTTTGATAAAAATAATTTTAATCACTACACTATACGTTAGAACTTTAGTTGGTTTCAACAATGAGTCTGTCCTGCACATTCTAGCTCCACCATCACAGAGAATGTTCTTTCTAAAAAATTTTCACTAATATATTCCTAATTTTTTCCTTCAGGCATGAATCCACTGTATTTAGGGCCTAGAGGTATTCTAGTCACATATGAGGGTATTCTGGGTGGAGGGATTCTGGGTGTGGTATATTTAGGTGGAGGCATTTTGGTGGAGTTATTATGCTAATAGGGCAAATAAAATATTAATTGAAAGGCTAAAAATGAGAGTAATCCTCCATGGAAAAGGTGTTCATAGCGATTTTTAAAGGAGTTAAACAAGTTAACATTGCCGAATCCAGGTATTAATGTCAGAGGTAAAAATTTCACACGAAAAAAAATGCCAGAACGAAATATGCAGATGATTATGGGAATATGAGAATATGAGAACATTGAACATGATATTCTTATCTATTTCAGATTTCAAATATTGAGTAAACAGTTTATGTATGAAATATTTCTAGAAATTAAAAGTGAATCAGTCATTTATTTAAAAAATAGAGGTAATTGAAAAATGAGAATATTATTATATCAACACTAACATGATAGACCTATTCACACGATGATATTAATATAAGACGACATATTTCTAGATTAATGGAAATTTAAAAAATTAATGCGTAGTTAGACATCCTACATCAATGAACTTGTTTTTATATTTTGTTCTATGAAATCAATAATTAGGGTTTTTTGGCTTTCGTCGAAATCCCTTTTGTAATTCTGTTGATTATCATTATTATTACATATTTTAACTTTTTTCGTCACTTAAAATTCATCTATCAGATTTGACTAAACTAACATATTCTAAACGAAATGTTGAACTCTGGTAGTAATATAACAGATTCTCTCGGCGTAGATTCTATGTATGTGCTTTCCATCCTATTTTAAACTTAGAATTACTTACTGTCAGACAGTTAACACCGGAAGAAATATGCTATCGGTATGTCCATTCAGGTGCTTCGTATTCCTGCATACATCTTTGTCTGCACCCGTTTACTTCGGTGACATCTTTTAATTTTCTCCAGTTATATCTGGTTCAAATCTCCGGAAATGTATTCTTAAATCAGAAGGTGCCACATCAAGTTCGAATCACGCGAATGAAATATCTTTTTTTTCTCTAATTGCTTTAATTTCAGCAGCATGGCTTGTCAGAAAATCCGTTATCGCTGCTCTGCAGCTATATTTTAGAACTGTTATTGTACTTTAAGTGATGAAAACACTATGAATAGCAGCAGTAACACGTATCGAAGTGGGCCGAAATACGTCACAGCCGAGAGAAAGCGAACAACTACAGAGATACGACTCTAGGTCGTTGATAATGACAGAAAAAAGAGGAGACAAATTATCTCATTGTCTTAGGCTGATGAAACTGTCAAAGAAATCAGACTGAGTTCCATTTTTTACTCCACCACCCTGGGTTTCACCCCCATATTATACATTATATTATTTTCGTGGTCATCATTTGCCCATGTCTCTGTGAATCCTATTACAGAAAATTTATTAGCCGAATAGTAGAGAAAATCCGTAATTTTATCAAAATTTGAATTGAAACTCCTGGCATTATGAGAAAAAAAGATAAATTATCTCCACATGAGAGTAATTCATTTTCGTCGTGATAACGACAGGTGTTATTGACTGATATATCAACCATAGAATAAATGTTCTAGTCGAGTGAACACATTAATGTCAACATTGACCCGAGTCGGGTCACACTGTCAAGAGTCTTATTCATCATCGCCATCTGATTCCACATTTGGTTTTTTCGCTAATTTTTCAGCGCTGGGTGGAGAGGTCACCGATCTGTTCTTTCTTTTGTTATTTGATGGCGTAGATGTAACTTTGTCGTCAGGCTTAAGAGCAGATTCAAAGTTACTGGAAAGTGCCGACTTTCCTAAATCATTAAGATGCACCCCGCGACTATCACTGACATTGTAATACCTATCTCGAATATTGCCTGTAGGTTTGATGATCACATCATTATTTATATAAATCATATTTTGCTTAACACAAAACGCCTCCATATATTTATTTACGAAACCAAACGCTGCATTATAATCTTTTACGGTAGGAGATGATCCCTTCTTAGGTATAATGCTTGATACGCAAATTTTCGAATTCGGAAAATGCTCCTGAACTTTCGCTATCCCAATGGTGAAGTTCATTTTAACATTGTCAACCTCGGAGTATGTCGATTAATGTCGTTAGTGCCGAGATGGACCACGACACTTTCAACAGAATCGGGATGGGCAATATTGGAGCTAATTTTCGAGAGTAGTTGGTCGATGTATTCAACAGTTGCTCCTGACTGATGAATTACTTTTCCATGAATTACTTCCCTTCAATTCAAGACATTTCAGTAATTTTGTTTGCCCAGTCGGTGTGATTTGATGGAGACTTTTGAATTGTAGAATTCTAAATGTTAACTTGAGATGATTAAATGTGTCTTTTGGTGCAACTTATGTTGTGAAATTGAACATTTTTGGTAACCCACCATGGTTTTAATTAAGGTCTGATAGAATTAGTTTCCAATGTTGCGGTATCACGTTGCTTGCGTATTTCGATTTATTTGTTAGTGGAGTTTCGATAAGTGGTTTGTAATTATCACGGTTATCTAATAGCAGATTAGTTATACCGTGTTGCATGTTTTCTGTGAATGGGTTTTCTTAGTTTATTTTTAGGATTGTCAAAGATAGGGTTTTGCAGAATTTCGGTAATGGTTTCATTTGGAGTCAAATGTTGTTGGAAAGCTGTCTGTGATTTTGATAAATGTCTAACAGTCGTTTGTAATGTTTTTTTCGGTACCTCGTTTCGAATTTGACGTTTGAAATAATCCAGCCTGGGCCAAGGTTTTACCCTAAATTGTAGTCAATAAGCGGTTTTCAGGTTTTGTTGGTCTTAGAGCGTGGTTATCGTCCTCATTGCCTGTTTGTTGTCTGTATTTTATGTTGTGTATGTCAAAGCCTCCGTGTTCGATTCTTTTTGAATTTCATGTATGTCTTTACCGACAAGGCATTTTCCATTATCCAATAGGAAATTTACGATTTTTGGTTCAAGGATTTTGATGTATATATCCGGAGTTGGAAATATCTCGGAAGTGTACCATAAAATCGGTAATATTGTTAATGACGACCTTTTTCCGTGTTAAGATAATTTAGTTTGGCACCGAAGGGCTGTTATATTTTTAATTTTATCAATTTTTGGATTCCAGTTTAAATCATCAGTATTCATTTCAGTACCATTTCTGAAATGGATACCATAAATTTTCTTTGATTTCCTCCAATTTAGGTATAAAGGTTTATCGTTTCTAGTTTTCCAAGATCCAATACATACATTCAGTTTTATCTTTATTAATTTTTGCACCCAAATACTCGTTCAAAAAGTGCAAAATTAACAAAGTGGTGAAGACGTCGGTTAAACATAGCGTGGTGTCGTCAGCGTATTGTTTGATCTTAATTTCTGTGTCATGGTAGCTATACTCCTTTGATGTAATTGTTTTCTCGTATTGTGATTGCTTGCGGTTCTGCTGCTATCGTAGAGTATTGCGCTCATGGGGCACGAGTTAGATAATTGCTCGTAGGTTACGTACGCCTTTTTACGCCTTTCTGATGTGAAAGGTATAGTTAAGAAGCTGTTACTATCTGCCATATATTTTTGATTTTGGATTTGAATAGCCGGTTTTGATGTATCGAATTAGATTATCTCCAATGCCAAAAGATTCTAAAGTTTTAAACATATATTGCCAGTCAACACGTCGATCGAACACTTTCATTTGATCAATGGTTACCAAAAATGCTTCTAAATTATCATTATCAACATAACCGATCAAGTCTAATAAAGAAGTTTCCAGTTTCTAGGCGCCATTCTGTGGCGGTCCCTCGAGGTCCCCATTGTTGGTAACTTACGCTCATTTTTGAAACATAAGTTTTGATTGAATGTCATACCTCTGCAGTCCCTTGCTCGATTAAATTAATTCATAGACCATTTTAAAGGAAATGAAATGCAGATATTTGCCGGTGATTCTTGGAATTTTTGAATGCAACAATTAAGAGCAATGTCGATGTGAAACCAAGGACCGCATACTAACCGCGCGTCAAAAAAATTGCGATTTTTATTAATTTTGAAAGTGGTTAGTAAAGCTAGATTTTCCATCTTTACTGAGGTTAAAGAGCATTATTTGCAGTTTTAGCTTGCGTTGAATTTTATTAAATACCTTCCCTAATGACTGATGTGTAACCGCTAGAGTTCGAGATTACGCGCCAAAGGGGTCTCCCACTGCGCAACGCCATTTCACTGAACGTTGAGATTTGTGACAAGAAATCTTAAATGACATTCAATTTCTTCACATTTTCCATAGGGATATATTGAGATTATAATCCCTATCTTGTTTGTACAATATTGGCGGGAGCATTCGTTTAAGCTTGCTTTCGGGATCCGGTTTTCCCCGCTATTGAAGTTTGAACTGTGCAGTCAGTCCAGCCTAGCGCCGAATTTGTGTTCGGTGAAATCATGGACTCACAAACGTTTTGGAGTCCATGGTTAAATGGTGGCCATCAATTTAACCGTTATGACATGTTAAAAACATAAGCCTCTCTCGTAATCCCTCATTCTGGGATCATACGATGAATTTACTGAATATCGACCTTCTTGCTGGAAAACATGACAGAAAACCTTACTGATATCAAATTCCAATATCATGAATATCATATCTGTCCCCCATTGAATATTCTGTTTTAGAGGGTCGACATCCATTTTTGCAACATTCAACTGAGCCACATATTGATTTTGACACCTTGATTTTGTTCTATAGTCTCCAACCATGAGCGGTGCATTCTGTTCAAACGCAAAGATAGGCTCTCAACTAGGTCACCTTTGCAATCAGCACAGAGAGTCTCCTTTCTTTCAAAAAATCCTTTAATTTCCCAACGCTACAAAACTCGTACTCCTCAAAGCACTCAGTCCAACCAATTGTTAATTTTCAACCAATTGTCAATTTCATTGTCAATTCTAATTTCATGACATGCTGAAGTTTCTTTTCATTATAGAGATTAATTCGGATAAATTTGTCAGAAATAGATTTTGGTTTTCTATATCCGTTTCTTTCTTTCTATATAGGTCTTTACAGAATTTCAAGTTGAGTTTTTTCAATATGTTTTTCTGACCAGTTTTGATTTCGCCTAATGGTTTTTGAGAGTCCTGATATGATTCGCTTTAGCGCGTTGTTTTTCATAATTTGCAAAAAATTGTATAATTTGCTCGCCGAATTGTCTCCATTTAATTCTAGGTTTAATCATAGAACCTTTTGCTTTTTCAATTTTGAAATCTCGAACACCTTTGGTCAATTTGATTGATTTTAATAGAATTTTACCAGATAATAAAAGATACATTAGATTTGGTCGTTATTCTTGTGGTCATATACTGAGGAAAGATCTGAAGAAAACCTTGAATATCTCGGTTGCGTGAAAAAAATCAGAATCAACAATACTCGTGTTTACTTAGAGTTGATTTATTTATCTATTGAACAAAGAGAGAGCCTGAGTGAACTGTGGCAGATGGTGAGTGATTTCTTGAAGATCAACGAACTGTGGCACGTGAACGATTTTTAATACCGCGGCCAGGGCGAATCGGAAGCCACACGAACTTGTAGAATAAAACCTCCCAAACGAGGCATTAATGTATTCGTGGATGCTTTGAATTTGATGAATAAAGAATTTTCAATTGAAGTTTTTCTGTCTTGCGACCTGTCTGGTACGGAACCGCACATTGCTGGTTCCATCTTCCCTACATCTCCATATAAACTAACTTGTACATAATCAGCTTTACAAACACCATCTATCGGCGGAGACAACTCGATACTGACAACTCGAAACTGTAAATTCTGCAAACAATTGATTAAACACAGTTATAAACAGTTCTCTCTCTTCTTGTAAAATCCGGTAGGCCTACAAATTATCAGTAACAGAGTATAATATACCTGTCCACAGACTGTGTAAATAATCCAGTTGATGTCGTGTTCTGACGCATATGGGTGAAGAGTCTCAATAGTCTTTATTTCATCACGTTTTACAATTCGAGCAACTTTAACATCACCTTCCGGTAACCACGCGTCTAACAAACAGTGGAGAAAAAAGGTCACAGTTAGAGGGAATGGGATGACGAGGTCACAAAGTGGAGATGAGGTCACAGTGAAAGTGAATGAATACACGAAGTCAATGATTGGACCAATCAGATATAGAAGATCATACTTACTACAGTCAATACGGGGAATACCTCTACATGCGTTATCATTAGGTCTCCTGTGACAATATTCAACTAGTTGTTCAGTAATTCGAATTGGTGATTTCGGGGTTGCTGGTTGTTGCTGCTGCTGCTCCCACCAGGGGGCTTGACCCCATGGTACTGCGACAGATGATGTCGGCCATGCTGGGCGTGGCGCTCGCATAAACATTTGATAATGATCCCAAGGTTGTAGATATCTTTGAGTTAGAGGTGGCGGGCCCCATTCTGGACGGCCCTGCACAGTTGGCGTCCCCTGCGATTCTGTTCTTATACACGCATCAAAAACCAGCAATGCGCATGCGTATATACGTACCCATACTTTCATTTTACATCTGTATCAATCAAAAGAATCGAAGTATTGAAATCATTAACGAATAAATCTATATAATCTTTAGTAAGTAGGTAAAATATGTACGGTATATACACGATCATTTGCGTCCATGATAACAATGTATTGTGCTAGGTTCAAGTAAGTATGTCGGATATGTATCGTGTATGTGTTGTCTACAGGTATGACGTGTATACAATTGATAATTCTATATTAAAACAATAGATATAAATGTATTAAACTACAGCCTACACAACACCAGCTGCTCCAATCAGTCGAGTGGGGGGTGTTATTCTTATTCTACATATGCGTCTTACAAAATACATTATTCACTAATTTACTGCAAAATATTCAAAATCATCAGAAATAAACATTTTCTGATTTTATCACGAATTCAATGATACATTAGCATTCGACATAACTATCGAAAATTGAAAAGTAGAAGAAACTTTTATGATTTGAAATCTTCATTTCACGGTTCAACATGGTTGAATTTCGTTACATTTTAGATAATACTTTGATATTCTGTTAAATGCGAGTGAAATTCTATACCTGAATGAAAACAATGTCAGAATGATTATGATTATCTTTTAACTAACTTTTCATTTTCGTGTTCGAATGATAAACATGGTTTTACCTGATCATAGTCTCGTAGCGTTAATCCACGAGGAGAACAAACGGAGAATACTCTCAGACTAGAGTCGAGCTGATGAGAGAGCTAGCTATAGTAGACAGTCAGTGGTGGGAGGAGGGTGGAGAGATGGATTCACTCAACGACAATAAAGCGGTTTTGTATAGATAACAATTAAATATCATACGAATGTTTTATTTATAGTAAATTATATCACAGTTAAATGTAGACTAACATGAAAATTACAATGAATTCAGGAGTATTTCATAAACATGGACTGAGATTAAACGTCAACCAGGTGTACCTGCAATACAATAGTAATTAGATATAGTTTTTCAATAGACCGGTAGGGTTGCAGTAGTTGTGATAGTAATCGTCTGGGGTGTACTAACCGTCTGCCGGTCTATGTACTATCACCTCTGATATTACTGTGTTGTTTGATTCATCTTTTTCTGATGTCGCGTAATCTTCCAAAAACTGAAAAGCCGAGGACGTAACTTCCTTACCTGAAATATCAGAAATTGACTTCATGAATTGATATTTCATGATTATAACGACTTGTACGTGGGTTTGGCATTTGAGTTTCACGAGTTGAAAATTTTATACTTTACCTTGACGGGTGTAATCACTAGTAGATGTAACTACACTCAAAGTGCGTTCTCTCGTCCTGCTGTCCTTATCAGCGGGATTAGTGGTTGCGGTGGCTAGAATATTTACTGAGATATTCTCACTGTGAGTGGGTGAGGAGGCTTGAGGAGGTGGAGGGTAGTCATCACCCTCGTCACTTCGTGGGGGTAGGGGAGGTGGGCGCTTCTTAAAACTGGGGACTGCGTATAACGCATGTTCAGGGTCCTCGTGGCGTTGTGTCACCTCCTGATGGTGGTGTATTTCAGGGGGTAAATCTAAGTCCTCTAATGTACTATAAGTAGGCGATGATAGTTCTGTGGCTATACGGATGTGCTTTATAGAAGCACTTGATCGACCGAACCCTGAATCACTTTTCTCACTGGTAGCTAGTTCATCCGTCTTCCATGTTTTATTATTATCCACCGTGTCTTCTGAATAATCTTTAGTAAAACTGTATACTTTACTGTGTGTATCATCGTTTGGCATAAATAAAGGGTTCTTCTTTTGATAATCTACAAAATATATAACAGAACTATTTGAAACAAGAAAATCGATTATAGAATGTTGCTCAACGATTAACAGGTTTTAAGGGAATCATCAGACCGACGTTGAGATTCAAACTTGATTTGGTGACTGGCACCTACGCTACGTCAACGCGTTATGTGGTCCTAAAAAACTCGTTATAAGAGGTTGACAGGGACGCTAGCGACTACGCGCTTCAGAACGTGGCCAGGATTTTTCTGTGAAATTTCGGCTGCCGATAGATAGATAGATGCATATGTACTAAGTGGAGTTCGGGCCCGTACCCACCTGAACGCACTCACAAATGGTTATCAAAGAACGACAGGCTACATCTTCCCGTTACCGTACTGATTGTCTCGCATTGCCCGGCATTTGATATTCGTTTAATGAGCCGGGAAATGTATAACTGAAATAGTTCCCCCAAAATGCTTCATGTCTGCATCCTGCAATTGCAGGCAATAGAAATGAGTTTCACATATTTTCGAATAGTAACACCTATTTCGCCTGTTTCGAAGTAGCTATTATCAAAATAAAAGAACCGAATTGGGAAGTAAGAATATATGGGAAGGTATAGGAAAGAAAGCAGCGGGCGCGGTACTAACCGGATTAAAAGAGGTTGAGGGGATAGCATAAAATTCTAAAGAAAGATCTGTTGCTGAACACAAAAAAAAACAAACAAAACGAGATTATGACAGGCTGACCCCCTCTCCCCTTCACTCATCGACAAAGGTTGCCCTGATGCCGACCTAAAGAAAATTGGTATCTATTTAAACGTTTCACTTTAATGACATTTTTCGTTAATTATCGTTCAAAATATTTTTCAAATTTACTAGATTCAAGGACACAGTGCAGGAAAATGAAGTAAAACCACAAATGAGTGACCACAACTGGTCGCGCTCATAAATGAAAATAGCCAACACACGACTTTGACCAGGCGAACCCTCAAAGTTTGGAGTATAGTTAGCGCGCTCGGCTGGCATGATGGAGGCCGCAGATCATTCGAGCCTACATGCTATAGTGTTAGGGTTGTTGAGTGAGCTAGGGTTACGTTTCGTTACTGCAGTTAAGGATAAGATTTTTAAGCCAAGCTTGAGGCTATTGTTCGAATATAATTTCAATTCTTGTTTCGCCACGTGTGATTTATTTAGGTGGAAATGTCCCTTTTCCGGCAAAAAAGACCCGGCGTCGTGTTTCAGATATATATTTACTGACGTTTCTTTACCGTTATAAAACGTCGGATCTGAAAAGGCTCGATTTCTCTCAGGATCCAGTCTATCTAATGACGCAGTCTTAAAACTATCCGCTGCGGTTCGCCCGGAATCGAGCCCGTTACGTCTTGTGTTATCAGCTCTATCTAAACTAGTCATCCAGATTCTAGGTTGATACGTGTGAAGACTGGGATAACGGTTCTGATTTTGTGCGATCGATGGCGCTGATACTGGTCTCTCTAAAACCCGTCTGTCTATACTGAATGTATGAGTATAAGGTCGTGTTGTCATGGGTACTGGTTTTTTCCTACGATATTTCATTTTAGATTTAGTGCTGGTCCCAAGTTTCCGGTTTGAATCTTCTCTGCTGAAAATAGAAAATTATATTTGCTTACTCTGAATGTCCCCCTCGGTAGAGCCTAAGACATGGCTGGCCCTACCCCAGTGGGGCCGTTCCGAGAATTCAAAATGGGGGTCGCGTTGTCCAGTTGTGTACATGAAGAGAGAGGCGTAGCCACGAAGCAGAAATAGATACTTTTCTGAATATCTTATGGTGGCTGATTCAGGCCATATGTAAATGAGGCGTCAGAAAGCCAAAAACCATCGAGTTGTATTTTTAAAATCCGTTTTGCCAGAACAGCAATCTATTTTGGCGCGCCAAAACCGATTAGAAATCTACTTTGGGATACCAAAACGGATTTTTTTGGCGTTTTAGCGCGGTTAATTCGTATTTCAGGCCCCCGCCAAGACAAACATTCAACCACGGAATTCTGATTTTTAGAAAAATCGACGTTCGATCGTTGTTTCAGAGCGGGGGGGGGGGCACGAAAACGGATTTTTTAAAGAAAATTCTTTTGTTTTGGCGTTTTTTCGTTTGGCCTGATTTGCGTATCAAGATTTCACGTCATGGCTCGGATCAGCCACCATGTATCTATTCTAAAATAAACTGACCTAGAATAATTTGCCACTGTTTCTTTAACTTCCTTTTACCAAGCACAATCACAATGGAAACAACCATTTCGAAGAGTGGTTGAAGTGCCCTTCAGACCTTAGGCCCTTCAAAATTGATAACTTGTCTCTCATCAAATTGCGAAGCCGCCCGCGCCACTCCCGAAAGCCAAAATAAAAATGAAAGTCCGAAACCCACATCAGATTGCTTACGGTCGGCTCTTCCTTTTTTGAATGAAAACCTCACGCGCGCGTGCTGATGCATTGTATACAGTAATATTTTTTATGCATTTCACTTTTAACGATAATCAGTATTGTGTAATTAGTAATGTACTTACTGATCATTTCAATTTGAACCTATGATGAACTGGCCGGAGCAAGTCAAAATAACCGAGTAGAAGAGACCTTCAGTGAGTTGTACTCTAATAAACCAGTCAATCAAGAGAAAAATTAGCATAGTGTTCTTTGGTCTATTCGATTTATAGCCTTAGGTATGATAATAAGGATGGCATTCCCATCCATTCACAAAATGTTTGGGCGTGACCGTGGAGATTATATGCCATTTTATACTGCATTTGTTTGAAATTATGTGGTTCAGATGTTTAAGATTAAGAGAATAATTCAAATTTCTTGGTTCTGTCCACGTAGGGATCGAGATTCTGAAAAACTCCCGCCCTCGTCTCATATAAGTATTATACGGTGAATAATTTTGGATTTAGAAGGAAAAAACCTCCCGCCCTGGTCTCCTTGGACAATATGAAAATAAAGCTCCTAAACAAATAAATTCGCTCGCCCGCCCTCGTCATGTCTAGAAAAGAGGTTTGGGTGAGAAACTAGGCATCAACTTTGAAGGGCCGTAACTTGGTTAATCTGGCTCAGACCTTTTGGTCAAACCGCCTAGACAACCAACTTTTCCGGGTGCAGGGGCTTGGCCTCAAGGGATAGTGTCTTTGGGCATCTGGATAATTTGTTAAGTTTGCAGCGCAATGAGAATAGTATTGGAACTGTGTTATTAATCAATAGTGTGAAATGAGAAAGTGAGATGACAGAGTAGGATCGAAAATACGAGCTTTCACAGCTAACGTGGAAGCGAACGATTTTCACTGAAATCAAAATAACCTATACTGTATTAAGTACTATCTGTCTTCACATTCAAATTTCTATCTCCTATTTTTGCAATGATTGTAAATAAAAGATACTTACATGCAGAAATAATAGGTAATGAATATGAGAATAGCGATAAACACCGAACCACCGACTGAGCAACCAATTATAATCCCCGTGACATCTTCCATACCATAAACACCTGTAAGAAGTTAAGAATATGAGAGAGGGCGTGGTCAAATTTTCTAACTTTTGACTGCGCCACTCGAACCAATTGTATGACTTTCTATTTCCGCGGAAAAGTTATTTCCAGGTGGGTAATTTTTCTGCCGACTTTTTTGCAACTTTTTTTCTCACAGAAAAGTCACAGGACGCGTAAATCTTAGAGTCCTGGAGTCTGACATATTGGGGCGAAATTGGTTGAACATTTTTCAAGTTTAACAAATTATTGCTTCATATCACTACGATTTCGTTTCGAATCCAGTAATTTTCAAAGGCATATTTTGAACGAAAACTAACGATAAAATGTCACCAATGAGTGATCTTTGTTAATTGATGCGGCAAATTATGTTTAGGCCACTATCGATGAACGGGTCCAATGTTTTTTCAAACTCCAAGAACGCCCCATATTCGGCCCGAGCTCTAACCTTTATCCGGTCAACAAATTGATCTTTAAACACGTCGATGAGAAAAAAAAATCGATGTTTTCAGGGGACGTTTTATAGTATAAAGTACATGCGTTCGCATTACATTAAGTCATCTTAGGCACTTAAAACGTTTCATTGTGGTAAAAATCTACCAAAAATTACTGGGTGACAAAGCTTAAACACGCAGACAAATCGCCGTGACTTTTTCGTGAGAAAAACCACGTAGAAGAGTGGTTGGAAAAATTGCTAATGGAAAATTACATTTCTGTAGTGTTTCCTGAGAGTCATTGAAGCCTTCAAAGACTCTCGTCACCCACACCGCTTAACCTGTGGCAGACAGTTTAACTGTTCTTTACCACTGCGTTGTATAGTTCTGTTATGAAATATTTGATTATTACTTGATTAGTGTATTATCTGCGCACACCCACGCTTTGTTTTATCAATCAGGGTCAGATGCTGACAATCGGAAAGAAAAGATCTTTGTTGCCCAAGTTCTTAAGTATAGGCCTCGTGCGATTTGGTAATTAAAGAAGTGAACTGGTTCGGGTGGGACACGTACAAAAATATATCTATTATGTAGAAAAACATGTATAAAGAAAAAATTCGGCGAATCTTCTGTACCGTCGACAGAAAAGACTCAAGTTTTTAGTAAAACCCGCCCTACCTGTGATTGTTGACTTCAGCTTAGTAATAAATAATATTAATTTAAGACGACGACACTCGATCAAGTGGTGTCCGCATTCCTAGTGCCTTATACACACATACGTACATACATATACATATATACTAGAAATACCAGGTAATGCCTTAAAATTCATAGAGCGCTTATTCAATACAGAAAAAAAACCTAATGTCCCACACAACATAACCCTCGTTCAATACAGAAAATGACCCTCATCATATCCTCATTCAATACAGAAAAAAGCATTCATTTGAATAGAAAAGGTCCCAGAGAAAAATGCCACTCAATTCAATATATACATTTACGAAATCCTCACTTGATACACCTGGACCCGTTCCGCAGTTCTTGATTGAATCTGGCACAGAGTTAGTTTTTAACTCAGAAACTAAGTCTGATATAGGGAATTTACCTCTGAGTTAAAAGTTAATCAAGAACTGTGGAACTGGGTCCTGTATCACAGTCCTTTCATTTGATACTGAACCCTCTCGGTCGTATTTAGTCCTCTTTTGAGATTGAGCCCCTCATCTAATATTCTAGACACTTTTCCTAAACTTTAAGTTCTCATTTATATAAAACGTTTCCACGTTTCTTATTCTACCGAAATTCTTAAAGTCTAATTCCCTATTATCATTTTACCAATTTGTTTGATTGGATACCGAGCGAGAAGATTGTGGACTGGAACTCACCAGGAAAACATAAACAGATCAATAAAACACGATGTATAATGATCCTCAATTCTCTCATTTTGCCTTCGCCATGAATTCGATCCTACATATCTTGAACATAGTAACACAATGACAGCGCAGTACTGTGTATACTGGTACTATATGTGGCAGTGGAATAGGAACGTTAGTCAGTCGGGACCTGTTTTGTTAACGACAGCTCTCGTTTCATTGAGTAATACTCAGTCATTTTAATTCCTCGTCAACGCAAACAAAACCAAACAAACTAAAGAACTTTAGCATTAAATTGGGATTGAATTTTTATTTGAGATCCCTGCTGTAATTGAATTAGTTTATACAGAATTCTAAATTGAAAAATGAATGAATATTTTTTACACATTTTATCACAAACAACTTTATTACAATTTCATTTTACAACTTTATATACATTTTTTACATTTTGCCATTCACTCAAGTACCTTCGATACATACACCTACCAGTGAGGTTCCACCTCTCTCGTCAGTCATCGAAATGGAGAGGAAGGATCAATAGGGACTAATCATTAAATCTAAGGAATGATTTTAAATTAACTGTTTTTAGAGTTGATAAAATATTTACACTACGGACGACCGCTTTATCACTGGAGCCTTAGGTTTCAGCAGGGACGTGGGAGTGAACTCCTGGTTTCATTGAGGGCTCATTCCGGTGTAACTGCTGTCACTGTTGCCGCTGTTGTTCGATTTGTATTTTGAGATCAGGAGGAAAAGAAGAAATTTAGAGCTCTATTTGTGTCATAGTCTGCTGCTAAAGCAATGTTCACGAGTTCATCACGAGGAACATCATCGCCGACTATATCTCTTAATGCTGAAATACACGTCTCTAAACGAGTTGAATCTTCCATGAAACCAGCTTCATCAGAGGAGCTTGACGACGTGAACTGACGCTGCAATAATAATATTATTATAATAATATTAATAAATAAAAGACTTAATGAAAAACAAAGAGAGTAGAGAGGGGGAGAAAGAGGGGACAGGGGATGTGTGTAACATAATTACCTGATCTAACACGTCACTTATACCAGCTTCACTGAGACTTGATACAGAACTATGAGTGGTTTCACCATGAGCACTTCCAGAAACAAGTCTACAAAATATACGTAACCAGTAGACACAAACCCTTGCACTACATGTGAAACACCGTTAAAACCCACCCAGTTACTCTGAAATACCCTTATAACTGATAGAAACCCTTACTTCGAAATACCCCTAGAACCAAGTTAATGGAAGGTCTTTCTCTGAAATACGCCTAGAACCCGGTATAGAAGCCCTTGTACACTCTGGTATACCTAGTCCATCCTAATCCCTCTACTAGTCTGTTTGAGACTTACCCCGGCCACCCTATAGCAGTTTCAGCCTCAGTTTGTAAATGCTCTGGTAGATCGGTGAATATTTCACTCTGTAAAGTTTCTGGATGATCAGAAATAAATGTTAAAGAAGCCGCCTGAAAAATATCAAATAATCACATCATGTCAAATATCATGATCCTTGATCTTCAAATCTCCATTCCCTAACCCCTGGTTTGTTTAATTCTGCCCCTTTCTGTGAAGTGCTGTAACTTACCCTCAGCGTTTTAGCGTTATACTGATCTGCGAGACTCAATAAGAACAATACATTTTCTTCATCTAAGCGGTGTTTAAGACTCTGTTCACAAATAAACTTCAAACTATCAACCTACAAATGATAATAACATACATAAACCTTGTGTGGACCGGGGACCAGTGAGGGGAAAAACCAATGAGAGAGAGAAGAGAGGGACGAGTGAAATGAAAAACCAGTGAGAGAGAGGAGACAGACCGGTGAAGAAAAAGTAAAGAGCCCGGTGAGAGGCAGAGATGAGGGGGTGACCAGTGAGAAAGGGAAGAGACCAGTGAGAGTGGAGAGAGACCAGCAAGAGAAGAGACCTGTGAAAGGAGAGAAACAAGTCAGAGTAGAGAGCAACCAGTGAAGAGAGTACAGTGCAGAGAGAGACTTGTGAGAGGAGAGACCAGTGAAAGAGGAGAAAGAGAACTGTAAAAGGGAAAGAGAGGTCAGTGAGAAGAGAAACAGACCAGTTAGAGGCGAGGGATCAATGAGAGAGACCAGAGAAGAGACCAGTGACAAGCAAGCAATAGTCATAAATACCTCATATCTATCTCCTAACTGTAACATATCAACCATTTGTTCAGTAGTTAATTCATTCATATCTAACTGACCACTGTATAAATATTCCAGAAACATCTGGAATAAAACTGGGTTTGTGTCATGTACAACGATCTTCCTGTAAAATACAATATACAATGTCGATACATTGATAGGGAACGAGAAGTTAGAGGGGGAAGCAGGGAGAAGGCAGAAGTGTGACTCACTTGTCTATTGATTCCCTCATACCACTGAGTAAAGCTCGTCTGAACCAATCACAGCGTGCTGCTATTATAACGCAATGGGCCGGGATTCTGCGGACATTGATATCCCTTTCTCTATCTGTACGAGTAACTGGAGTAGCACCATCTACATTGTGATCTATTATTGTATCTCCATCATCTACAAATACATAAGATGTAAATACAGAAGTATTCAACAAGCCCCGGTTCTAAGTTCAACCCAGCAGTCCCTGCTAGTCCCTGTTCAACCAGAAGGACTACATCCATTTCAACCAGCAGATCTATCCCCAGTTCAACCCAGCACGTGCCAGTTCAACCAACGAGCGGAGTGGGAGAGTGGTTAGAGCGTTCAACTCTGGGAAGACAGGTTGCGGGTTTCGAACCCTGTACGTCACCATAGAGTCCTCGGGCAAGACACTTATCCGCATTGCCTCTCTCCACCCAGGAGTGAATGGGTACCTAGCCTGAAAGATGACTCTTGAGCGCCTAGTAGTTGCTAGGGTGTTACTCCTCCCCAGGGAGAGATGACTGATACATGTAATAGAGTTATAAGCTGGGGGTAATAATACCAATTTGGAACGCATTAGAACTGGACTCCGTTTAGGATACCTGCGCTATATAAATGATATCTGTCATTTACATTTATTATTCAACCACAAGGGCTTGGCCTAGTTCAATCTTCAGGACTAGCCCATTTAACTGTGGAACTTGCTCCACATTATGTTTACCTGTTATAGTAACGACTTCAAACAGCATATCAGTATAAAGTGCATCTCGCAGTAGATTTAATGATGATTGAGCTAAACGACTGTCTCTTGGTCGCGGCGGAATACACAACGATTCTACTGCATTTAACTGTGAAATACAATATACATAAGTTCATAAAGCACACAGTAGGGAGCACTTGTATAGGATACTTACAGCATGATTAGTAGTGTGAATGATGGGTTGAGTAGGTTGAGAGTTATATTGAGTAGGTTCAGTGGGTTCTACTAAACCTAGTGTCACTAGCGATAATGTTAACTGATCTCTATGAACGAGCATTATCAATTCATGGAGCATCGTTTGAACCGGTAAATTCTCTTTATTCGACACCAGTTTACTCAGTAACCAAGCCTACAAAAATAAAACAGACAACTATCACTCGTGGGCATTGTATGTACCCTCAGCAACCTGTCACCAACGGGCGCAAACTTACGACTTTAGACGTGCCGAGTTTGAAGAAATATTTCCATTCTCTCCACGAGAATTTCTCGTCTAGTGCTGCCATTAATTCTTCAACTCGAATTGAAAAAAATAATAGAACCTGCAAAATACACAACAATACATTGAATACATACCGGGGACAGCGGGTAGAGATTCAGGGGTGAAGGGGGCTACCTCTTCTCCGAGTTGCTCTAAATTACGCGAAATCAATCTAATTTTCTCTCCTTCAGACATCGTTGTAAAACTTTCTCTAAAATTTTCAAAACAGTTAGAAATTTACTTATGTACGGTGAAATTGATTTAAATTGCAAGACAAATATGAGTAAAATACTCACTTTTTCATCATTAAATTGATGACAATTTCCGACGTTTTCTCATGAAAGTTTTTCAATCTCATTAATTCTTTCATGTGTAAAGCCTTGAAATCAATCAATCATACATCAATTTATCTCGTGTATGTTAATACAATTGTGTATACAATATCAGTTTCGATTGACATAAAGTGCAAGAATTGTTACATGTTTAAGCGTTTTGCCGAGCACGTCCCCGACTCGAGGTTTCTTCAATTTACTATCGGGTTTAGTTTCGTGTTTTTCTCGCTGGCTGCTACTTGTGCTGCTGATCACTTGCTCTAAAGCTGTTTTCGTTTCTAATATGAATTTGGAAACCATTTCTAACGTGTTTTCAATCTAGAGATAATAAAACATACATGATCTAATAAAACTGAACAGATTGACCAGGTCTAGATAAACCGAGTGTGATCAAACGAGGTCAGGAATCAGATGAATGAACTCTTGGGAGTTTCACATATTTCCATATTCTTACAAGTTTTCACAAGAAAATACCAGGATTTTTCAGATATTTTTTTTCACTTTTTACATCAAAAATTACATCAATGATTCTTGTTGTTACAATAACGTAAGCGATACACAATTTGACTGGTTTAAATGAAATATCTTAAACTTTTAATATATAGAGCTTGTGCATAAGATTTATTAGACTTCATCGTAACGGTATCAACTGTTTCTAAACGTAACACGAACTGAAAGGTAACCAACTACATGTACCAAGTATCAAATCTAAGACAATTCTGAGCACCACAGTACATAGCATTGATGGGAGACCCAAATACTTTTTGACATGACATGGTTTCTAACAACATGTTCAAATTTTTCCAATTTTTAAGCAGACATCCATTTTCCTTCACCATTTGATTTGTCCCTGCAAAGCGTAATTAAACTGACCTCTGGTACTAGATAAGTCGCCAGCTCATATCGTTGACTTGCTGATAGAGACCTTGCGTGCTGTTTGCAAACACTGATCAGTTTCAGTAATTGATTCATAAAAACAGGAATTCTGAAAAACACAATCAAAACTCGTTTACAATTAACAGATGAATTTCAGAATATTTTACAGTTTTATCTGGTACAGAAATAAACAAACCTTGATTTTGAATATCTGATGATATCATTCCTTTCATCGCGTGAAAGCTGAGCTTTTTTCCTCGTAAATAAATCACAGAGAATTAGAAATTTAGCACCAGCTGAAAATAGAGATATAATATTCAGAACACTTCGGCAGGCGAAAAAAGTCGGGCGGAAGGTGATTGGGTGCTGGGGAGGAATAAGGGGCATTTCTTACCGACAGTCATTTCTCTAATTGCTTGTTTTAATATATAACACAATTTAGCAGGATTTGCCATGAGACTTTCTTCTTCCCCCTGATGATGATGATGATGATGATGATGATGATCACCAACTTTTCCATTGAACATATCAATGATTCTATCTACGCATGAATGCATTTCATTCATTAGACTCGTGATTTCTGTAAAAAATCAAATATCTTCACCACAAATCACAAACTGACCATTGAGATACAGTCAAAACAATCCGGATCGGCTTAATTCGGATTTTCATCTAATCTGCAAAAACATTTGCAATCCATTTGTTCAATATACAAGAAAATAACTTTTAATGGGGATTTCCCATAAACTGGATGAATTTTGTTGGTCCCAAATGTTCCAAATTAAGCAGGATACTACTGTAAATTTGAAGTGAAACTTACGTAATTTAACAGCCGTGTTTTTCAGGAATATTTCACACAAATCGGTTAATTTCGTAAAACCTGATAATTTTGATAATGACTTAACGCAGCATTTCGCAGTTTCTTCCGTCAAACTTTTAGGTAAACATTCGGCATACAAATAATGTATAACAGTGTGCAAGACATTCTCTGGTAACCCGGTGAGGGGCGTTGGCGTTTTACACCAGTCCACCTTCGGTAAGCTCAACATCAATATTGTTTTATGTACGTTAAACTGGAAAATACAAACTCAAACCGTTAACAATCCACATTTGTGGGTATAAAATCATCCTTGCACACAGTTGGATAGATACCTGTTTTCCAGTATCAGCTGTAATGACTAAATCAGAAAAATAGCCTTCGTCCTTCGCTTGTAGAAATGAAAACGGTGTTTCCTCTTTAGAGTCACATGTAAAAACCTAAACATAAATAAAAGTGATTTAACATTTGGAAAACTTTGCGTCTTATTTAGTTTCTTCAGTTGAAATTGTGAACGGACCTTTTGGCATTGTAACATACAACATCTCTCATAGGTTAATAACATTAAATCATCAGAGATTTCAACCTACAAAATAAAGATACAAAATCTTAGCCATCGGCGGAGAGGGAGGTCAGAATTAAAATCCTGAAAGTGAGGAACAGGGCCGAGAACTGTGGAACTAGGTTCAGACAGAGGATTGATGACTACTTACCCTGAATTCAATGACATTCATCACCGAATAGAAATGTCCAAACATTCTTAAAGTTGGCGAATAAACTTCATAAGTTTCACAATTAAAAAACGGCATGAACTCAGCATTGTGGGATATTTTCCATGTTATATCTCCATTTTCATCGAGAATAAATTCAGTTCTAAATAACAAACAAAAAAAAATAATCGTTTAAAAAATCATCAATTGACAGTAATTGACTGAGACAGTAGTAGGGTCGGGTCTTATCACAGGGACTTGTCACAATTGTTAGTGAATGAATAAAACCAGTATCAATGACAGAAAATGTTACGTAAAATATGGGAACTCAAAGTCAAAACTACAAAATATTACTTATGGCGTGCTACAAGGCTCAGTACTTGGACCACTGCTTTTCCTTATATATACAAATGACTTCTATCACAGTCACAAATTAGCTTATAGCAAAACAGAGCTTTACGTTATATCGGCAATGCAAAATATAATGCACCTACCACTATCTTATATAAAAAGTATAACAATCTAAAATTTGTTGACTTAATTCAGTTAAATTCAGGAACTCGCCAAACTTGCATATAATGTTACACATAAATCTCTCCCTGGACCCATTCTCCAACTCTTTCAACCAACACAACTACTTCACAATTATAATACATGAGGAAGAAATTTCCCAAGAACCACTCAACATAAAACAGCTTTATTCAACGAATCGTTTCTAGCAAGGACTCCAATTCTTTGGCAAAACACCTCCCCCTCTGTTAGAAATGCAAAGAATATAGGTAGTTTTGTTAAATTAATTAAAAAACAGTTAATATCAAGGTATTAAAACGATCATACGAATAATTTCTGAAAAACTTGAAGTAACTATAATTTCAACTAGGCTAATTGATACTGCTCATTTCACTTTCATTATCATTTCATCTCATTTCACCACATTCCCATTTGTAATTCCCTATTTTCATATCATGGGTTCATTGCCTCTTTTGAGTACAGCCTCTTAGGCTCGTGATGCATCCCAGCACTGTAATTTTGAAATTTATTACTGAAAATATATTACATATGTTAATTAATTTTGTAAGTTTATACTTGTAACTACAGTGCAAAATAAATATATCTATCTATGACCATCCGGCAGCCCCAGTATCCCTGTATGATAAAACAAGGTGGCAACTAATCGTCAATCTGAAAATGACCTCTCAACTTCAACGGTAATTCCAAAACTTCTCAATCGATTCACATGAAATGAGCTTTGATACAAATTAGAAGACTTTCTGCTGTTTTTATTACACCGTGCCTACAGTGCCGGTACCGCATTACCAACTATTTCGGTCATAATAGTTTAATATCTGGCCGCTGCACAGACTGCCATTAATTTGTTTTCAATTGTTGCCGACCTTGAAGCGTAGCAATTATTTTTCAAAATGGAGTGATTGTTTTTTTCTTATTAGAAAAAACGTGACTTAAAAACGTTCACCTGTGTAAAACTTTTTTATTTTAGATAGACCATCACAACCAGCGAGAAACAATGTTTGAAATGTTCTGAAGTTTTCATTCATATCAGATTCATCAAACGGAATCTGCTGTCTTGGAGTGAATTTCCAATTTCTTCCAACCTTGACAGGTTTTCATCGAATCCGCGAAATGGTGTTTTTGGAGCTAAAAAGTGATATGTTTTTTTCCAAACCAAGTCAATATTTTTTGGTTTTTCTGTAGTATATGACTTATATTTTTGCCGTTTGATGACAATTTTTTGATTGGTAGTTCTATTTCCATGTAATCATCGTCGGAATACGGAGAAACAGGTGATTTTAACATTACAAATTGACAATCAATGGCGAAAAAAGATAATTTTTGGATTGGAAATGATTTTTTTTAAACTACCCATACTTATTTTATATCATTGATTCGCAATTTTTTTAAACAAAATGATACAACAAAATTTTGATTTTACTAATGATATTTTAGTAATAACCGGTAAGATGTTACGGCTTCAGAAATGCAGTTAATTTTGCCAGCGATAACTATCAGAACTCGCGCGTGCATAGTTGCCACTGTCTTTAAAAGTTTGTAATGGGTACTCAGATCGTGATTTCTACAGTGCCGGCACCGGTCGAAAATTGGGACTCAAACACGCAAACACGAAAGTACTTACGCAGTACTCTCTGACTCAGGGTGCCATCAGGGCCACTGACGGATCTAAAACATTTTAAACTACTTATAGCCTTACCCTAATAGGCTATAATGCATAACCAAATCCAAACCCTAACCCCCTATTCTCACCCTCTAGACACTAAACCCTCACCCTCTGGACCCTGTTCTCATCCTTCAGACACTAAGCCCTAATTTTCTTGTGTAAAAAAAGGTCATTTTGTTTTAACGGCACTCTGAGTACGGTAGGCTTGAAGGGGATACCAGTACTGGCAGTGTAGACACTTAGTTTTTATTATAGCCTGCAGGGATAATGGAGTTGGTCATTTATCCTGGTTTTATTCATTCACTATTAATTGTGACAAGTCCCTGCGGGTCTTATTAGTGCAGTGGTCGGTCAGTTTTTACCCTTCTATTCCTGTAGGTTCAACATTTCCAGCTAACGAAACACATTCGACTATCTGTAAATAACATCAAATACATACATACATAGAATAAAACAGGTCTACATATAGAAGCGGTTGATCAGGGGGTCTGAGAGTAAGGAATTGGTCAGGTGGGTTCACTGCCTGGGAGAGGGTCAGTGTCAGGTAATGCAAGAGGGCCTGCGACTGTGAGAGTTGGCGAGACGCCTGGTCATGTTGGTCTGCTGTGTGGGAGACTGCAGCGCAGGAATGGAATGGGATAATGGTCAGGGAGAGGTCATCCGTCTCTCTCAGGCTTTTTTACTGTACTGGCTACCTGACAGAAACTAAAGAGGAGCTGATCAGTTTCTGTGACAGATGAGACGAGTGTCAAGTGAGTGCTGTGAGGCATCCTCCCCCGGTTAGGCGGCAGGGAATTGAACCGGGTGGCATCGAGATTTCCACGGTACGAAACCCTGCCACATTAAACTGAGTGCAGCTTACATGATGTCATGATACATGATCAGCCAATCGGATATCCGTTTCATTTTAGCCAGGGTTTAACCATTTAGGCCTATAGTTCTTCCTAGTTAGTTACCTAATCGTTGGTGGTAAGCTTTTTATAATCGGATGAGCTTATACCAACGTTAGGGATGACAAGGGCCAAAACACGGTTGAAAAAAGTAACACTTCAAAAATATACTTTCTATTCACGGATATCTTAAGAGACAATGAAATGCCAGGCAAATTACTCGTCAGTCAAATTGGCTGACGAAGATCTCATACAAAAATGACCTTCCCATTCCTGACTGTGGTTTGTGAAAATATCCGATCGTGAAAATAAACCACAGACAGGTTACTGACTATAGTTCTTCCGTGAAATTTACCTAAGCGATTACACACACCGAGCAATCTGATTGGTGCAACAAGTTTTCGTGCGGCAACGCTGCGCATGTACCTGAACATTCGGTCTACTGTGGCAGGGGTTCCTATGTGGCTTAGTGTAGCGAATCCCTGTCGTGGCCGTGGGAAGATGTGTGAGCTACTAAGTTAAGACTAATAGTCGTCGTCGAGTCTATCATTCATTCAGACGTGACCTTAGTCTGGATACCAGTCGTTGTTACGGTTCCCTCTAAAAACTTTTTGTTAGAGTTGTTAGCAGGTGCTTGACTAATAATGACTCGTCCATATAATCAACGTTGTCGTTACCTCACTCACGACTCAGCACTGCTCAGTCAGGTGATTAAAGGCTATTTACACCTTATTTGATTCCATGTCATGATTGAATTCATTTCTGATTCTATGAATATACTAATTATTCACTTTAATTAATTGATTCACTGTTGATTTAAGTAGTACATTTGTCGCTACGTTTCAATAATTACCTTCCAGGTTCCATGAAATGACATTTCATCGGCTGCCATTTTGTATGTTTACTGTGTGCAATGTCAAACCTAACAACGCGGAGCGCGGACTAAAGCAATAAAGGATAGCTCCGAATGAAGATTGATGTGGCCGGGAGATTTGCTATTAGGTGCTGCCATCTACAGTGCGGTTTTGTATTATGATTTTTGGCGGCAACAGATCCAGTTTGAGACTGGTCATCGGTCTGATGACATCTCTGGAGTTAAATTGTAGTAATTAAACGTGATTATTTATTCAAGCATATCTGTTGTCGCAGGTCCTTCTTTGCTCTGCATGTTCGACGTGCAGTTTCGTCCGCTACGATAATCTCCCGGACCCTGGAGCTCCGGCTACATTCCAACGCTTAATGGGGCGTAGCCCCGGTGATCTTTAGTTGAACGAGTGTCTCGTTTATATCGATGACATCATCCGTATTTTCGACCTCGATTGAACAACATCTATAGTGCGGTTAGACAATGTTTTCCAGAAGCTGAAAAATGCTGGCCTGAAACTTAAACCGTCGAAATGTTCGTTCTTCCAGGATAAAGTTCTTTACCTTGGCCACGTAGTTTCCGAGGCGGGTATCGAGCCTGATCCTGAAAAGACTAAAACCATTAAAGCGTGGAAAACCCGCAAATCTGTAAGTGAAGTTCAGAGTTTCATGGGATTCGCTTCTTACTACCGGCGGTTTATAATGGGTTTTGCCGGCAAAATGGCGAAGCCACTAAACGATCTTTTAAAGGGGTCTCCGAGGAACCCTACGAGGAAGTTCAAGTGCTCTGTACCCATTGAATGGGGTGGAGTTGAGCAGTCCGCTTTTGATCAATCGAAAGAGTTATTATCTGAACCGCCAGTTTTGGCGGATGTTGATTATTCCTTACCTTTCGAACTGCATACCGATGCGAGTCTGGGTGGGTTAGGGGCCTGCCTCTATCAAACTCAGGAAGGAAAATTACGACCTATAGCTTTTGCTAGCCGCGGCCTTAAACCATCGGAGAGAAATTATCCGCATTATGAGTTTTCCGGTTTGCTCGGCTACCCGTACTGGCGGGGTAGTCTAGATAGGCAAATGAAAGCTCCGGTTTGCTGAACTACCCCTCTTTTCGGGGATGCGGTACGATGTTTGATCTGACAGTTTCAAGTGGTTAATGGGTGTTTCAAGTGCTTACAACGATGCTTATTACTTAATGTGGTACATGGTGGTTTAAAAAAAGATTTCATAATGATACGCTCAAAGTATAGGCCTACCGCGTGGGCTTCGTAGAAAGACCACTGCCTGTGGCCTTCCCAAATTTTAATTGTTCTGTCCGATTTGGTTTCGTCCAATTGAAAGACTGCCTTTTCCAGTTAGGGCATTTTTGGATCACATCACTCAGGAAATGACTTACGCTTTAGGGCCCTTTCGTCGGTCCCACGTGTTTCATTTGAGCTATAGACCACATGGTGACACCATGATGGTCAGAAACTGACCAATTGAGATATTCCCGAGTCTGAACACCTGACTGCGAATTTCGGAAATTTATCAAGTCATGTTTGTTTTCAAACTACCGAGGTATCATCATTGCAAATTCATAAATTGACCATCACTGACCACCACTGACCAATTCAAACTTCTCGAATATGAGTTCGATATACCGCGTTATGGTGTCAAACTAGAAAGGATTCGCCATAAATATTGAGAATTCATAAATTGACCATCACTGACCACCACTGACCAATTCAAACTTCTCGAATATGAGAACGATATACCGCGTTATGGTGTCAAACTAGAAAGGATTCGCCATAAATATTGAGAATTCATAAATTGACCATCACTGACCACCACTGACCAATTCAAACTTCTCGAATATGAGAACGATATACCGCGTTATGGTGTCAAACTAGAAAGGATTCGCCATTGAAAATTCATGAATTGACCATCACTGACCACCACTGACCAATTGAAACTTCTCGAATGTAAGAAAGATATACCGGTACCGCATTTGGTGTGAAACTAGAAAGCATTCCCCATTAGAATTTATAAATTGACCATCACTGACCACCACTGCCCAAGTGAAACTTCTCGAATATCGTCGAATTCGAAAGTGGTTGTCGTCGTATTGTTATTTCTAGAGACCAGCAGTATGTTTTGCTACTGTTTCTGAATGGCGTTGACATGATGGAAATATATTACTCCTAAATAGGTTACACATCTGGATCACAGCACCTCACTTGCCGCAGTGCGTAATTTTGACTGCATAGTAATGCTAATACATAAACTTTTTTACTACTTGACTCAAAGCTTGACGCGAATCATCTGAACAGTACTGCGTTTGAAAACGAATAGAAAATGTTTGCGAGAAGCACCTGCAAATAAGTTATGATAAGATTAAATCTATGGTTAATCGATGCTTAAAAAAACAATTAAATCACAGGCAAGATGACTAACAACCGTTTCAACCAATCAGCGCGATGCCAATTAATTAAATCATTAAACGCATTAGGCTCCTAATATTTGTAATCATTTGTCGTTCTTTAAACTTGGCCACTTTTGTTTCAGAAAACCGCGTACTAGACCAGTGGTCACCAAGGCATTAAAAAAGTTTTGAAAATTCGATGGTAACGATTTGTCCGTCAAAAAACTATTTCGTTAATATTTCAAGTTTTTTTTAACTCTTGTACAGAATTCACTATATGAAAAGTGTTCATAGGAATTGAAATTCGGTGTGATATCAGTCACCTGTTACCCCTTTTTCATTGTCAGTTCTTTATTGCACTATCATGCGCTCTTCTAAAATAGAAAAGAACATGTGTGTTTCGTTATAAACAAGGTTAAATTCCAAACGCACATGAAATATCACACAATATACACATCTAGCATTTTCTCTAACTAGGCCCTTTCCAAATGGCAATTGTTTAGTTTTTTAACGGCCGACATTCAGAAGCACCTAAAAACCAGTGGTAGCGCTTGAGATTTTCAGTGTAGGTCACATCTCACATCGACTCGGCTCGCAGTCGGTTCGTTTCATGGGAACACATCTGGTTGACACTAGTTTCACAGTTGACGAAATCAGAAAACTTTTTTCAAATGCCTTTGATAACATCTTAAACATAGTATTCTTCTTAATTACATTTCGTTGATTCCATAGATATGTTTTTATGAAAATTGCTCCAGTTATAGCGGATTCAAGCATACATGTGAAATCATTATTTTCAAAATATTCAATTTTCTCTGCTTTTGAAGAAATTCTGACACAATATCATCTCCACTCGACACATGATTTTACTTCGGCGCCTTTAAGGGAGTGTCCCTTAAAGTTGAGTTCTTACTTAGTCAAACAAGGAGATATGCCTGATTCCTTTTTAAAATTTAGATTTCGACAGATATCATCAAATTACTAGGAAGGGACAGCAGCGTTCGGTCATCCACAAAAAATACCTAAAATGCAGTCCTAGGGTTATGGAAAAACAGGACATGAAACATACAGAAAAATCCTTTGTTTGGTTGACTGAAATTATTATTGAACTCTTAAATAGCGACATTCAGAGAAACAAAAACATAAGAATATAATCTCGCCCACCCGTTAAAAACATAACGTAATGATATGAGGCCATGTGTCATCTTTAATTGAAATCACATTATATTCATTCTCATGCGAGGATGGGTCTCCAAATTCATAGGATAAGGAGAATAATGGTTTGAATGATGAATACAACTCATAAAGCGCCAATTTCACTGATTCTTGCATATAAATGCTCAAAGGCGCTTTACAGTAATCGAGTAAACAGGTGCGTTTTTAGGAGTCTTTTGAATTTGAATTCAAATCGGGTGTTCATGACGACTATAGGCGCTTTTACGAAACTGAATCTTTGTAAATCGATTTAAGTTTCACGTTTACGGCACGCGGTTTAGTGAATCCGATATGATAAATCAACTCGTTTATGGACGCGGTTTAGTAAATTGATTTATTAAATCGACTAACTTGCTCGGCGAGCAAGTTAGTGGCGATTTAGTCAGTGAAATCCAACATGGCGTCCTCTTCGACCGCGGGCTAAAGACATCTATTGCAGACCATCATCTATCAATAATTCGGTCACCATTGACGCCCATTTTCTTTCGAATCGCGACCTTTAGATTGATAAATTGATTCGACTCATTTACGAAAAACGATTCGATTTACTAATCCTTACGTTTTCCAACATCGAATCGGATTTAGCTAAACCGAATCAGATTCAATTTCGTAAAAGCGCCTTATAATTGAGCATTCTAGGGCTGGAGCAAGAAACGTGTGGGATCGTCCGCCAAGGTATCGCTAAGGAGTCAGTCCGTGGTGGCTTTTGAAAGCGACGACCGCATATGAATGCATTGATTGAATGACATCTCAAAAGTCAGATTATATAAAATTAAACATGATATGCGGATAGGTTCTTCCAATTAGGCCTATACTGGTAAAAATTAAATGACCCAATATGTGATATAAATGTTCAATCAAAAAGTAGAAAGTGAATCCGTAATTCAGTATGGTAGGCCTATTGTTACAACATCAAACACTCAAATTCAATCCTTTGTTAAATTGGAAGCCAGTGTAGATGAGCAAGTATCGTGGTCCCTGATTTTAGTTATCGTAATAATTCAAGCCACGCTATTACTTAATCTTTTTACTAATCATAGAAAATTGTGGTGAAATATTTGACTCGACGGTTGCTTTAAGATTGTATCTCTCCAAGCCAGAGTTAATCACGGATATCGGACTACAAAAAAATTCCTTGTGTAAAGCTCAACTTTGTAAATTCCTGGAAAAGCTCGCCTCGGATATTTCAATAATGATTAAACATTAATTTTCCCAACGAAAAACCTAAACAACCAATGTACGCTTGCTTGAAGTTTACCAATGCACTATCGTTGCTTTTTCTAGCTATTTGTACTGTTTGCCGCAAAAAGATTGCATCCTCTATTACAGGATTTAAGGATACAACTCTAAAACCAGTTAGTTTAAATTAACCATTATACAATATGATACATGACCAAATACACTGTTGATATGAAAAAGATCCAATATGTACACATTTCAAATCTCAAACCAAGTTTTATCATTAGAAAATAACGACACAACGTTCGATCGTTCACTAGAGATCATCTTTTTGAATTTGTACACAGTGAATTTTCGTATCGTATTATGGTATTATCAATTCTCCGCATTTGAGTGTGACTATTCTACGAATACAAAGTTATTTTTAGCAATGAAGTTTTAATTGTCATTTTAAATGTTAACTATCCACTGGTATGTAAACTTACTAACTTTTGGCAACTGACCTCAAATCTTGGAATGGGCTCAGGTAGCCTGCTGATCCACTCTTTATTAATACTTCTAAAGAAATATTCAGTATAAGAAGTAAAAAGTATATTAGAGTACTATTTATCTGTATATCGCGATAATTCGTGTACGTATGATTGAAAAACGATATTCTATCGAATCTCATGGTATGATTATTGTGTATAAGATCAATAATTAGCAACCTTCCACGGATACGAAGCGGCCTAAGTTTACATCCTACCATAATTTTCTCTAAACTCTCAGCATTATATCAAGATCGGTCTTAGAAAATATATGAAGGACGTGTTCACAGGTTAACGAGGCCAAAAATCTTCCTCAAAATTTCAAATTTTTACGAGCAAAGATAATATACTTCATGCTTTTGGTGCAGAAATAATGGATGTCCACAAATTGCAAATTGTGTTTTCAAAGTAAACGATCCGAGTGTGGAATTGTTTCGAATTCAGGGTTCTCCCATTTACTCTCCGGTATTTTACAATGTTTCAATAAGATACGTAAGTCGCACTTTTGTTGTGATACAGCTTTCTCTATTGGTCAGCGTTGTGATCACTTAAAATTACCCATAAGTTTGAATTCTCACTGAACTACTACATCCCTTATAACGAATATATATTTCATATGAGGCGATTAACTTTGATGATCTGCGGTCAGTGGACAGCAGTTACGAAACATTCAAAACTACTACATTATCTTCCATCTATTCATTATTCATATATATGATATGATATGATATGATATGATATGATATGATATGATATGATATGATATGATATGATATGATATGATATGATATGATATGATATGATATGATATGATATGATATTAAAACGACACATTTAATAAGAGTAGTACTGAGGAAGGATTCAGGCAATACCCCGTGTTAATTCTAAAAACATTTAACCGGTAATTAGACAGTACTGGTGTAGCTTGTACAGGTAAAAGAGTTATTATATTTACGTTCAGACCGAATGAAATTATTTGATACGAGACACGACTAAGTTGTGTCCGAAACAGATAAATATAGCTATGTGGTCAGTATTGGTCAAGATTTGGTCACTTGAATAGTTGTTAGATGAAAGCCCACACCATTTCTAATTATTTGACAACAAACACGACTGTGTTGCTTCTAGAATAAACAAATTACTTTAAGGTCAGTATTGGTAAAACATTGGTCAGTTAAATAGTTGTTAGATCATAGCCCGCACCGTATCTAGTAGCTCGACGCCCAAACACGATTTTATTGCTTTACTAAACATATAAATTACATATGGTGGGTTCTAGTTAGTGGTAACTGGTCAGTACTGGTCAAGCATTGGTCAGTTAAACAATTTTTAGTTTAATGTCCACTTTATATCTAGTTATTTGACACCAAATAACTTAATTGTTTGCAAAACAGATAATTTACTATATAGCCAGTACTGGTCATGCATTGGTCAGTTGATAGACCAAGGTCCACGCCACGAGTTATTTGATACTAAACATTATTGTGTCGTTTCGGAAAATTTATCTGTTGGGCAATTTGTGGTCAGCCCTGGTTCGTTAGTTCTTATTTTGCGGGCATTTTATCTCGAACCACCGAAAGACTGAATTACTAATAAATTCAACAGATCATTAATTAATGGAAATGAAGATCATGTTAACTAAGTCCTTAGTCTGAATAAAATGTATGTGGTATTATATGGGTGCTATGGTGCTGTACACCGAACTGTAACTTTTTATTTTCACTACTACCGTAATTGACTATGATGTTTTCAAGTGGTCTTAAGTACCGCTAATAGCCGAAAGTCGTTGATTTATGTGAAATTTACACACAGCGCCACCCGTTAGTAGTAAAACTAACCCGAGCAATACGGGTGTTAAATAGATACGCTAGCAAACCGGCATTCTCATAATGGTCCCCAAGTTGGAATTTCTGGCTCTCAAGTGGTCAGTGTCTGAGGCCTTTTTTGACTACTTGTATGGTTAATGCATGTTTTGTCAAAAAGGACTCGAATCCGTTAACTTACGTGCTTTCTACGGCGAAACTGGATGCGACCAGCCATCGCTGGTTACAGTCTTTAGCCATTTGCGATTTAACTTTAGAGTATATTTCCGGCAAATCCAACGTGGATGCTGATGCCTTGAGTCGTAAGTGCGTATCCTCTGATGCCGTCCATGCCGTTTGTCAGTCTGTTTTTGCGTCTCCTCTTCCGTCTTTTAATCCCTGCCAGGCTTTGGAAGTTGGCCGGAGGACTATGGTCGCCGCGCAAGAGTTAGACTCCGATCCGAGTAGAATTATTGGACAGATTTCTAGAACGGGGCGGTATCATCCGTGTTCTCGTTTGGATCGAAAGTGGCAACGTTTTGCGGATTCGTTTTGTTTAAGTGATGGCTTACTGTGTCGGAAAGTCTTTGAGGATGGCATTGAGTCGTTGAAAGTCGTTTTTCCCCAATCAGAGATTGCTATAGTGTTTGATCTTTTGCATGATCGCCGAAACTCTATGGGGGGCGGAATGCTACCTACGCGACCGAGTTCGTCACCACTGTCAGCCGGCACTTCACTCCGACTACACCCGTGTCCGACATCGGGCATCCTATGAAGAACGAAGAACTAATCTCCCTCTCCATCACTGGATTCGCCCACCTTTCCGTCATCAACCGGCGACTGCTTTTCCCTCGCGTGTTTCACCCTAGGCTTCTCAACTTCGCGAGGGCGAAGCTCTACCGCAAAAACCAATAAAAGATTGCGGTGGACAAAACGTTTTTTCTTAGAAACTACGTTTCGGACCTCATACACTGGTACTTCACCCGCCGGCTTCGATTCCACAATGTATGGGTCTGCCTCCCACATATCGGCGATTTCGTGTCTAGACTTAAATCCAGTACGTTTAACTAGTACTAAATCCCCAACTTCCAGAACACCTCCCCGCGCAGCTTTATCATACCTTATCATAACCCCCGACTGTCTCCATCCTTTCTTTCGCAACTCCCCAAGCATACTCTAATTCTCATCAATCGTTTTAGCGAACTCCCCAACTTCCTCCACCTCATCAGCTCTTAACCCATAACGTAAATCAAACGGTAACCGTGGCTGTCGGCCGAACATCAAATAGTATGGCTCAAAGCCAGTTACCCGATGCGGGGTACAGTTACAGGCAAAGACCAACGAACTGACATAATCTTTCCATGCACCTTTATTTCCCTCTTCTAATGTACCCAACATGCCAATTAGAGTGAAATTAAATCTCTCACACGCCCCATTGCCCATGGCATGGTATGGTGTGGTTCGAGACTTGGTCACCCCGGCCCGCTTGCAGAGTTCTCTGATGACTTTACTTTCAAAGGTCTGACCCTGATCTGAATGCAACACTAGCGGGATACCGAACTTAGTGATCACCTGCTCGTGCAAAACCTTGGCAACGGTAGATGCAAGTTGATTCCGGGTTGGAAAGGCCCAACTATACTTCGTTAAGTGGTCCGTCACCACCAACACATCTTCGATTCCTCCCGATGGTTCGATTTTCAAATGATCGATACATAACAGCTGAAATGGGTATGTGGTGACTATTGACGTAAGTGGGGCTCGTTCAACCGAACGTACATACCCTTCCACATCGGCTCTCATACCTGGCCAAAAGAAGCGATTGCTGACAAGCGCGACTGACCGATCGCGTCCGAACAAGCTATAATAATGTCAGGTCTGCTAAAACAGTAACATCATCTGGCTGTCAAGCGAATGAAGACATGGGGTGTTTGCAAGAAGAGGCTGATACTAGGATTATCTATAACGCCGTACAAGCTGATAAGACCCTAAAACCAAGCAGAATCATTATAAAGTCTCCAGATACAGACGTACTAGTACTGGCCATTCATTACTTCAGCGTGATGGAAAATGTTAACGAAGTTTGGTTTCGAACGGGCACTGGACATAAACGAAGGTAAGTAGGTGTACGTGAAAGCATCACGCTTCATTCAATTGAACATAATGTATGTATGAAAAGTCGCAATAGGAGTATATCATTTTTCTAAATTCCTCAGATTCATACCAGTACATATGATAGCAAAATCAATGGGACGCGCCGCAAACCTCCTCCCTGTCGTACACGCATTAACCGGTAAGTTATGTCGAAATCTACCCGCCATTAGCACCTTAGAGACATTATTTTCTCCAGACTTTCATTTCAGTAGAAAACATGTATTAATAATGTTGTACTCTTCAATATCAATACAGGTTGTGATACCGTCGAGTCGTTCTTTGGAAAAGGAAAAGCGCAAGCAGTTAACATCTTAATGAACAAAGCAGAGAGATTACAATCATTGGATACTATGATAACATCAGACGATCCAGATTAACTTGTAGATTGCGCTCGATTACTAATATCCTTAATGTACGATCCAAAAAGCAAATATTGTGACGTAACCAATCTAAATTCGCTGAGAGCACGGCTAGCGGATTTTAAACTTGCCGATTTGTGTAGTATTCCTCCCTGCGAAGCGAGTTTCAAGCAGCATACTCTCCGGGCTAGATCTGGCACTCGGCCGCGATTTAGAGACCACCAGTATTATCACCAACACACTATGGATGGCAATCGAATGGAGAAATGTTGGAACCCATCATGTTTAAGGGCCCAACATCAAGTGAACTCCTCTGAGAATTTGTTTGCAGCTGTAAAAAAGATGTAAAGTAGGATGCAGCTGCATTGAGAGCGGTTTAGAACGTACTGTCGTATGTGGCTGCAGTGGGACTTGTGGACCTAACTAAAGTTGACTCTAACGTAACTATCAATCAATTCTATATGTAATATTGTCAACATATACGTATCGAAAACGTGGGTTGAATTTATTTTGAAATATATATTCCAGTTGGATCTCGATTTCTTTGTTGGGGGAAATTGTTAATGGGAAAATCCAAATATTTCATGATAAAAATTGACATTTTGCTCAAAATGAGTCGACGTTGTTTTTGACCAGTTCATTTTTTTTGACGAGTTCATTTGACCCTGAAGGTTTGGTACGAAGGTCGTCGTTCGAGACTCATTGGAGACCCCTGATTATGTAGAATTATCAAACATGTCGATTGATTATATTTTACCACCTAGCCCCACAATACAGTAAACGTAATAGAAGCGTTGTCATAAAAATATAGAATTTTTTGCAATCATTCTTAAAAGACACCGAGAATTATCAAGCAAATGCGAAATATTTCATCACCATTCAAAGAGAAACGTCGAATTGTCCGGAAACGATATTTCTCTTTTCAATATGCTGCTTACAACAGGGTAACTATATGGATCAAATGGATCTACAAATTGCACTCAAATTTTAACAATGTTCAAATTCAGACGCAGTTTTCATGGTGATGACGACCACAAATACATCACACACTAAGGTTCTTGGTGAAGGGTGGCATATGACTTTCTCGAGAAACTAGGGTATTTCTTTGTGTGGCCTAAAAAGAACTTATCTTTGAATATAATAATAAAGCAACATTTGTGGCGAACGCCAGTAAATAGTTTATGTTAGTAGAAATAGGTCATCTCTGTAGTATCCCCGCCCTGCATGTCAATCATATTAGCATGAGCATGTGCTGTCCGCGGAGTCGGAAATAAACAGTTGTATTTTGCATATCAAACGAAAAGGGTCTTCTCTCATTCTTTCTCTGCATCGAACTGATTTCTCCTGTGGAACTGCAAGACCTCCACAACATTGATTAATACCCAAACCTAACTCCGAAGATCCCTCAATTGTGGAATCTATAGAATAGCGCGTAAAGTTTGCGACACAGTAGGCCTATATAGAAGCAGGTCGGAACGTCAACCAGCGTTGAAAGAGCACAAAATGACGTAAAAAAACTTTGAACTCGAAAGAGGAGATGCTTTCGGTATTTCAAAACGCTCACTGCCGCAATGCCAACCACATTTTGGGTCTGCATCGAATTCCAATGCGACGTTGATAATCTTAACGATGGATTTACTCCCCCATGATAAACTTATATTTCAATTCCTTTGTAAATTAGTTAAACTCAACAGGTGATTCCCCTTTGCTCCTGTTCCTGTTTTTTTGTAAAGCGATTTCATATTGAAGAATGGGACAGGAACCAGGGAGCCAAATCGTTACAATCTCGATCAGGTTCCGAATATGTGCCGGGGAGGATGCTGTGGGGCGTTCTGTAGTTTTTGACGCTGGTCTTGGTTATCTGGTCTAGGGGTCCATTATCCAAAAGTAATTCATTTTTAAGAAAAAAATAATTGCCAACGAAGGAGGTTATCCCACAGGGGCCCGTATCATAAGTTTGGGGGTGAACTGTAGCTTTGTCGGAAACAACTTGATACTGTTACTACTGAACTGTCAATCAATATGACCTATATGTAACTCTGCATGCAGCCCCCTTTCCCGCCACTTGGCACTCTAATAAAGTTTCTTATACGGTACACACGGAATTCTTCCCAGCTGTTCTCGATCCTGTTTCTAGTGGAATCTCTACCACATTTTTGGTGCCGTGACCAGGATGGCAGCTCAGGACAAACGCTTGATGCAAAACCGCACGACCAACAGAGGACTTTTGACCAAAACTATTTCTAAAATTCAAATTATTCTAAGAAGCAAAGCTATTTCGGAATTGGATCGCGATCGGCTACTCGCAGCCATGGAGACGTACAAGGAGAAAATTAACATTCTCGCTGATCTAGATCAAAAACTCCTACTGACCGTCGAGGAGGCGGACTTGGATAAATTCATTACGGACGCAGACGAATACCTAACAGATATCAAAGAAAATTACCGGGTACTACAAAGACAAATCGATAGAAGGTTCGCTGCAGATCAACACGATACCAGCTTGATCTCAGATCAGTCTGCGCGCAGCGACCGTAACTCGCGACGAACGGTCAACTTACCAAAACTCTCCTTAATGAAATTTGATGGAAATATACTGAACTGGATGGAATTCTTCGATTCCTTTAATTCGGCAGTTGGGATGGACGAAAACCTTACTGACGTCCAGAAATTCCAATACTTACGGGCTCAAACAACGGACGAAGCGGCTCAGGTGATAAACGGGTTATCACTCACCGATGGTAACTACAATCACGCGTTGGAATTGCTCAAAGATCGATACGGTAAACCTCATGTTATCATCGGCGCATATATGCGCGCGCTGTGGGAGCTTGAACCACCTAGCGCCAACCACCAATCATTACGTAACTTTTACGACCGTTTAGAGGCTTACATAAGAGGTTTAAGATCTCTGGGTAAACCAGAAGAAACATACGGAGATTTACTCGTGCCTGTCGTATTGGATAAGTTACCCGGTCATATCCGCCAACAAATGACGAGACAGCGCGGAAATAATGATTGGAATATCGTTGACCTCAGAACTTCGCTACTAAAAGAAATCGAAGCCCTTCGCGCGGGGGATACGCTAAATAACGATTTTCAAGACCACGATCTCACGTACCCAACCGCAGCCTTCCATACCCGTGTATCTACGTCCAAGCCGAAAACATTCTCACGATCTAATTGCGCTTACTGTAAATCGAACAACCATAATTCTCACGAATGTCGCGTTTTCAACGGACCCGGAAAAAGGCGAGAAATAGTAATTCGAGACCGCTTATGTTTTAACTGTTTAGGTTCACACCGTTCCGCCGACTGCAAATCCAAACTCAGATGCCGAAATTGCCAACGGAAACATCATTCATCTCTATGTGACCCGCAGAGAAACCACATGGCAACAGAACCGCTACAAACTAACACTGACTCTACCACCCATCAAGTGGAAGTAAAAATAACTCCAACTGGAGGAGCCGTTCTACTAAAAACAGCGTTCGCCCGTATCTCTTCTGAATCGACATCAATTAATGCGACCATCTTATTTGACGAAGGCGCCCAAAGATCCTTCATCACACAGAAAATGGCACAAGCCCTACATCTAGTGTCAAATGAGTCCGAAGACATTCAGATATCGGCCTTTGGTGGAATATCAGGACCTGCTCGGTCTTTAGACGTCGGGACCATAAAGCTAAATACCAGTGATGGAGATTTAAAAATTCGAACCCTGATTGTGCCGTCGATTTCCGCTCCCATTCACAATCACATGTCGCGAAAGGTGCTCGAATTACCGCATATACGAAATCTCGAATTGGCACATCCGTATTCGGACTGCGAAAATCACGAAATAGAACTCTTAATCGGTGCAGATTACTATTGGGCGATCGTAGGAAATGATATCGTACGTGGCCCCGGACCAACAGCAATTTCTTCGACAATCGGTTATCTACCATCAGGACCCACATGTCAGCCTACAACTCATATTAACCTCATTAGCGCGCTGAAAGTTAACACATGTGCTGTCGAAAACAAACGCGAGGAAATAAATCTACAACGTTTCTGGGACCAAAGATGACGCGCATACAACCGGAACTGCAGTCAGCAAATCCATGTCGGATTACAGTCAGACACACTTGCGCTTTGAAAATGGAAAATACACCGCGAAACTACCCTGGAAAGATGACCACGCCCCCTTGCCAACCAACCGAATGGTGGCTGAGAGACGAACACGTGGTATGATCCGCCGACTTGAACCGGAAATGCGAAGCGTCTGCAATAAGCAAAAACCGTAATGTTTCCAATGTCTCCGTTTTTAACGCATGCGCATTAGTGAGTGTTGGTGAAATTCTCTAAGTCCAGAAATCGGTTGAGTGCGCAGGCGTCACTACATGTCAGAACTTTCAAAACTGGGTCATGTCAGGACGCATAATGAATGTGTGTTTTGATGACTCCAATGTTTCCGTTTCTATTAGATTCGAATCCCACAATAAATAATTATCTTATTTCATCTTATTTCAATTCGATTTGAACATTGATGACCCGAGTGTCACTCGTTTATTTTTGCGGCGCTACTAGATTCGAGCCCCGAAAAATACTGAACTTATTTCAATTCAATTTGAACTTTGATGACTCCAGTGTCGCTGATTTATTTTATACGACGCTATCACGTTCGAATCCCGAAAATGCTGATCTCGAAATGGTAACCATTATGAACTTTGGTGCACTTTCTATGGTGATCCCCAATGTCACTGTTTATTTATTTGGACAATTCTTTTAATTGTATTAACATATAATACGCAAGCATATGATACGAGATTATTTAGACATCACGACCCGCTGCTAAAGTTCACGCTGGTTCATTTCAAGCGAATACCGTACTGTGTGTGACATGACCCAGTTTTGAAACATGTAAACACTGTCATGACGCCTGCGCACTGTACTGATTTCTCGACTTTTCCAACACTTACTAAGCCTAATGCGCATGCGTTAAAAACGGAGACATTGGAAACATTACGGTTTTTGCCTACAATAATATTATCAACGAACAATTATCACGTGGCTTCATCGAAGAAGTCGAAAACGACGATCACTCGGGACACTACTTACCTCACCGTGGGGTAAAAAAGGACTCAGTAACCACACCTTTGAGAATAGTATTCGACTGCAGCTGAACCTAGTTTGAACGATTGCCTTGAGACTGGACCGCCATTGCTTAACGATCTAGCGTCGATCATAATACGCTTCCGATTACACAAATTCGCGATATCTGCAGACATTGAGAAGGCCTTCCTACAAATCGGCCTTGACTCAAACGATCGAAAATTCACAAAATTTCTTTGGCTTTCCGACCAATCAAACCCAGAAAGTGAATTGAAGGCTTACCAATTTCGTTCAGTGCTCTTTGGAGCGGTTTGCAGCCCATACATCTTAAACGTCACCGTGAAATCACACTTACGCAGTATAGATACGGAAACCGCTCGGGATATCTCTGATAACATATATGTTGATAACGTTGTCACGGGTGTAAGCTCCGATACCGAAGCGCTTCGATTCTACCACGAATCCGTCGACATTACCAAATCCGCCGGACTCAACCTACGATCCTGGGCAACTAACTCCGGAAAATTACGCGAACTACTAGAAACCGATGAAGTGGCCGACTCAGATACCGAATCGAAAATTCTTGGCTTAATCTGGAACACCCAACGGGATTCTATCGGATTTCCACATAAGCTTAAAAATGAACTGTCATGCGATGTTGTTACTAAACGCGAAGTCGTCAGTCGAGCTTCGAAAGTATATGACCCATTAGGGTTTTTAGCCCCAGTTCAGATAAGGGCTAAGATCTTTATTCAGGAACTGTGGAAAGAGAAATTCGATTGGGACCAACCCATACCCGATGACTTAAAGCTTAAATGGATACATATTGCGACTGATCTTTGCGACGCTTCAGAGATCCACATTTCACGGAAATACTTCGAGGAATCTGACCGTGGATCAGACTACGAGATCCACGCGTTCGGAGATAGTAGCAAGGTCAAGGAAGCCTATGGATCTGTTGTTTACTTACGTAACCTCACCGACACATCCTTAGTGATGGCAAAAACGCGCGTCGCTCCGGTAAAGGAACTTGCCATTCCTCAGCTCGAGCTGCTTGCAGCGCTTACTGCTGCCAGGCTTATCACATATGTCTATCGTGCTCTCGCGTCGAAAATAGATATATCTAAAACTATTCTGTGGTCCGACAGCCAAATCGTATTACATTGGATTCATAGCGACAAGAAACTACCTGTTTTTGTATCGAACAGAGTAACTCAAATCAAATCGGTAAATATTGATGAATTCAAGTACTGCCCGACGAAAGATAATCCGGCTGATATTCTCTCTCGTGGAATATGCGCAGCCGACTTGCAGAACTGTGACCTATGGTGGAAGGGACCACATTGGTTAGGCCAAGGCGATTGGCCCATTTGCGACCTGTTCGATTCAACAATCCTGTTAACTGAAACGGAATCATTAGACTCCCAGAGAAGCGCAATCGCTTCTCAAGTCCGCCAGAAATTCGGAATCATTAAAGAAGTAAATCCGGCGTTTTATCCCGACTTACCGAAAATGGTTCGGAAATGTGCGTATGTTCTCAGATTTGTCTCACTCTTAAGGGGAAACAAACAGGCGACAGGTCAGACCCTAACAGTTACCGAGTTACAAAAATCCGAAAATGCTATCATTAGATCGGTACAAAAGACATACTTTACGAAGGAATATAATGAACTACTTCAGGAAAAAACAAATTCAACGTTAATCAAACAGTTACGCCTCTTCATGGATAACGATGGAATTGTGCGCGTTGGGGGAAGATTACAGAATGCGCCACTAAATTACAGCACAACCTTCCCGGCTCTTTTGCCGTCGAAATCAAGGTTAACCGAACTCGTTGTATTAGACGCCCACCATAACGTGAAACACGCCGGTTTGGAGTCAACTATGACCCACATACGTCAAGCATTCTGGATTATAAAGATACGGCAGGCTGTCAAACCCATCCTACGGAAATGCGTTCCATGTAGGTTAGTGACGGGATTACCATACGCACTACCAGAACCGGCACCGCTCCAAAAAGATCGCTTAAGCGAAGCTCCGCCCTTTACAGCGTGTGGACTAGATTTCTCCGGTGCTTTACATGTTCGTCCCAATTCGCTAGGGACAAATAAAGCCTACATTCTGTTGTTTACATGCGCCAGTACACGCGCGCTTCATCTGGAAGTCGTAACCGACCTTTCAACTCCAACGTTCTTACACGCGTTTCGTCGCTTCGCGGCTCGTCGTTCCGTTCCAAACAAAATAATTTCGGACAACGCCTCAACATTTCTCTCCGCGGACGAGACGATTCGGAATATCTACGAATCTTTAACAGTACACGAATATCTGCTTAAAAACCGCTGCGAATGGTCGTTCATTCCCAAACGTGCACCTTGGTTCGGAGGGTTTTGGGAGCGTTTAGTGGGTGTTACCAAGTCTATCCTCAAAAAAGTGTTGGGACGTGCCCTTCTATCAGTTCAAGAGTTAATAACTGTCGTAACAGAGATCAATCGAATCGGTGTTAAACAATCGTCCGCTTACGTATTTTTCTACGGATGTCAATGATCCGATGCCATTGACCCCGGCACACTTGTTGTATGGCCGTATGTTAAATAACCTTCCTCACATTGTAATCTCGGATGACGAAATAAATGACCCTACTTTCGGTACAGACCGTTCTAAATTCGAAAAACGCGCGATAAGACTTTCCGAACTACAGAAACATTTTTGGAATAGGTGGTCGTCCGAATACGTGACCGCGTTACGTGAAAGACATATTACACTTCGGAAACGAGCGGGTCAAAACGTCATAAAGGTTGGAGACGTCGTACTCGTCCACGATGACGTAAAAAACCGTGTTAACTGGAAGATGACCGTCGTTACTGAACTCTGTCGCGGAAACGATGGTTTAGTTCGATCAGCTAGAATACGTACGAACAATATTATAACTTCGAGACCGATTAGTAAACTTTATCCGCTAGAGGTGTCTAGTGTCGAAACCGATAAACCCGATATCGCGCCCGATAGCTCTATGAGTGATCAACCAGAGCGAAACGCAAAAACTAAAAGACAATCGGCGATCAGAGCTCAACAGAACATTAAAAAATGGACCGGATTGATTTCTAATTGACTCAAATCTTGATTAATTAACTCTGTGTGTACTTATATCTATATTAATATCTAATCTTATATACGTTTATATCGAAATATTTACTCTACTTAATCTGAATAACTTCGTAAAATGTTCTTATGCAATTTCAAAACACAACGCAATATAACCAATCTATTTCACTTAATTGTTTTAGGGTATCACCTTAAGTGGCCCGGGAGAATGTCGGAAACAACTTGATACTGTTACTACTGAACTGAGTTGCATATGAGCTATCCACGTTCCCCTCTCGACCCGTAACTCTCTCGACCCGTTCCCGTCTCGACCCTACCGTACGATAGCGCCACCACAGTCGATTATTTGAACCATAACACTTGCGCGTATCGGATTCGGTTTTCACAGAACGATCAGTGACACTTCCCAACAATTTTAGAACTTGATTAGATTCTTTAAACTTTTGATTGAAAAGATCGAATGAGGAAATCACCTCCAATGTGAATAAAAGTAAAAATTCAGGATGCGAAAAACAATTTCCCGTCGAAATTTCCTCCCAGAATCTGGGAAGAATATATTCACTGTTTAAAAGCTTTACACTAATTTCAAATGAATTACACGAGTTGAATTATTTTGGTTTCTTAGAAATAAAATCAACTTTATTTAAATCCTTCAAACCATGTTCCTAAAAACGACCCAGCCCGCGGCATTTTAATTGGGACATGTTTCATTGTGCCATTTATCAATTCAAATGTAATTCATCAAATTTATGAAAAAAAAATTATTGTATAAATTTTGCAAAAAAATAAAGATCTTGTTCAATTTTATGACGCGTTGATTTCTAGATCACGTTGTTCCCCATACCATGTTCCCGTCTCGACCCTTCAAATCTGGCTCTACTCTCTACACAGTCCCGTGGACCCTATGTTCCCGTCTCGACCCTTCACATCTGTCTCCACTCTCTACACAGTCCTGTGGACCCTATGTTCCCGTCTCGACCCTTCACACCTGTCTCTACTCTCTACACAGTCCCGTGGACACCATGTTCCCGTCTCGACCCTTCTAACCTGTCTCTAGTCTCTACACAGTCCCCTGGACACCATGTTCCCGTCTCGACCCTTCAAAACTGTCTCTAGTCTCTACACAGTCCCGTGGACACCATGTTCCCGTCTCGACCCTTCAAAACTGTCTCTAGTCTCTACACAGTCCCGTGGACACCATGTTCCCGTCTCGACCCTTCACACCTGTCTCTACTCTCTACACAGTCCCGTAGACACCATGTTCCCGTCTCGACCCTTCACACCTGTCTCTACTCTCTACACAGTCCCGTAGACACCATGTTCCCGTCTCGACCCTTCACACCTGTCTCTACTCTCTACACAGTCCCGTGGACACTATGTTCCCGTCTCGACCCTTCACACCTGTCTCTACTCTCTACACAGTCCCGTAGACACCATGTTCCCGTCTCGACCCTTCAAAACTGTCTCTAGTCTCTACACAGTCCCGTAGACACCATGTTCCCGTCTCGACCCTTCAAATCTGTCTCTACTCTCTACACAGTCCTGTGGACACCATGTTCCCGTCTCGACCCTTCAAATCTGTCTCTACTCTCTACACAGTCCTGGTGGACACCATGTTCCCGTCTCGACCCTTCACACCTGTCTCTACTCTCTACACAGTCCCGTGGACACCATGTTCCCGTCTCGACCCTTTAAACCTGTCTCTACTCTCTACACAGTCCCGTGGACACTATGTTCCCGTCTCGACCCTTCAAAACTGTCTCTAGTCTCTACACAGTCCCGTAGACACCATGTTCCCGTCTCGACCCTTCAAAACTGTCTCTAGTCTCTACACAGTCCCGTAGACACCATGTTCCCGTCTCGACCCTTCAAAACTGTCTCTAGTCTCTACACAGTCATGTGGACACCATGTTCCCGTCTCGATCCTTCAAATCTGTCTCTACTCTCTACACAGTCCTGTGGACACCATGTTCCCGTCTCGACCCTTCAAAACTGTCTCTAGTCTCTACACAGTCATGTGTACACCATGTTCCCGTCTCGACCCTTCACACCTGTCTCTACTCTCTACACAGTCCTGTGGACACCATGGTCCCGTCTCGACCCTTCAAAACTGTCTCTAGTCTCTACACAGTCCCGTAGACACCATGTTCCCGTCTCGACCCTTCAAAACTGTCTCTAGTCTCTACACAGTCCCGTAGACACCATGTTCCCGTCTCGACCCTTCACACCTGTCTCTACTCTCTACACAGTCCCGTAGACACCATGTTCCCGTCTCGACCCTTCACACCTGTCTCTACTCTCTACACAGTCCCGTGGACACTATGTTCCCGTCTCGACCCTTCACACCTGTCTCTACTCTCTACACAGTCCCGTAGACACCATGTTCCCGTCTCGACCCTTCAAAACTGTCTCTAGTCTCTACACAGTCCCGTAGACACCATGTTCCCGTCTCGACCCTTCAAATCTGTCTCTACTCTCTACACAGTCCTGGTGGACACCATGTTCCCGTCTCGACCCTTCACACCTGTCTCTACTCTCTACACAGTCCCGTGGACACCATGTTCCCGTCTCGACCCTTTAAACATGTCTCTACTCTCTACACTGTCCCGTGGACACTATGTTCCCGTCTCGACCCTTCAAAACTGTCTCTAGTCTCTACACAGTCCCGTAGACACCATGTTCCCGTCTCGACCCTTCAAAACTGTCTCTAGTCTCTACACAGTCCCGTAGACACCATGTTCCCGTCTCGACCCTTCAAAACTGTCTCTAGTCTCTACACAGTCCCGTGGACACCATGTTCCCGTCTCGACCCTTCAAATCTGTCTCTACTCTCTACACAGTCCCGTGGACACCATGTTCCCGTCTCGACCCTTCAAAACTGTCTCTAGTCTCTACACAGTCCCGTAGACACCATGTTCCCGTCTCGACCCTTCAAAACTGTCTCTAGTCTCTACACAGTCCCGTAGAAACCATGTTCCCGTCTCGACCCTTTAAAACTTTCTCTAGTCTCTACACAGTCCTGTGGACACCATGTTCCCGTCTCGACCCTTCAAATCTGTCTCTACTCTCTAGAAAGTCCTGTGGACACCATGTTCCCGTCTCGACCCTTCAAAACTGTCTCTAGTCTCTACACAGTCCCGTAGACACCATGTTCCCGTCTCGACCCTTCAAAACTGTCTCTAGTCTCTACACAGTCCCGTAGAAACCATGTTCCCGTCTCGACCCTTTAAAACTGTCTCTAGTCTCTACACAGTCCTGTGGACACCATGTTCCCGTCTCGACCCTTCAAATCTGTCTCTACTCTCTAGAAAGTCCTGTGGACACCATGTTCCCGTCTCGACCCTTCAAAACTGTCTCTAGTCTCTACACAGTCCCGTAGACACCATGTTCCCGTCTCGACCCTTCAAAACTGTCTCTACTCTCTACACAGTCCCGTGGACACCATGTTCCCGTCTCGACCCTTCACATCCGTTTCTAGACAGTTTCTGGGATACTCTGACATATCTAATCGGCTTGTAATATTTCCACTCAGTGGGACGAGCCTTTAAAAAAGATGGAAATTAATATTAAAATTGGTCGAATATTCATTGATTAAAAAGATGAGAAATCTACAAAATCGATGCCGACGGACTGAATATTGATACATGTATACATAAGGAAAATTTCTACAATTTTCAATCAAACTCAGTGAAATTTTCAGGAATATGTACCATACACATTACAATGAAAACTCATTAGAACGAACTCAAAGAACCAGAAGATTACAACCGACATTGTCCTAATAGTCGAAATTCTAGATTTTTGATAATCGATAATTCGGTAGGTATATCAGAAGTATAACTAGGCTACAATGTTCCTTGGCTGAATCCCATGGTCTTCAATACGAAAGGCTTTCATTCTCATCTTAATTTTCTTTTTTTTTCTGCCTGTTGTAGCCCGACAAATCGTGAATGACAAATCATTACTTATATCGAAATATCTTGATACAAGATACGTAACACACAGCCACCATCTTAATGGCTTCACTAAACCTGTGTCCACTAAAAATGTCGAGACGGGAACATGGTGTCCACAGGACTGTGTAGAGAGTAGAGACAGGTGTGAAGGGTCGAGACGGGAACATAGGGTCCACGGGACTGTGTAGAGAGTAGAGACAGGTGTGAAGGGTCGAGACGGGAACATAGGGTCCACGGGACTGTGTAGAGAGTAGAGACAGATTTGAAGGGTCGAGACGGGAACATAGTGTCCACGGGACTGTGTACCGAGTAGAGACAGGTTAGAAGGGTCGAGACGGGAACATGGTGTCTACGGGACTGTGTAGAGACTAGAGACAGGTTAGAAGGGTCGAGACGGGAATGTTGTGGGGTTGCTTTCGGTTCTCCAACAATGTTGTGGAGTTGAGTTTCTCAACCAATTGTTGTGGCGGCCACGTTGCGTTCTCCCCTCGTGTTGTCGTTGTTGGTTCCGATTAATCCGATAAGTGATATCCCTCTGACTCCGGAATAATAACAACTCTTCTCGTGGGTCTACGTTCTTTCTTTATTTTCCCGCACAATTCTTAATCCTTCCTACAGCTCGTATTTTTAGGCTTCTCCGCCACTCTAGCATCTCTCTCCCCCTTACTGTGCTGACCCTCCCTTTTTATCTTATTTCATGTTACTCGTGACGTATACTTCTACATATGTTATACGTCACGAGTTTATTACTTGTTTACTTCCTAGCCATACCAGAGCTCAAGGCTGCCGCTATAACCAGCAACCCTACGCAGATACTCACGTCACTTTCACCTATCTTCTATTCAGTGTCTTGTGTGCGACGTAAGCATCTACGTAGGTTGTTTACTAACTTCAGCCACTGCCCTGAACTCTGGCTTCCCTCCCTCTATGCAAACTACTAATTTATCACCCCAATACTATCCTCCTCCCCAGACGATTGGTCCCCAATCGCCAAAAATTCACAAGACCCTATTGTAGTTTCCCCAAAAAAATCTTTTCAAAAGTGTACAGGCTTCAGAACATCATTTATAAGCAACATCTCTTACAACTTAAAGCCAGCCGCAGGGTAATGAAAATTACACAAAACCTTCAGAACATCAAGACTAATGATACACAACCACCATTCCGTACATCAATTTACAACACCTGTAAAGTAGCCATAAATCACAATTTCTGACCCTTTCCCCTATTATCCCATCCCGCATAACTTCTACCTAAACTAAGCAACACACCCCACTCATCATCAGTTCATCTTATTCATCAACGAGACCTACATGGACCCCATAGAATTTTACGGTAAGCCAAAAAAATTTCTAAATACTTATAAACTTAACACACGAACTTTATCAAAGGGAAAGCAATCATCTAAAAATATCAAATATGAGACTCTTTTCATCAGTAATATATAACAATTATGAGGCATGTACATCTGTATATTGATCTTACATTTAATGAGAACAAGCCTATACAATTGTAGTCATGCAAAAAAAAACATATCAAACACAACTTCCCAAATAGCTTTCATAGACAATCACCCATTTCTCTATATCCACATTTATGTAGTCTAATAATTTAACAATATATGACCAACCACTTCAACTTTCTGACTCTTCTCGTTCTCGTTATCTTTACCAAAAAAAATAATCAGTGTGTGCAGCCTAATTTGTCTTTAAAATTACCATTGCAAACATGTCAATTTCCCACTGTCCAAACTATCAGCCGTTACCTTAACCGATATCAGATGATTTGTCAAACCTGTCCCGACCCCAATCAACGACGTAAATTAATACAGATGCCAGATACATCATTTAGTTGATTATTATGTGCCCAGCACACGTTGGCAACAGACATGCTCAACAATGAATTCACAAACAATTTCATAATAATTTTTCTATGTGTACGTAACATAAAGGTAAGCCAAAACATACCAAAAATGAATATACCGCATGCGTACATTCGCATTATTGAGATGTCAGCTGCTAGTCCCCACCCATTGCCTCAGAAAGCACGTTTATCCGTAGTCTAGGCAGGGATAACATGAACTGCTATTTGCGGCTTGGAACCGTTGAAATAGACAGGCAGGCCGCCATATATTTATGGAAGGATGTCATAAAGTGACCACAAAACTCATTAAGATGCATCACCCAAAAGTTAGGGAAAATTCCTCTGGACACTACTCATTCAGTGCCATTCAAACAGCCGATTCTCAAAAATTAACTTTAACTCCTGGGCCTATGGTCTTCCAAACCACCCACATCTGATATTCGAATTGTTCTAATTCCTTCCCGCAAATCAGGGGATATAACCCCACATGTAAAACGGCCGACGCCTCATCCTGTATATAAACCGGTCAAGACGGACTGAAAGTTCGGAAAAAAAACATAGCGCTCACACATCCCTGCAATCTACGACCATTCAGTTAAGATACCCAATCTACCGAATAATACTTATCATACTTATTGTATTACGCAATGAGCAACCCTTTACTTCTAAAAAACCAATCCCCTGAATGGCCATTTCAGCATACCTAACAAATAGCTGTATCGTGACATTTCTCATTTCCGTATCATCCCCCATGTCACGCCTTACCGGAGTAAAATAAAATCAATGGATAAATAGGGAACCGGCCGACGAATCACCCATTTGGTATTTCTTGATATTCGACCCTAATAATGTCCAACATATATATCCAATCTTTCCCAGAGGCTAGCCACTAAACATTATACTGTTTCAAAGGATCTTCAGAATTAATCCATCGGGCTATAATCCCCCGTTTTATTCCGGACCATCCCTAGAGCATCCCTTACTCTTCATCCAGGTCCCTGGTCCACCTTAATTCATCTCATATAAACTACTCTATTCAAACCCCCTCCGGTAAGATTTACCACTGAGCGCCCAATCTAACCTTTGCACAATAAACATATTCTATACTAACTCGCGATACTCATTATATTTCTTAAAACCACATAAACACCACAGTTATTTGTTAGGTATATACAGGCAGTGAGCGCTTTCAACTATCGTTACACTGATAACCGAGTGGCTTACCTAGACTAATAAATCATTCTTTCGGGAAATACCATCCAGCAAATTTAGCAAAGTATAAAAGATTTACGTAGTGCATATTTATATCTACGTAGATACAATAACCCAGCACACAAGCAAAAAACGCTGAGCATTATTCTATAAAAGCAATCAAAACATGCAGCAATACATATCATACTAGTTACAATTACTATAAGCCGCAATCGTAGTCCGTTGAACGTCTCCAAGGTCGATTTCCCGTAGCAGATCTATGAACTGTCCGATGATGAAATGCGTTTGTATACTGCCTCTAATACTCCACTGTTTTTCATTTATCGCGCTATGGTCGCAGAATCGCTTCGTTTCCGAACGCCAGTATGTCCGTTAATTCACACGAATCTAAATTCGGAGTAGTGAATCCAATTTGCTGCCATGTAAAACGTAGTATCCAAAACACGATCTTACGAAAACGCCACACCAAATCGGATAATTCAATTAATTTAAATATGGAAAGAAACAACTACTTTCCGCACTGGAAGCTCAATAATTCATTTCAACTGAATCTGAAGATATGAAGATTATATATTTCTCGAATAAGACAAACAAACAGCTATTAAATCCAGACGGGAATAATTTTTATACACAGATCGAGTTATCCGCAATATTTCAACTTAACCCGCGGTAGCGGTCCGTATTTCATGTAATTATAACGGTTACGGAATGTAACGTTCATCTTACACTTTTACTTCACCCCTGTTCACTCACCAAATATACACGATCGCTTGGCAGCGAGAGGTGCAGGATACACCACTGTTCTCCACCAATGTTGTGGGGTTGCTTTCGGTTCTCCAACAATGTTGTGGAGTTGAGTTTCTCAACCAATTGTTGTGGGGGCCACGTTGCGTTCTCCCCTCGTGTTGTCGTTGTTGGTTCCGATTAATCCGATAAGTGATATCCCTCTGACTCCGGAATAATAACAACTCTTCTCGTGGGTCTACGTTCTTTCTTTATTTTCCCGCACAATTCTTAATCCTTCCTACAGCTCGTATTTTTAGGCTTCTCCGCCACTCTAGCATCTCTCTCCCCCTTACTGTGCTGACCCTCCCTTTTTTATCTTATTTCATGTTACTCGTGACGTATACTTCTACATATGTTATACGTCAGTAATAGGGGTAATAGGCTTTCATACCAAAGGTCGAACGGTCGAGCCCATTAAAAAACAAAATATTAAAAGTAATTAAAAAACTATAATATATTTTCATAACCGCGTGCATTTTATATCAAAACTAAATATTTATTCTAAGATATCAATAATATAAAAAGCATATTGTATTAAATCAATTGGTCGCTCCACTTCGCTACCGCTCCGCTCCGCGACCAATTGATTTAATTACAATACACAAATTCAAATAATCAAATATATTCAAATGATAATAATTATTCTATTATTCAACTGAAATGCACGCGGTTATGAAAATATATTATAGTTTTTTAATATATGTTATTAATGAACTCGATCATTAAACCTTTGATATGAAAGCCTATTACCCCTATTACTCTTAAAATATTCATTTAAATCATTGAACTTCTAAAATCAATTTTAATAAAAAATATAGTATTAAAATGGAAGCAAATAAGTACTACTGCCCAACATGTAATATCGATATAGATAAGTCTCAAAAAGCAAGACACAATAAAACTAAAACACATTTAGAAAATAAATTGAAATTAGAATATAAAGATGATATATTAGAAACTAAATTAGAAGAATTAAAGAATGAAAAGGAAACATATAAATGTGATACATGTAATCAATCATTCAGTGATAAAAGATATTATAAAGAACATTTAAAATCTATAAGTCATATTAGAAATAAGAATAATGATATTTTAGGTGAAGATTATTTTGATAATGATAACGATAAGAAACAGAAGACAATTAAAAGAATAAAAAATAAATTAAACAATAAAAGACCATATATGGAAGATGTAAGAAATTATATTAATTCATTAGATAATAAAAAAGATATAGAGATAACCGAAGCATTTAAAAGTGATATTGGTCCAGCAGCTATCGAGTTTAAATTTCATAAAGGAAAAACATTAGAAGAAAATAAAAAACATTTAGAAAATATGAAAGAAATAATAAAAATAATTACAGATGTTGAATATCCTAAGATAAGTATATCAGTTAAAGTAAAGTTTATAAAATCTGAAGATAAACCAATATATAATATAAATTCTCATTCACAACATATTATATCTAAACAACATATAGATGATAAATTAAATAAATGTTATAATGAAATAAAAACTAAAATAGAAGAGAAATATTTTGAAGGATCTGGTTTAATATTTGATGAGATAATATTTATAACTTTACATGTTTATAACACAAAATATAATAAGTTAACTAAATCAAAACCAATTGATGAAAATAATTTATCATATTATAAAGATGATAGTATAAATGGAACAAGTTATATTAAATTACCATTTAAAACTAATGGTGTAATAAATATACAAAATTTTGACAATAAATGTTTTCTATGGACAATTATAAGTTGTTTACACCCAGTTGAAGATTATAAACAACATAGTTTTAGATTAACTCATTATAAACCATTTGAAAGTAATTATAAGATAGATAAGTATCCTGTTAGAATTAAAAATATCCCAAAAATAGAAAGAGATAATAATTTAAAGATAAATGTATTTGATTTAATCAAATTACCAAATACAAAAGGTAACAACATAAAACATTATACATTAGAACCTTTATACCTATCAAAAGATTATGATTCAAATGATGTTATAGATATACTATATTATGAGAATCATTATATGTGGATTAAACAAATAGATTTATTTTTTAGAACAGAAAGTGATCACCATAATAAAATATATCTATGTAGAAAATGTTTACATAAATTTAGTAATGAAAGTACATTATTAAATCATAAACAACTATGTGATAATCATGATTATTGTAAATTAGTTTTACCAAATGAAAAAGATAAAATATTAGAATTCAAAAAATATGATTACAAAAATAAAGTACCATTTGTAATATATGGAGATTTTGAATCATTAAATAAAGAATTAACAGATAAAGATAGAAAAGATATATATTATAAAAGAAAGAAATTAAATTCTAATGAAAGTGATTATTCAGAAGAACCACCAATAACAAATACAATTAAAAAGATTCATCAATCAGCTGCAGCTTTCGGGTTATATATTAAATCTAATTATCCAGAACTAATTAAAAGTGAATATTATCATTATAGAAATGAAAATGTTATCAATCATTTTTGTGACTTATTAATTGAATATGAAATAAGATTTAATGAAAAGTTAAATAAAAATATAGAAATTATAATGACAGAAGAAGATAAAGAAGAATTTGCGTTTGCAGATAAATGTTATTATTGTGAAAAGATATTTAATTATAAAGATAAAAAAGTAAGAGACCATGATCATTTGAATGGAAAGTTTAGAGGCGCTGCACATGAGAATTGTAACTTACAAGCTAAGAAAATTAACTTTGTACCAGTTATATTTCATAATCTATCAGGATATGATGCACATTTATTTATCAAACAGCTATGTTATAAAATAGAAAAAATCAATAATGAAACAGAAATATTAAATTCAAATAGATCAAAAGATAAAATACCAACTTATAAATTTAGAATGTTAGCTAAAACATCTGAGAATTATATATCATTCCAATTTGGGTGTTTAAGATTTATAGATTCGTATAGATTTTTAAGTAGTTCATTAGATAACTTATCAAAATCATTAGTTGATGATGAATTAAAAATATTAAAGCAACACTATCCAAATAATGATGATTTTAAATTAATGAGATATAAAGGAGCAATTCCATATTCTTTCTATAAAAATCATAATGATTTTAAAATAACTGAATTATTGAAAGAACAATTTTATGATGAATTAAAAAATGAATATGTTAAAGATGAAGTCTATAATAGAACATTGAATATTTGGAATCATTTCAAAATAGAAAATCATGGGCAATTAGTAGATTTATATTTAAAATCAGATGTATTATTATTAACCGATATATTCGAAAGGTTTAGAGATGTAAACCTAAAATATTTTAACATTGATCCATGTCTTTGTTATTCTAGTCCAGGTTTAACATGGGATTGTGGATTAAAATTTACAGATATAAAAATGGATTTGTTAACAAATATAGATCAATTACTATTATTTGAAAAATCTATAAGAGGAGGTGTTTCAGGTGTATTGGGTGATAGATATTTCAATGTAAATGATAATCCTGGATATAAATTATTATACATAGATGCAAATAATCTTTATGGTTGGGCAATAATGGAACCACAACCTTATGGGATGTTTGAAATAACTGAAGTTTTACAAATTGATAAATTTGATTGGAAGAAAAGAATCCTAGATATTGCAGATGATTCAGATACTGGTTACTTCTTCGTTGTAGATTTAGAATACCCTGAAAATATTAAATTCAAATCTAGAAATCTAGCATATTGTCCCGAACATAAAACTGTTAAACATGAAGAATTATCAAATTATCAAAAAAGAATTAAACCCGAAAATCATATTCATACTGAAAAGTTAATGGTAACTCAAGAAGATAAATATAATTACGTTGTGCATTATAGAATGTTGAAGTTTTATTTGAGACAAGGAATGATATTTAAAAAAGTACATAGATATATTTCATTCAGTCAATCTAAATGGTTAGAAAAATATATAGATTTTAATACTACACAGAGAACTAAATCTAAAACTGATTTTGAAAAAGACTTCTTCAAGTTAATGAATAATGCGTTCTATGGTAAGACTTGTGAAAATATTAGAAATAGAAATGATATTGAGTTAGTTAGTAATGGTAAAAGGATAAGGCATTTACAATCATATCCTAAGTTTATAGGTAACAGAATATTTGATGAACATTTAGCTGCAGTTAAAATGAGAAGAACAAGTATGAAATTTAACAAACCGATTTATGTTGGAGCTGCAGTTTTAAAATTATCAAAATTCCTAATGTATAAATTTTACTATAATATACTACAACCCCATTTTGGGGAAAAACACATAGAAATCTTATATTTTGATACAGATTCTTACATATTAAAGATAAAAACTGATAACATAACTGATGATTTAAAAACATTAAAACATCATTTTGATTTCAGTAACTATCCTAAAAATCATGAATTGTTTAGCAATGATAATAAAAAAGTTCCTGGGAAGTTTAAGGATGAATTAGGTGGTGAAGAAATGATAGAGTTCATTGGTATTAGATCTAAAATGTATTCATATAAAACTAAAGAACATGAAGCTAAAAAGTTAAAAGGAATTACCAAAAGCGTTGTTGAAAAGAATATTCATTTCAAAGATTACATCAATTGTATATTTAATGAAGAAGTTAGAAAACATAAGATGAAATGTTTAAGATCTGAAGATCATGAAATGTATATTGAAGAAATAGAGAAGATAAGTCTAAACCCATTTGATGATAAAAGATATATTTTAGATGATGGAATCCGCACAGTCGCCTATGGTTGCAATTTAGATGAATATATAAAATTCAAAAGAGAAGAAACAAAAGAAAATGAGATTATGAAAAGGATTCTAACGTGTTAATCAATTTCAATAAAAATTTGTATAATAAATGGAGAGTAAACAAGTACACAGTGAATTCTTAGATAGAATTAAAGATACTTCAAGCGTCAAATCTGTAGATTATAAATTTAAAAAACTAACTGAGTTAACAATTCACAAGAAATATTTAATTACTAACATTGAAACAATTACTAATAAATATGGAGATAAATTAGTAATTCATTTAGAATATGAAGGATTAAAAGGAAATACATATAAATTCAGAACTTATTTACCAGATAGATTTCATAGATTATCAAGTGAAGATCTAGAAGAATTATGTTCTGGAGATTTCTATTTCGTATACAAAGGTAAGAATGAAAAAGGGCACCATGAAATAGATTTCGAATAAGAAAATATGTAAAATAAATGGCGGAATTAAAAGAATACAGAATATTTGTTGATTCTAGAAAACTTACAAATTATAAATCACATAATTTATTAGTACAATTAGATAGAGAATTCAAGAATTGTGTAGATTTGAAATTAGTAAATATAAGTTTATGTAATTCTTTTTACAATATATCGAATAAAACTATTGAACATAGAGCCTTTTTAGTTTTTAATAAAAATAAAAATGAATGGGTCTATATATATTTAAAACCAGGGTTATATAATTTAGATACATTAGCACAAGAAATTAATAGAAAAGCCTGGCACAAATTAGGTAGTAGTTCTGGGTTTAGTATTATATTTTTAAAAAATGAGAGTTCTGATAGAATAAAGATAAGGTTGTCTAATAGTGAAAAACATAAATTTATGGTAAAAAAACCTATAGCTAAACTGTTAGGAATTATTCCAGATAGATCTTTTACAAATATTGACGCTACTACACCAAACTTAATACCTTACACACATTTTTATATTTATTGCAATTTAATCGATCCTACAAAAACATTCGAAGCAACTAAAGATATAACTTGTAATTCTGGTTTACTAAACATTTTACCATTGAAGAATGTTAAAGAATTTGGAACGCAAATAAATTATAATTTAACAGAATGTGATTTCAAACCTTGCATTCCTCATTTTAATAATTTTAGATTAGAAATTAGAAATCATAATGGATACTTAATTGATTTAAATAATTTTCCTGTAATTTATGAATTAGTTATAAGATGTAAAGAGTAATTTTTTCATTATATAAATGAATATAACTGTTGGACCGAGTATATGTTTTGGATTTGATTTTAAACATGGTAAAGAAATGAGAATTAAACTAAATGATGTAATTACTGATATAAAAAGTAAATCATTTAACAATGCATCAATGATTGATAAAGAAAAGTATAATATAGAAAAAGTAATTGATTTAATTAAATCACCTTTAGAATATTATGAATTAAATGAAGATGGAATTATTGAAGATATTAAAAACATATTATCCAAAATATATGATAATCATAAAACTAGTAATAAAATAAATGTTGAATTAATCATAAATAAGTTAACTAAATATTTTGAAGATAGTAATTTTTTTGATTAATAAATGAGTGATAATAAGTGGATAATAACTGGATTATATAATGGCGCATTACTATCAGTTGGAACGGTTGGTTATTCAATGGTATTAAAAAAAGTATTCAAAATGGGAAGTGTTAATGTTGATAGATTTGATATAGTGATATTTTAAAGTTAACATTAGCAGTTACTTTATCTAATTTAACTATTGATTATTTGGAAAAACAAAAATATATTCCTCCCATATAAATGCATAATTTTTTTGCTAAATAAATGGCTTCTGCAATTATAACTATTATAGGATCGGCAATTGTTAACGCTTTAGCATTTACTGGTGGTGGTTATTTATTTAAACATATTGATAAAAATAGTTCATTAGGAGAACAGAGAAGACATAACTTAGCGTTAGAGAAATACAATAAAGCTGCAGAAGAATATAGAGAAAAGAGACAAAACTATATGGATTACATCAATAAAGAATTATATGATCAGAAGATTTCACATAGAGATTTTCAATCAGTTGATGATGCAATGAGTTTATATAACGCAGTAACAAATAAAGAAAAATTACATCTATACAAACCTAAATTATCAGATTATTATACCCCAAGTAAAGAACAACAGAAATATGAAATAATATGGATTTTAGGTGGAACAGTTATTGTTATATTTGTTGCTTATAAGTTTACTAATTAGTAATTTTTATTCTAAATAAATGGAAGATAAAGTTGATAGTATTGATATTATTCCTCATGATATAAATAAAACTAAATTAAAAACATATTTAGAAAAACAAATATTAGAATTTGAAAGTGACTTAAAGATAAAAAAGAAAAAATATTTAAAAAGTAAAATTATATATTATTTGATTATAAGTGGTTCGGTTACAATTAGTTCTGTAATAACATTTTTAGCAATATTCAGTCCATTAACACCTTTAGCTATATCAATTGGTGTATTAGGATTAAGTTCAAGTGTTTTAACTGGTATAAGTTCAAAATTAAATATAAAAAGTAATAAAGAAAAAATTAAAACTAATATAAAAGAAATTAATAAATTAAAGAACACACTAGATTATATAATAAGTTTAAATGGTCATATAACAGTTGAAGAACAAGATAAATTATTAAAAGAATTAGTTGATTATTAATCTTTTAGTTATATAAATGGTAGATAGTTTTCCAAAAGCTTTCCAATATAATAAATCAATTAAATATAATATTCCAGCAATAGATTTTAATGAAGATATTACATATAGAAATGAAGTTTTAGATTCATTAATTGATTTATATATTTATGTTACTGAAACTAATAATTTTAATGCAAAGATGGAAAATATATTTCATGTATATTTAATTAATTTTAAAAAATTGAAAGATGAAAAACAATGGTTATTAAAATCTAATATGAAGTATTGGCAGAATCAATTAAATTTTGCTGTTTATTGTGCAACAACAGGATGTGGAATTAGTTGGAATGATCATTTGAATAATTCTAAATATAAATTAATTCAAAGTTTATTTAGATTTCATACATACTTTCAAATCAGAATAATATTAAATGAATTAGAGTGCGCTTTACCAGGATCTAGGTATTTCAAAGAATTAGATAATAATATTAATTTATCAAAGTTTTATAAAATTTGCAATGAATTTAATATAGATATAAATAATTCTGATTTTAGAACAAAAATTGGAACAATAAGATCACTTCCATGCCCTAGAAAGATTGCAGAATATTGTGCACTTCCCATACCATCTAATAGTTTTTATAATATCTATAATAATGAATTAGGTTATGGTAAAATAGAAACAAAGGATTTAGAAACATTAAATTTCAATAAATTACCGAAATTTTATGATCATTTAAAACAAGAAAACAATAATGGTTGGGTTTATTTTATTTTAGAAAATAGTGAAGGTTTTACTAAATCAGGTATAGAAAGAATAAATCAATCTATTAGAACTTATTTAATTTGTATTTTAGGTGCGCAAGTTGAAACAAGATCACCGATAATTCGAAATTTGAATACATCATTCGATACACAAAAACAATTTAAAGTATTATTTGAAGATTCCATACATAATGATAAAAATAGATCGATTCCAGAAAACATTATAAGATATCAAAATTATTTAGATAAATCTCATGTAAGACTTAATTATTGTATAGGCCCTAATCTATTAATTATTTCTAATGATTTAGTATTGAAGATGGGAAATATAATTGGTTATAATAATCTAATTAAAACTGCAACAATAAATAATTCATTTGGGTTAAATGATATAAATAAAAAGATTATTACTGCTCCAAAATTAATGGAAGGTGAAAAAAATAAAAAACATATTCAATCAACTGAAACTAAAACTAAGAATATTAAATTGGTTAATGATTCTAAAATAAAAGATTATAATACATCAGAAAATATAAAAACTGATAAAATTCAACATGATATAATTAAACTAAATGATGATAATAAATCACATGAAAATACTAAATTAGCTATAACTTGTATAGGAATTGTAATCGGAGGAATATTATATTTTAAATTTTAATTTTTTTATTATGTAAATGGATGTAGAAGGTGGAGAAGATATTCCATTGGATGACATGGGAAATAATAATGAAGGATATATTGATGATGATTATAATGATGCAGGCGCTAATCTTAATGAAACTAATATTGATAATGATGATGAATCAGCATATAATTCTAATTTAGCAGATAGTGGTTCTAAAGCCCCATCAACAGATGAATTTGATAGAAGAACTAGATCGAGAATAAATCCTGAAAATGAAAATCAAGGTTTAAAAAAGGAAGATTTAGAAAATATTGGATTTATATATAAGTTTCAATATGTATTTAAAGATTCTGGATATAATATAAATTACAGAGGTGCCAGACTTTTAGTACAAGAATTAAAGTTTTTAGATGGTGAATATTATTATCGTTTGAAAGATGATTATTATATTGATATCTCTTATGAAAAAGAAGAAAAAATATTAGCAAAATCAACTTTGCTTAAGTCTGACTCATTACTATCTAGAATTAAGAGAATAAGAAATAGTAATGAAATAGAAGATGTAACACAAGAAGAAATTATTAAAAATAAAAGAGTATTTAAACAAAGAATTAATGAATTATTTGAAACAATCGATAATAATTTAGAAACAGAAACAACTTCTGAACAGAATATAACTTCCAAAACTAGTAAACTTAAATCAAACACTGAAGTTCAAACTGAAAAACTTTTACCGAATGGATTACTTGATGCAACAGATCAAGAAATAGAAGCTTTAAGTATATTTTCTGATAAAGCAATTAGAGAAATTATCAGTATAAGAAATGAAGCTGATAAAATTGTACATAATAAAAGTATAAGAGATATTAAAATTAGAACTTTAGAAAAAGAATTAAGTGATAAAAATAAAGAAATAGAACAATTAATGTCTGATTTAGATCATCAAGTAATTGATGAAATAGAATATAAGCAAAAAGAATTACGTTTAGAAAAAGAAATAGATGATTTAAAATATAACAAAGAATTACAAAAAGAAGAAAGAGATACATTGTTAAAATCATATGATTATAATATTAATAGATTAAAAGTTATTTTTAAAGATTTGTTGATTAAACCAAATTCTGAAATATCATTAAAAGACAGAATAAGATTATTATTTAAATTAGAAGGTATAACAATTCTTTCAATTGTAACAGCTGTAACTATGTTATTTACAACAATTGGTTTAGCAATATCAAATGCTTTAAAATCTACTCCTACTCCCAATAAACCAGATAAACCTCCAGGTAATAATTCTATACAAGATAAAGTTAAGGATGGTTTAAAGAAATTAGCAAAATATTTATGGGAACTATCAAAGAAATCTGCTGCAGCTTTACCAGGAGTTATTGCTTCAATTGTTGGTTTTATATTGAAATCAGCAGGAAACATTATTAACTTTGCTGCTGAACATATTATTTTATTTTTAATTACAGTTGTAAGTGCTATTATTTTTGGTTTAGTAAATATGATATCAAAAAATATCAAGTAAACATGATTAAAAATAAATAATTAATTTTTTTTGTTAAATAAATGAGTGGGAGTTATATAAGTCCTTCGAAGAATCATAGAATATCTAATGCTATTAAAGCAGAAAGATCACATCATATAATTACTCATAACCCTTCAAATATTAATCCCGATGAAACTTTATATGTTAGAATCCCTCGATTAACACAAAATACTTTTTATGTTCCAAATAGTATTTATTTATCAGCCGATATAAAAGTAATCGGTAATAATAATAATTATGTTGTTGATAATGTTGGAAGATATTTGATTAAAAAGTTAACAATAAAGATTGGTCCAGAAACAGTTTTCTCATTAGATGATTATAATTTATTTTCACATTATAAAGATTTATGGTTAACTAAAGAAAATAGAAATAATATGATATTTCAGGGTATTCAATCAGAAAACCAAAATAAATTAAGATCAGAAGCTAATAGCGCAATATTAACTAATGATGTAGATAAATTGATAAAAAGTATATATGGAAGCAAATATAAAATTCCATTAGACTTTGAATTGATAAATAATAATGCACCTTTATATAAATACGCAATTCAAGAAGATATTATATTTGAGATAACATTTGCTCCTGTAAATGAAATTGTATTATCTAGCGTTAATAAAGATATGAGTTATAAATTATCGAATATATGTTTAGAATATGATACAGTAACTGATGAAAATATTTCAAGTATAATTCAAACTCAATACAATCAAGGGTTTTCATTATTATATGATTATATTGATAAATTTAAAACTGTAACTATTAATGCAAATGATGAAATAATTAATGAGAATATTAACTTTCCTAGAAGATCTATTAAAGGTATATTAATATTTTTTACTATTGCAACATATTCTAATGGTGCAATAAATGTTGATAATTATTATAATCCTGAAATAACAAAAGTAGAAATAACTATCGAAGGAATAGCGAATAAAATATTTTGTCAAGGAATGAGAATGATTGATCAATGGGTAGAAATTAAAAAACATTTTATGAATGAAAAAGTAAAATCATTTGAAAATTGTAATATTAATCAAATTGATTATTATACCGGTAATAAATATGCATTATGGTTAGATTTTAGAACAACAGAGGATAATTCATTACATGGTTCTGGAAAAAAACTACAGAACACTAAAGATGGAATACAATTATTCATGACAAAGAATAAAGGAATCAAAAATTTTAAAATGCATATTTATATTATATCTGACGCGCAATTAAATATTGTAAATTCACAATTAGATAGTGTTATGTATTAAAATTTTAACTAATAAAAAATCTTATATTAAATGGAAGGTGGAATATATGAAATACAAACTCCAAGTGAAATGATATCAGATATATATTATATATTACCTTATGATGAATACAGTAAGTATTTTGGAGATTACTTTAATCAATTCAAATATAGAATAAGTAAAATAGATAAGAATATTGAAACAAAAATAGAAGATAATATTGAACCTAAAATAGAAGATAAGAATGATATTGAATATAAAATAGAAGATAATATTGAAACTAAAATAGAAGATAGTAATAATATTGAAACTAAAGTAGAAGATAAGAATGATATTGAATATAAAATAGAAGATGTAACAGGATATATATCTTATAATATACCCTCTACAACATATGATATTGAATCAAAAAAGATAAATGAAAAATATTGTGACGTATGTAAACAGTATAAAAGTTATAAGAATTGGGCAACTCATCTTAATTCACTCAAGCATAAGAAAAATAAGAATAATGATAATGATAGTGAAATTGATAATGATAATGTTAAAGAAGATAAATATTGTGAAGAATGTGATAAATATACAAGTCGTAGTAATTTTTCAAAGCATAAATTAACACAGATACATTTGGATAATATAGAAAGAAATATATGTGAAAAGTGTAATGTTGTTGTATTACCTAAAGATAGAATTAAACATGATAATTCTTTTGAACATACAATAAAAGCTGCTGATTTAAATATCCTTTATAGAGTACCAAGTGTATTTTTTGATATCGAAAATAATGATCATAGGAAATTATATAGATCAATTTTTATCGATTATGTAAGAAATAATCCAAAACAAGTATTATCAGATATTAAAATTTATCGGGCGATTATAAAAATTGATCTAAATAATTATTGGGGTATATATTATTTCATCAAATTTAAAAGTAGAGATTTTTTAACAGAATTGAAAAAAGTTGCTGCTAATGATAATATAAGTGATAACTTTGATGAAATAATTCAATACTACAGTTATGAAGATTTTTCACAGGATGTTATAAATAAAATAAGAAATGAAGCAAAAAATGAATATAAAAATATAAGTGAAGACAAATTAAACCAATATATTTATTTAACTTATGAATTCTGGGTTAAGGGTTTGAATGGTAATGGTTATCATTTTAAACTGTTAGGTGAAAGAAGATCGCAAGAATTAAGAGATGCATGGAGCAAATTGTTTTCAGAATTAGAATCAGAAAAGTAATTTAAAATATGAATATAATACCCCTTGTGTCTTTATTGTCTTTAGTAGTTTAGTACTTTTAGTACATAAAGAATAAATCTTTATTTTATAAGTAGTGAATAAAATTATTTTTAAAACTACTAAACTACTAAAGACAATAAAGACATAAATATATATATAACACTGTTTCAATAATTATATTTATTCATCTGATGGATTTTATATATTACTGTTTCAATAATTAAATCTATTTATCACACATATTTATTATATATATCATAGATTTATCATTTATAAAAATTATTTATATATTTATTCTTTATGTACTAAAAGTATAAAATATAATAAAGATATAACAAACACATATAGATGTAATAAATATCATAGATTTATTTATCTAACATATTTATTATATATATTTGATTCAGTAATAATAAATCTATGTGTGTTTGTTATGTCTATATTATCTTTAGTAGTTTAGTAGTTCTATTTTATTTTTAAAGTATTAATAAAATAAAGATTTATTCTTTATGTACTAAAAGTACTAAAGTACTAAAGATAATAAAGACATTAGGGGGAGGTATATAATACATATCTAATACATATCTAATACATAGATATAGAAATAGTTATTTTATAAATTTATATTCATATGGAAATTGTAATCTCATTAATAATTTGGAACCTTTATTATTCTTTAATTTATTCATATATTCATCATGTAATTCAGGAGGTATAATTTGATTTTCTTCCAATGATTGTTGCATAGATTTTCTATCTTTGTTGTAGAATAAAACTAGAAATCTTATATTCTCTCTAAAATCTTTCACAATTGAATTATATTTCTGATTTAAAACCCATGTTGTTATCCCAAAATGTCTACCAGAGAAAGCTAAATAACATAACTCACTTTCTCTAATTTTAGAATCATGTAAATTTGCGCAATCATCAATAATAAATAATGTATTTGATCCTTTATAAATATCTAATGCAATTTTTATACAATTATCTAAATTATCTTTCACTGTTTTAGAATTTAATATAATAAACTTTTTATCTTTAAAAACTATATCTCTATTATACGTTTCATTCATTTCATAAGTTGGGCAGAATAATATTATATTATCGAAATGATTCTTATAAATAGTTTCTAATAAATATAATATGAAGTGTGTTTAACCACAATTTGTAACTCCAGTAACTAACATATTATGAGGTTCAAATATAAATAAATCTTTATTCATTTATTCTTTTAATTTTACTAGATAAAATCCATTCATTAAATTTATCATCATATCCTTTATATTTCACCAGAGAATATTTCTTACCGCGTAATGTTTTTGTTTTCAATACTTTTTCTATTTTGTATTCTATTTCATCTGGATTTGGTACTAATGATAATTCTTGTTCATAAAAATAACCTAATATTTCTTCATCTTTTAAATCAAACAATTTATAAACAAATGGTTTAGTTAATATTATCTTTTTAATTTTAAATATTTCTTCAGTAAAATTTGGGGTATAACCTTTATAAAATGTTTTTCGATATTTAGAAATTCTAACATGTTGTCCTATTTTAAATTTAGGTTCTCCAAAATCATGTGTAACAAATGCTCCATATAAATTATTCCAAACTATTTCTGAATTTTCTTCTTTTCTAGCTTGTATAGGTTTCATATTTATAGAACTATGTTTTGAATTATTATAACCTTTAACTAAATCATCTAATACATTGATATATTTATATGTTTCGTTAGCAGTAAAATATTTCCACATTCTAGTTTTCAATGTTTTATTAAATCTTTCTATAACAGATGCTTTTTTATCTGAATGTGTTGAAAAATATTCTACATCGTTATCAGTTAATAGTTTTTTAAAATGTTTGTTATAAAATTCTTTACCTTCATCAAATTGTATTTTATCTGGGATAGCTTCTTTAAATATTAATTTGAAAGAATTTGTAACTTCTATACCAGTTTTATTTTTAATCGGGATACTCCATGCGTATCTACTGAATATATCTATAACATTCAGTATCCAAAAATATCCTTTGTTATATTCTTCTAAGTTTTTCATATCAATTAAATCAGCTTGCCATTGTTGGTCAATATATGAAACCATTACTTTTCTTGTTAAATATTTTTTATCCATCTTTTTATGAATTTGATATGTGGGTTGATTTTGTAACCATGATTTTAATTCACTATATTTTATATCACCGTGTGGGTGCCGTACGGCACCATTGCTATTATCAGATTTAATTTTATTCCATAATTCTGAAACGTTAGAATATGATACTTCACTTTCTGGGTTGTAATATAACGCTCTTAAATATTGTTCTTTTTTCATCATATTTTAATCCATTAATAATAATTTAGATTTAGTTTCATTTGATTTATTTTCTGGTATGATAGGTTTATCATCGGAATCATCTTTATCATCAGATTTGAATTTTGATTTATATATTACACCGGATAATATAATAAGTGTTACTAATCCAATTGTAATATATAATTTATAATTACTTCCAGCATTAGAAGAATTAGATGGATTATTATTTGAATCAATACCACCGTGTGGGTGCTGTACGGCACCATCAGGTGATTCATTTATATCAGTTAATTTCTTTTTCTTAGCTTTTTTTAATTCTGAAGATCTTTTACCTAATTCTCTTGCCCATTTAATTTGTTTCTCGGATCTAGCCTTTTTCTTAACTCCATCACTCATTTATTTTAGTTAATTTTTGTTCTGATTCATTTTCTGTTTCACTGTTTGGTTGTAGTACATCTGTTTCGTTCTTACCTGATTTATATTCCATAGGTTTGATATTCGAAAATGTTATGACACCAGTAGAAATTAATGTCATAACCGATCCTAATTGAAATGAAGCATATCCAACCCATTTTTGTAATTCAGTCATAACTAAATAGTCATTTTTCAAATCATTATATAATTTATTGTCATCATCAATTGGTATTAACTGGTTACATAACTTTGAATAACATTTGACAATACCATTAGAAATAGAATCATTTATTTTAGATAATCTTGCCTCTTCATAAATCTTAAAATATTTTATTACTTTTTCTTTATTCATATTATCTAATTCTTGAAAAGTTATTGTTTTACCAATAAACTCTTTAGTTTTTCCACTCGCAATCAATAGTTCTAGATGATGCTTACAATATAAATAGTATTCATAATCAATATCACTATCAATTTTATTATCACATTTAGTTGCCACATTATCATTATCATCTGTTAGACCTAAATCTTCCAAAGTTTTTTCAACTTTAATATTATTCTTATTCGATTTCTTTGACATTTATATTAGAGAAATTTAATAAAAATAGTATTATAAGTATTCTTCAAATGATACTAGATAGTTAAAGCTAAAGAATTCTAGTATTGACTACTGATACTAGCTATTTGAATTTAAAGAATTTCTATTCGGATCTATTCAAAATATAAATAAATAAAAATATTTTTTACTAAATTGGTTAATAATTTTAGAATCCTCTTCCATTTCTTCGACCAACGTCATCCTTTTTCATTCCTCGCTGCTTTTGATAAGTTTTTTCGATTCCTTGATATCTAAATAATACAAGCGGCCGGCCATTTGTGGCCGGTTTTGCTTAATGCGCATGCGTTAATCATAATTATATATTCATTCTATAAATTCTGTAAAATAGAAACAACACATGCGTTACATGCGTCACATGCGGCCATTTATGGCCGGTTTTGCTTAATGCACATGTGTTAATCATAATTGTATATTCATTCTATAAATTCTGTAAAATAGAAACAACTGAATATAGAAAATTCAAACGCATTCATGTTCTCGTCACATGCGTTACATGTGTCACATGCGGCCATTTATGGCCGGTTTTGATCAATGCGCATGCGTTAAACATAATAGAAACGACTGAACATAAAAATTCACAAATCAGATTTACACAATACATTATACAAGTTGTTCAGTCATTTCTTCTAATACATCATTTGATTTCTATAAATACAATTTATAATTACAAACATTTTTTCAATTGCTGGTAAATATTTAACTACATCAATAAATGTTAAACTTAATCATTGGAGTCTTAATGTTTTTGAAATTCTTATATTTCTTCTTCGATCTTTTGGTGATTCTATTGGTTTGATATCCATTGCTGTTGATTCCTCAGTCTTGAGTTTCTCTATCGCTTCTTGATGCGTATGACTTTTTATTAATCTAAAAGATATTAGCGGTAACTCTAACTATCTAAAAGATATACTAAATACGCTTAAATATATCTAAAGGTTTCATATTTAATAGCCCTAACAACTACAACAAACAGTACTTACATTTAGATTTATAATTGTAAACTATAAACTCCTTATTTCGTTTCGAAAGATAGAATATCCTGAGCACAATATTACAGCGTATATCCATTTCCGGGGGTGATTTCTAGAATGAACACGTCGTTGATTATGCCACGTCATCTAGTTCCGGCGCGCCTTTCTAGAATATTCTACACGTTTCTGATTATGATTCATAATATCTCGGCGTTATAGTAACAGCTGTAACAGCTGTGAATTTATAGATTTATTCTATAGCTCTGTTAAGCGTCTGATGTGCGCGCCTATTTATACTATTCTATGCTCAGAAACATCTAGAACAAGTGTGTTGAGACTTGCGAATTATGAGACTTTTGATTGGTTAGAGCTTAATTGTCCAGAAACATCTAAAAAGCGCGTTGATACTTGTAAATTATGAGATTTGTGATTCGCTAACGTCCGCCAACTGGATTAAAAACAAATGTGTTCTAGTTTTATTGTGTCTTGCTTTTTGGGATTTATCTATATCGATATTACATGTTGGGCAGTAGTATTTATTTGCTTCCATTTTAATACTATATTTTTTATTAAAATTGATTTTAGAAGTTCAATGATTTATATTTTATTCATATATATGAATATTTTAAGAGTAATAGGGATAATAGGCTTTCAAGCTAAAGGTTGAACGGGCGGGTGAGTAAAAATGAAAAACATAAAAATAATTACAATTTCTACTTGAATTAGGAGTGAAACTCATAAAAATGAAAAATTAATTCGAGCGTGTGAGAATTAATTTTTCATTTTTATGAGTTTCGCGAGTAATTCAAGTAGAAATTGTAATTATTTTTATGTTTTTCATTTTTTACGAGCTCGACCGTTCGACCTTTGGCTTGAAAGCCTATTATCCCTATTACTTACGTCACGAGTTTATTACTTGTTTACTTCCTAGCCATACCAGAGCTCAAGGCTGCCGCTATAACCAGCAACCCTACGCAGATACTCACTTCACTTTCACCTATCTTCTATTCAGTGTCTTGTGTGCGACGTAAGCATCTACGTAGGTTGTTTACTAACTTCAGCCACTGCCCTGAACTCTGGCTTCCCTCCCTCTATGCAAACTACTAATTTATCACCCCAATAGGAACATGGTGTCCAGGGGACTGTGTAGAGAGTAGAGACAGGTGTGAAATGTCGAGACGGGAACATAGGGTCCACGGGACTGTGTAGAGACTAGAGACAGGTTAGAAGGGTCGAGACGGGAACATGGTGTCCACAGGACTGTGTAGAGAGTAGAGACAGATTTGAAGGGTCGAGACGGGAACATAGTGTCCACGGGACTGTGTAGAGAGTAGAGACAGGTTAGAAGGGTCGAGACGGGAACATGGTGTCTACGGGACTGTGTAGAGACTAGAGACAGGTTAGAAGGGTCGAGACGGGAACATGGTGTCCAGGGGACTGTGTAGAGAGCAGAGACAGGTGTGAAGGGTCGAAACGGGAACATGGTGTCTACGGGACTGTGTAGAGAGTAGAGACAGATTTGAAGGGTCGAGACGGGAACATAGTGTCCACGGGACTGTGTAGAGAGTAGAGACAGGTTTGAAGGGTCGAGACAGGAACATAGTGTCCACGGGACTGTGTAGAGACTAGAGACAGGTTTGAAGGGTCGAGACAGGAACATAGGGTCCATGGAGAAAGACCCACGGGATCTGTAGAGAAAGATAACGCGTCATGAATTTAACAATCATCTTTATTTTTTTTGCAAAATTCAGACATTAATTTTCTTCATAAATTTGATGAATTCGAATTGATTAATGGCAATAAACATGCCCCAAACAAAATGCCCCGGGCCGGGTCGTTTTTTGAAAAAAACGGTTTGAGAGATTTAAAGAAAGTTGATTTTATTTTTTAGAAACCAAAATAATTACACTCGTGTAATTCATTCAAGATTATATTTGAAATTAGTTTAGCTTTACCAGTAAATATATATTATTTCTGGGAGGAAATCTCGACGGGAAATTGCTTACTTCGCATCTTGAATTTTTACTTCTGTTGACATTGGAGGCGTTTTCTTGGTAAGTGCAGATCCACACCTCTCGTGATTGACGCAATCTGCTGAATGACAGAATCCAGGCTAAAATCTTTCTAGTGAAGATATCTAAAAATTAACCAATGGCAAACCACTGAATTGCTGAATTTTGAATCTGAAATACGTGTTGATATTAAATGTAATTGATTGAACCGTTTACGCGGGGAGGTGCGGATCTGCACTTAAGCTTATACCGTTTCCATCATTCGATCTTTTCAATGAAAAGTTTTCAAAAATCTAATTTGATTTTTTAAAATTGTTGGTAGGTTCACATGCGAAAAACGAATCCGATACGCGCCGTAGTGTTTTAGTTCAAATAATCGACTGTGGTGGCGCTATTGTACGGTAGGGTCGAGACGGGAACGGGTCGAGACAGTAACGGGTCGAGACGGGAACGTGGATGGCTCATATATATATATGACTGAACTGTCAATCAATATGACCTATATGTAACTCTGCATGCAGCCCCCTTTCCCGCCACTTGGCACTCTAATAAAGTTTCTTATATGGTACACACGGAATTCTTCCCAGCTGTTCTCGATCCTGTTTCTAGTGGAATCTCTACCACAAGCTTAGATCATCCTGTATCCCTCGTACTATATATATAAACCAGGGATACTGGATGATCCAAGCTACAGTTCACCCCCAAACTTATGATACGAGCCCCTGTGGGTTATCCATGCATGACTGTAATCGGCGCTACCTAGGTGGAGCTAGCGGACGGACTTGAAAACAATCGTATCTCGTATATCTTATGTTATAACTCGTATGTCCTCTGATAGTACATGATATTCAATTCAATTCACGATAATCGAAGGAAGGTGGGTATCGTGCGTGATTGATTACTGTTGAAGATTTAATGTAACTATTGTTCAGGGCAGTAGATTCTGATGATAACTGTCTCATAATCTGACCCAAGCTTACCTAACCTACGCCACAACAGGGCAAAATTTTTTGACCCCCAAAAAGCCAAGAAAGAAGAAGGCTATACATACTAATGTCTATTTATTAATTGATGAGACCTGTTTTTCTTGGATATTTTGCTTACTTTTTGGGGTACATACCTCATTTATGTCTTAACAGAATGCCAAAAATCGCGGACAACAACTGAATATCCGATATATTTCCAGATCTGTACCAATTAGATGGATTGGCAAAAAGACTCCTTAAGTCCAATTGAATGAGAGAGAAAATCCTCCATTTTGTCAAATTTCTTGAATTTTTACATTGTCACCATGCCTACGAAATGAAGTTATTTTTCTTGTGGGGTCTCAACAACTAAATCAGGGTGGCGTAGGCATGGTAACAATGTTCAAATCCAAGAAATTTGACAAAATGGAGGATTTTCTCTCTCATTCAACTGGACTTAAGGAGTCTTTTTGCCAATCCATCTAATTGGTACAGAACTGGAAATATATCGGATATTCAGTTGTTGTCCGCGATTTTTGGCATTCTGTTAAGACATAAATGAGGTATGTACCCCAAAAAGTGAGCAAAATATCCAAGAAAAACAGGTCTCATCAATTAATAAATAGACATTAGGCCTATAGCATAGGGAGCCAACCTGCAACCACCCATCCTCGCTTGCCAGGGGTCCGGTATCACTCCCGAACTAGCTTCCACCAGCCCCCACGAAGCGTGATTTCATCATGGCGCTGTTGCGCATGACGTCATATATCGATTTGCGAAATACTTCCTTGTTCCGTAAAATGTTCGCTGATTGGTCCATTTGACAGGAAAACCAACAGAAGTAACAAGCTTGTAACGACTCCAACGACTCGTGAGGTCAAGGGGTTCGGGGAACAGCTTTAGTGTAGGCCTAGTGGGTTCGAATCCCTTGACGGGTGAAGATGGCAACCACCTACTGTCTGTCACACCTACTCTCTGTGCGACGTTTTGGTCCGTAATTTCGTTAATAATTGGTTTATCTACCTTTATCACTAAAGTTGTTTTTGTTTTCATTTATGAGCGATAGTTTACTCAGCATACGCTCGCGTAATGCTGAAAAATCCGCTCCGCGGACGCTCGGAAAACGTTACAGTGACGTCATCACCTGCTCATTAGCATATCAAAATACAGCAGGTGGCGCCACGTGACGGGCCATAAAAGCCGTTTTTCAGCATTACGCGAGCGTATGCTAGGTAAACTATCGCAGATAGAAGAAAACACAAACAAATTTCTGCCAGTTCATGATTTATTTCTGTATGCAAATTCCTTACTGAACAAATTGATGCATAATATTTACAGATCAACTGATTATTAACGAAATTACGGATCAAAACGTCGCACGAAGAGCATGTGTGACAGACTATAGTCTGAATACCAGTCGTTGTTACGGTTCCGTACAACGTCTGACGCTCAAGTATCATATAGAGGTTTACTCCTGTTAATTGCAATGCAACAACTGATTTTAGTGTCAAATCAAACCTTTGTACTAAAATAAATTAATTAGTTACCTTGTTGACTTTGAAAACGTGTTTTATAATAATATTTTTGATGATTTAAATCGCGAACCAGAGAATTTATTGATTTGATTTGAATTAAATTGATTGCCACAATCGGGATTTCCAATGCGGACTAAATTAATAAAATGTGAAAATTCTCAATGTCTCTCTAAAATTACTCTAAATGTTAATTTTTGTTGATTTATAAAAATTTTGTCAATTTTAACAGTAAGATTTTGAAACAAGAATAATATCTCCATTGGCATTAATGTCAGTCCAAGTTCAAGTCCGAATCCGTAATTTACACTCCCCTCATGCACCACAAAAAGCCACCATATTTGTTATGTTGCTCACTTCAACTATTTTTTGAGCTACTACGATAGTCAAAAGCTACTTAGGATTACAAATTTATGCGCAAACAATAGTTAACTTCCGTCTGATTACAGAACAGTCAGTTTGAGGTAAGTTGATGGTGTTTTAAGGGGTGAAATAGACGCTCAAAGCCTCGTCCCTCAAAATGAGGGACGAAAATTAACCTTATATGAGCACTTTCGCCCTAGACGTTGTTTGGGGAACAACGACTAGGTACTAGACTAGCAACCACCCTACACAGGGGGTAGTTCTAAACGCCGACCAAAACCGTCCAATACAGACAAAAACCGTCTGATACCGACCTTAACTCATATCACTAGTAAGTGTCATAAAATAAAAGTTTTAATTTTAGATTGATAAACGAAGTTTGTTAGTGTTTTTTGTGAGGTCGCCCTGTGTGGTGCCAATGGCCATTATCTTTTAAACGTATCAGTACCTAGACATTTTTCTCGGATTTATGGCAGAATAACCACTCAAAACACAGATACACTATCAAAAACCCCACGGGCTGGCTGCATAGTCATGACTTAGATTTAAGACCAGTCTAAGACCAACTTAGTTCTATAGCCAATCTAACTACTTAAAGGCCCATTGGTATGAGCAGTAGTAAACCGGGTGGTAAGCACTTGAGATGGGCCGTCCCACTAGCTACAGTAACATGTTGATGATGTTTACAGTGAGTAAGGGTGGGTTACAACTGTAACTGTAGAGGTCACACACTGTAATATCTGACAAATTCATGAATTTTCATATAAAGTTCTGAGGTACTTTTAAATGGTGCAGTCTTATTGGGGATGAAAATCTGAAGCTTGTGATCATTTTCTGTAAGCAAAGGACCAAGATTAAAGAATTTTTTATCCGATTTTGATGAAATTTGGGCATAACACTTAACAAGTGTATGAAATTTCAGACTGATTCCTTGATCGGGAAAAAAGTTTGTTGTAGTGAGATTTTGGTACTATGAATTAGCCTATATTTTTGTTTATGTGTAGTGATGATCTAGGGTATCATGTTACTGTTACTGTGCCATGCAAGCTACGCTGATTCACTGGATAACTCCTCCCTTTACGTCATTCAAAGATTCAAATTTTGAAGAAAATACCAACGAAATTGCTTAATTACTCGAAGAGGAGGGTCTAAAACATAATTTTAACTGCAGAAATGGATATATTATACATTAGTATATATGTCTGACAAAAAGGAGGATCCAAATCGGATAACTGACAGAGAAAATAGGAGAATTCCAGTTTCCACCATTGGAGCTCCTCACTGCTCCACGGGTTCAAAGATACTGCCATGTCTGACATTGATTGGGCTTTTATACTGCCAGTGGGCCTTTAAGACCAGTCTTAAGACTACTTAAGATTTAAGACCACTTTTGGACGTAAGTCACAACTGTGCAACTGGTCTCAGGAACTGTATCCCAAGCCCATTGGTGAGTGCCTGGACTGGGTAAACTCTCAGACTTGCTCAGTTGCTGGCATTTCAGCCCACTTGGGACTTGGGAAATCTTTTTTAGCCCACTTGGGACTTTTGTCCCAGCGGGCTATTGCGTTCACTTTTCGTCCGTTTCGTCCGTCTGTAGATGGAATCCAGGTATATCTGAATCTGATATTTTAGTTACTCATGTATCTACCCTAGACACATCTTCAGCCCAAAAACTGGCCTTGTCAGAATCAAGATGGCCGACTGGTAGCCATTGTTGTTCGCCAAAATCAGCACGTATTACACATTTTTGAACATTATGAGGGAAATTATGAAGACGCTTTGACCAATTACCTTGATCTTTGGTATATATTTGAATCCCATAAGGGCCCATCAGCATAAGAAAAGTGGGTGGATTGGACGCAAGATGGCCGTCTTATGACCTTTTTAGTGCCCAAAAACGTCAATTTTGGTCAGAATTCTGAGTCCTGTAGCTTCCTACTGGTTTGCTATTTTTCATTGTAATTTGTGATGGGTATTCTATATGGAAAGGGATTGCAATGTTGTAGTTCATGACATTTTTTATGATTGTGTTGAGTTTCAAGGTCATAGGGTTTTGCATATGGTCACCAGGGGTTGTTGAATAGTAGAATAACTTGAGTATCTCCATATTACAGGAGGCATATTTTGTTATCACAATCAATTACAAAATTGTAGCTGCTGACATGTTCTATGATTGTGGTGAGTTTCAAGGTCATTGATTTTGTATATGGTCACCAGGGGGCGTTGAATATTGAAATTGTTAGATTGTTGAGCATTTGAAACCACTTCCCATGATGTCCCTGGACTCCTAGTTTTATGTAGTACCTTAAGGATACTGGGGTCAAAAACTTTTTGTCAGGCCCATGGCCTACACCCATAATAGTAAGTCTGACCTCTTACGATTTATTTTACATTCAAATTTGCTTGTTGCTGTGGCCTTTGGTCATTCTTCACGAGTAGCATGTGGGCTATGATTGCCACATTAAATGGTCCAGGTTTGAGTAAAATAAGCAAGACCGCCGGAGAGGTGAACAACGACCGATGTGTTTGGTGTCTAAGTAAACTCTGATTTATTTATCTACTCGCTACAGCATAACTTCATGCGGGGCTTACATAGGCGGGGTTACATGAACTGAGGGGAGTGCGTTACTGGTAACTGACATATAACAATTCCCGACATTCTCCCGGGCGACAGAAAATTACTAGATAGATGTAATTAAGAAAAATGTTACTACAACTAAATAATATCGATATTCGAATAAATGATGCATGTATATTGTTATAAATTTATGATAGTCAGATAAGGAACTACTGACAACTAAAAATGATGTGTATAATTGAAATTAATTCTAAAACTAAGATAATACAGTCTATTACATTGCGTTGTGTTTGTTGTTTAGGTCCGAGTGACCTAGCGTTGACCTGAGCGGTTATCAATTAATTAACTACTACATGTATCAGACAGCACGTTTTAGCCCATCTACTGATGTTATTTCTAGCCTCGGCAGCTGCCTTTCTCGTCGAATGACGTGTGACGGGTGCAGAATTTACGTTTGAGTCCGGTTTGCACGTGTTCGAGGGATCTGCGGCGCGCACTTCAAGAGGGTAGAGTTTGCTAATTGGTCGATTAGTCCTGCCATTCGAAATTTTGATCTCAGCGGTTCTAACTAAGCCGTCGTTCCCCGGAACGAGTTCCTCGACCAGTGCTAGTTTCCATTTCAGACGCGAATTATGATTGTCGTCGTGTACTAACACGACATCACCCTTTCTGATGGTATTTCCAGTTAATCCGCGATTTTTAAATTGGATGTGTCTTTCGCGTAGGGCTGTTACGTATTCCTCAGCCCAACGTTTCCACAGATGTTGTTTTAATGAACCGATTCGCACCGAACGTTTTTCAAATTCTGACGGCACATTTCCAAGCGTCGGGTCGGTCAGTTCATCGTAACTTACGAACAGATGCGGTAAACTCGCGATGAACAGTACGATATCGGGCGATTATTTACAGCTTGTTCAGTCTCTGATACGATCGTAATCAATTCCAGCAGGGATATTCGCGCACGCCCCAGAACTTTTTTGATCGCGGTTTTTGTTATTCCAACTAGCCTTTCGTAAAATCCACCAAACCAGGGGGCTCGACGAGTTATCATGACCCACTCTGATCGGTGTAGGCTGAAGTACTTTCGGGTTTCGATCGATTCGTATATCTTTTTGATAGCATTGTTACTCGCAATAAAGGTTGATTGGTTGTCCGATATTATTTTCTGTGGTAACGAACGTCTGGCAGCCATTCTCCTCAACGCGTGTAGGAATGTTGACGTAGTCATGTCCGTTACCACTTCCAGATGGATGGCACGCGTGTTCGCGCAAGTAAACAAGCATATATACGCGAGTGACTCCTCCCCGGATTTCGACCGAAGATGTAGTGCACCGGTGAAATCTAAACCACAGACGGTGAAGGGTGGAGCCTCTTTCAAACGCGAAGATTGTAACGGAGCACAGTTTGGTAACGAGTACGGTTTACCGGTGATATATTTGCATATGACGCATTTTCTCAACAACTTCCGAGCCACTTGACGAACACGAGTAATCCAATACTTTTGTCGGACTACGGTTATAGTAGATTCTGTACCGAGGTGTTTGACCTTATTATGGGAATCCAGTACGATTAATTCACTATATCTACAATGAGGTAACAATATCGGAAACTTTGCATCGTATCCGATGGGCGCGTTATGGAGACGGCCTCCAACACGAATGATATCATCTTCTAAAAACAAACGAAGTTTCGTTACGGGTGATGGCCTTTTCTTAGATTTATGTTCTAAACTAACTTTCACGTCATTGAAGTAACTCGATTGAACACCTTTGTTCCATAGATCTTCGCATTTTGCTATTTCGTTAGCAGTTATTTCATCCGATTCATGGTTTTCGCGTCTTAACTTTTTAATAAATCGTCGAACTAGCGCGGTTACGCGTAATAGCCTTGTTAACGAAGTGAAATCGTTCTGATCTATTACGTTACATATTCCGACTAACGCGGCCATTAATTCTAACTGCGGTATCGTATGTTTTTTAACAGGTGCCACACGCGATTTAGACATGACGAGTACCGTCTGATCTCCACGTTTTAGATAGACGCAAGCGCCGTATGCAAATTGGCTCGCATTGCAGAAAGTGTGCAATTCGTACTTAGCTTCCGATTTCGCTTCCGATTTCGAGTAGCGTCGATCAACGCGTATTTCGCTAATTTCACGCAATTCCGTTATCAACGAGATCCACGATTCGACTACGCGCTCGGGTAGGGTTTCGTCCCACTCATAACCTTCCGTCCACAACTGCTGTACGAACATCTTCGACTTAATATGGACAGGCGAGACGTATCCTAACGGGTCATAAAGGCTCGAGACAGCCTTAACGATTTCGCGTTTGGTAATCAAGTCAGGATTGGCGAACGCTTGTTTGTTTTTGAATGACAGCGTATCATTCACCGTATCCCATTGGAGTCCGAGCGTAGAAACAATAGTTTTCTCGTCCGATAAATCATCGGAATCTGCTTTGGCCTTTAGTAACAAAGAGTTAGAAGCATAAGACTGAAGTTTAAATCCGCCGTTTTTCATTATGCTATTGATATTCGTATAGTATTTCATGAGATCGCTCTCAGATTCACATCCACTAATCGCGTTGTCGACATATATATTTTTAACTAAGTCACGTGATACATGGTTATTATAATTATTTAGATGAAAACGAACAGTAGCATTTTATATAAAGGGTGAACTCACCACGCCGAACAATATAACCTTGAAGCGATAGGTTTTGAGTTCACTTTCTGGATTCTTAGGATCAGTCAACCATAGAAATTTCGTATACTCGCGATCATCATCGTGCAGACCAACTTGAAGAAACGCCTTTTCGATATCCGCCGACAATCAGAATTTATGCAACCTGAATCTGATCAGGATTGAACCGAGGTCATTCAGCAGCGTCGGACCGGTCTCCAAACAATCATTTAAACTAGGGTTTCCCGCGGTCGATAAAGACGCGTTATAGACGATACGGATAGGGGTTGTTGACGATTCCTTCTTGACCGCGCGATGCGGTAAATAATGACCTATGTTTCGGTCATCATCTGTGACTTCTTCGATGATGTCTCGCGATAATTGATCCATGATAATGTTGTGGTAAACATTTCGAATTTGCGGCGATAGCCGACGAATCATCGATTGTGTTATGTTTCGAGTAACATAATAATTTGTCGGAAGAGGGGCGTTTCCACTCTTCCACGGCAACTTCGCAGTATACCGTCCCGTGTCGGATGTCGTCAGGCTTGATTGACAGTAGTCGAGTAGATTGAATTCTTTTGAAGCCGCATCTGTTGCATCAGTTACGCCTATGGATTCGAGATCCCAGAATTTTTGGAGGTTGACTTCCTCCGAACGATGTGACGTAACATCCACGTTGTAAACTCGTGCGGAATTTATTGGATCACAATCACTAAGCAGTCCAGAGAGAAGATACCCTAATTTCGAAGATACTGCCGTGGGTCCATTTCCGCGGATTGTGTGGTTACCGACCACTGACCAATAGAAATCGGCACCGATTAAAATGTCGATTTCGAAGTGTGATTCGGTAGAAAACGGATGCGCTAATTTCAAACATTTCAGATACGGTAAATCTTTGATAGATCTGCCGGTTTGGTTTCGCATTGTCGACGCAATTTGTGGAACAATTAACGCCGTTATCGGTATGTCGGTTTCGTCAGAACATAGTGTAAAGTTCGCAACAATCAGTGACCGCGCACTTGATTGTTTCGCGCCAAATGTGTTGATCGATATAGTTTCGGTTTCTTCACTGTTTATATATAATCTTTCGGCTGTTCTTTGAGTAATAAAACTCCGCTGAGCGCCCTCGTCGAACAAGATGTTTACGTTAGTCGTTACGCCTTCGCGACTTTTTGCGTTCGCGATAGCTGTTTTTAATAACACTGTTCCATCGGCGGCGCCCAGATACTGATGTCAATCCCTGTCAGCTTTCTCATCGGTTGATTTTGCGACCACAGGTGTGGTTGATTTTGCATCTAAATGAACTGATGTGTGATGCTTTTTGCCGCAGTTTGTAACTCTGCATCTGTTTTTCGATAAGCATTTCGTCGATTTGTGACCGCTCGAGAGACAATTAAAGCATAAATTATCCCTAGCAACAATTTCTCTGCGTTTTTCAGCATCTGGAAACGTTTTACAGTCCACCGCAACGTGATTGATCTTTTTGCAGAACGCACATTTTCGATCGTTTTCCCGTGAAAAATTGTCTGTTTTTCGCCGTTACTGCGAACGCTCCCACGGTCGGCGAATTGGCGGGAAAATCATCCTCTATCGTAAGGCTTTCGATACTAGCCTCGAAGGCCTCAATTTCTTTAAGGAGTGACTTTCTTAGTTCAGTCAGGCTCCAAGCATTGTTGCCGTGGTCTCTGGTAATCTGTTGTTTAGTTCCGCTCGGTAGTTTTTCCATTATGATGGGTACTAACAGATCTCCGTACGATTCTTCGGATTTTCCGAGTGAATTTAATCCACGAATATAAGATTCCAGAGAGTCATAGAAATTCCGAAGTGAGTTGTCGCGATCACTCGGTGGTGAAAGCTCCCACAACGCTTTCATGTATGCGGCCACAATTTTGTGTGGTGTCCCGTACCGGTTTAACAAAAGTTCCAAAGCTTGATTATAATGTTCGTTTGTTAAACTCAGGTTTTCGATCGTTTTTGCAGCGTCGCCCTTTAGCTGTGCGGATAGATATTGGAACTTTTGGATATTCGTTAAGTTCTCATCACTATCAACTGCCGAGAAAAACCCTTCGAAGAACGTTTGCCATTTCAGAATATCGCCATCGAATGTTGGCAAAGATAACTTCGGCAACTGGATCGGTCTTTTCGCAGTTTTTTGTTGCTCGGATTTCATGCGCGTTGTCGGTTCGATTTGATTCTTTTTCCGTTCGAGGTATCCGATGAAGGTTGATAGTTCGATGTTTATTGCGTTCATATAATCATCGGTTTCACACACGAGGTCTTCGAGTTTCCCTAACTCTGCGTTCGCAATCAGTTCCGAATCATATCCTGCGATAACTTCCAATTTTGTACGTATTCTAGTTATGACGCCAGACAATTTGTCTAGGCTTTCGTCACTTTCCGAATGAAGTAACTCCCTCGCCTGATCAAAAAGTTTCGTCATCTGTCGAATTTGCGCATTTCGCATTATCTCTTCTTTCGACGGCATCTTGGCTGAGTTTCCGAATTTACTGCTTGTATATCCTGGTCACGGCACCAAAATGTGGGCTATGATTGCCACATTAAATGGTCCAGGTTTGAGTAAAATAAGCAAGACCGCCGGAGAGGTGAACAACGACCGATGTGTTTGGTGTCTAAGTAAACTCTGATTTATTTATCTACTCGCTACAGCATAACTTCATGCGGGGCTTACATAGGCGGGGTTACATGAACTGAGGGGAGTGCGTTACTGGTAACTGACATATAACAATTCCCGACATAGCAGCAGTGGTAGTGCTACAAACTAGATCACTTTACTTTCAGTTTCTCTAGAATGACTGTGGTCAACCTTGCCCAGTCTCACTCTCATGGGCTTGTCACATTCAATAATATATATGTTAATGATAATGATGACTGATCCACACTAATGACCACTATCTATGTTTGCGATTTTAAGGATCGGTCTTCGGGATTGGACCAGTACATAAGTGAATGAAATGTGACAAGCCTCAGCGGTCTCATACTTCATGTTGCCTGAGTGGGCCTTCTTATCTCTCAGACTCTCGGTTTCACTGTGCAGTTGCTCATTGTATATTTCAGTCAGTGAGAGATGGCTGGTGCTGCTATGAGACAGGGATTGATACAGTTATTCCGGAGCGGCGTCAACAGTTTCAGGCTCCGCAACCCGACGTACCCCTCTGCTGCATACCTCTGCAACAGTATATACAGCAGAAATATCTCGTTTAATGTTCAAGATTCTGATGATTTCCAAGATCGAGTTCTCGATAGTAAAACTCCAGTCATCGTTGATTTTCACGCCACGTATGTAACTTACATTCATTCAATAATTCAATGCTCTAGGCCTTTTTATCATAGTCTACGATCAACCTCAGTTAATGCATATGATTTTGGACTTAACCTGTTAGCCCACTTGGGACTTAAGTCCCATCCGTCTATTGTGTTCACTTTTCGTAATTTTACGTACATTTTTATCTGAGTTAGACATACCGGCTTCCCGTATGAAAATATAGGCCTACTACAATTTCTTAAAAGGACTGAGATATCTTATTCCGACTTATGAAATCTGACCCAATCGTAAATTTTGTACATATTATTCCCAAATGGATCGGTACTTGGGGAATTGACTGAGTTAAGCGTATCGGTACTCTGCTGTACACCGAGGGCCTTGAATATTGAGGTCAAATTGTCAAGTACAGTGTTCTTGGACCAGTAGGCCTAGTTAAGAAATTATGCATTGACAAAAAAGTGTTAACTTAGGATGCCAAATTGGCAATCCAGCATGGGCGTCCCCAGGATTTTTTTGGGGGAGTTTGATTTTAGAAATAGGGGGTCCTCCCCGGAAAATTTTTGAAAATTTCGTGCAAGCAGGTGTGTTCTGGTGCAATCTTCGGCCGATAAGTAGACTGGTCACAGTTTACTTAACATATATTGATTTTATTTTGCTAATTTAGCAATGTGCCGACGTTTAAAGATTCAAAAAGGGGGTTCGTTCGAACGACCGAACCTCCCCTAGGGACGCCCATGTCCAGTCCTTTTACATATCGCTTATGTGCGTGTTTGATAAATTGCTCAAATGTTGACTGTATCTCTGATCTGTGTATTGATATATCACCGCTGTGCACGTATGCTGTTTGTTTGTAGTTGGTGTGGTCCGTGTAAACTATTAGGACCACGATTAGAATCACTGGTGACCAAACATGATGGCAAGTTACAACTAGCGAAAATAGATATCGATGAAAATGAAGAAATAGCTTTCAAATATCAGGTAAACAAAAACCCTTACTTGAAAGTTTATTGATGCCTTTAGAAATAACATTGTATGTGTATGTGTATGTATATGTGTATGTATGTATGTATGAGGTTCAAAATAAGCTCGGACGAGTAGATTTCTCATTGGGCTAGTGCGTTGTCAAAATGTCACTTGCCTGTTGGGCAAGTGGGTTTTTTGTTGGAAGCACAAAGCATAGATATGAGGGATTTTCTTCCTGAAATAGGCCTATATATTTAACCAGTTTATGCCTGTCATGTAGGCGTAATGATGCAGTGCACACATGCCCACCTTCATAAAATTTTAAGATTGCTTTTACAGAAGTAATCACTTAAAAGTGATACAGAGCTGGCAATATTACCATAGGGTTGGTCGGGTTACGTGAAACAGTCAATTGAGTCGATAAGATTAAAAATATTTGTGTATAATGAATAAATGCGATAAAGTCCAACAATAATACCAAAAAATGCAAAGTTCTTGGCTAGAAATGTATATGTATTTGAGCGACGTTGCGGCTAAAGACTATTACCCCTCTAATTTGTCAATTACCTACTCTGTACTTTACTATTGTTTTCAGGACATTGTTTTTAATTCCTTTAATCTGTATTCAACTTATAATCACTCACTTAGTTCCTTTGTTACATTCCTGTATAAAATATCTTGTCAATCCATTCATATTCAGTACGCCTGGCCTGATGATAGCTTATCGTTTTTAGCCTAAACGTTACTCAAATATATATACATTTCTATATTCAAGAACTTAGCATTTTTGGCTGGCTGAATTACTATGGGATTTCTCATGTTTAAACAGTCAATTTTTTTGGCTTCACTAAGAGTGAGAAGGGCTAGTGGAATATCTGGAGGGCTAGTAGAGATGTAACTTGCCTCTCGGGCATGTGAGTGGTTTTCCTTATTTTGAGCCCTGTATATATTGCCTTATATTGTCGACAATGGATAAATATTAAGAATCAACAAAGTAAATTTGAAAATTTGACGAACTTATATACTAACCAAGATCTAAGTAAATGAAAAATTTGAAACTATGCATTATGTTGTAATAGTTGTTTGTGCCTTATATTTGCTTATGAATTATACATTAGCAGAACTAAATCATTTGTCGAAAGTTGTCGGCCTGCACACAAAATCCTATTAGATAAGGCCATACAAAGAAATACCCTAATTTCTCATCAGAATATTTACTGATGAGTGATGAAGGAGGGCGAATTATTTGTATTGGCTTTTAGCCCACTTTGGACTTTAGTCCCAGCAGGCTATTGAGTTCACTTTTCGTCTGTCATAGCGTCCGTCCGTTCGTCGGAGCGGAATCCAGTTACTATGGGATGTTTTGAAGATGATGTTCCGATATTATGTCTTTATATTTGGGTTACACATGTATCTACCCAAACTTTCCATTGTCTTTTGCCCTAATGAGGCTCTGAAGTCGTTTCGATTCTTTCTAACGATACTAAAGATTCTCTCGCACTGCGCATTCGAGACTGGTATAATCAACACTTGAAGCATCACCCTGGGTAAAATAGTGAACCTGCAGAGAAAATTCAATTTGGTGGATGATTTATATTCTATACAACTAAGTTCCTCTACCCACTGTTAATGGATTATGTTATTGTCATTTTGACAGTAGACCCATCAACTCTAAGGACAAACGGTTGATGACGCAAAAAGTTAATGTTCGTAACTGAAATATCATCTGCTTTGGCATTTGCAATATGGGTGGTTTTGGTTCTACCACAAGTGTAACAAATCTCTTCGGTCGCCTCAATTTACAAATGTGGATGGGATGCCTCCTTTTGTGGACCGATTTCCATCAATAAACATGAACAATAGGATACAACAATGGCTTCTTCACCCGATTGTAAGGGACCGCTTCCGGTCTTACAGGTTTACATCAAAATACATATACGGACTAAACTAAACAAAGGATACGGACTCGGTTAAGCCTAGTCTGTCACACCACCCCCTCCCTAAAATGAGTCGAGGCCGTGGCTCGACTCCTGGAAAAGATATACAACTAAACGTTCGGATTACCGGCACAGTCCTATAAATTTAAATGTTCTGCTAAATTGTTCGCAATGGATGCCGTTTCCTCCATTGCCGTGGTAAATGATGCCTTCTCCATCGTGGCCACCGACGTACCACCTACTTGATCCTTATCGAAAATCCACCAGGGTCGTTACAAACGTGAAACAAACGGATAAAGCCTGGGCAACCATTAAAAGGTGTTCCCAGGGATGCAACCACGAGAGGTATTGCAATCCGCGTTGGCCATCCTTGCGAATCACTACACACTATTTACACGTTACTCCAGCTATATACAGGTATTTACAATCTCAACGCTTGAACAACTTCGGTTTTGATGGTCCCTGTCCGGCAACTCCCTAACTTGAGCGTGTGGAGCCCTCCGGGGCTATCCGGTTAGGAAACCTGAAAAGATGAATAGCAAAAACACTCGGCAGACAAAATGTTCACAGATGTGCAGGGTAAGGCTGGTTGCGAAGGAAAAACGCAACAGGGTACCATTAGGTGTCCGAACAGGTAGGGCAACTGGGAAGCAAGCAGAATGCAGCGGAGTACCATTGGCAGGTGTCCAGTGCATACCAATGCAATTCCAAATTGACCCCAATTAGGTGTGGTGGGGGTACCACGTCCCATCTAAATGCGCCTTCACCATCCTGACTACATGGTCGCCTACGATCTCCATCGCCTTGTTGCGGTAGTGTATACCTACAACAGAGATGCTAGTTTTCCGGAAATATCCGGAATTCCGGAAATTTAGGATCGCCGATGTCAATTCCGGAAATTGGGTGAGAATTCCTCGCGGCAACCAGTAATGGCACGGACCGTAAAAGCGTTCGTTTGCTTGTACTCGTCGTCGCTTCTGTGTTATTTTATCTTGGTCTCCGTTTCCAAGGATGTTCTGCTACAATGTATATATGTGTGCTTGTGGTGGTATCTGTGCGTGCGTAGGTGGAGCGCCACTGTTGTGACGCCATTTACAATTATCTTTACGCGCCGTTGTACATCGTCCCGCTGACGGCCAACAATGTGAAGATGCACGTGGTAATAATTAAGATGATATTTAATAAATATCATCTTAATTATGACCATGCGCGTGCTATGTCCTGAGGCACGCAGCTTTGTAACTTTCTTTTTGCCTGCAGCTGTCAAGCGGGGCGGTCTGCAAAATGAGCACGCACGGAAAGATTGTCAGTCGGGAGTCGGCCGATATAAAGGCAATTGACAGCGGTATAAAAAATAAATTTAACTGGCACTGGCTAGAGTGTAAGGACAGTAACGGGGACTACTTATCGAACTACATTCGTAAGTTAGACTTAGCTGGCGTGGCGTACTGCGTCGTTTGTAAAGACCAGGTCAAATACGGTAGTGGCGGGAAAAAAGATATTCTTCGTCACCCGGATAGCGCGCGGCATAAGAAGGCAGCGAGGGATGTGAAGCACAACGAATGCCTGCCGTCATATTTTCAGATGAAAGATGCCGATCGTGATACTGCATCTCCGGCGATGCAAAAACGCAAAATTTTTCCTGGGGGAGAATTTTTCAGACCCCCCCCCCCGTTCTAAATTCCGGAATTTTGGTACTTTGGCCCTAGCATCTCTGCTACAAAGTCGTTGTCATTCAGGTCAAGGTGGTCGATCTGGATGAAACCTGCTCTTACCGAGTGGACATTTATGCATCCGTCCGACGAATGTGTTCCCCGATTTTCCGTATACCGGGAGACGACCTCGGGACTTCCAAGTGAAAAAGAGGAATACCAGAATATCGTTTGGCCAGCATGGCATATAACTGGTATAGGTGCTCGGTGGTCTCCCAATTATCCCGGATGTCGTTAACACCGTGGTTGAACACAACCGCTGAACAGGTAACATGACTCTGCTGTACGGTCTGGATCAGACCGCCGATACCCTCACCCGGATGGGCAATCAGGAAAACATCTGGTGACTTCCAGCCCTTGTACAGTCAACTACCCGTTCCTCGAGGCGTGTAAGCTTCGGGTCGAGATCCTGACCCACCACATTCGTTAACCATTGACTTTAGTTCTCTCGACAAAGACCGGAACCTGGGTCTCGACAGGGTACAGCCACGTCTTGACGCAATGAACGCTTTGACGCCGCAGATGATGGCTCCTACCACTACACGACTGGGGTCGTATAAGTGCTTAATGCAGGAGTCCACCAGCTTTCGAGTGTCTGTAAATTAAATGTATTTCGTAATTGGTTTTTCTTTTGCGCGAAGTTGAAAGCCGTGGGTTTCATATTTTTTGAGAAATTTAACAAAAAGTTTCAAAAATTTGATTAATTTGAGCACGTTTTTTTATGCAGCATCTTTAACCGTCCAAAATAACACATGTGAAAATTCAATGCTATTTGCGTCAGAAGAACTTTATATCGCCAAGATGAGACGCTTGGTTCGGTAGTTATGGGCTTTCAAAGGCGAAACCCTACAAAATCTTGGTTCTATAATATTTGTGTTGATACGGTTTTGACTTCCATCACGACATCATAACATTGAACAAGGTGGATCAGCTGGTGCGCGTTATTTCACAAACAAAATGGCGGCACGATTGAATAGGTTGATATTCATCATTTCTAGCGCGAATACTGATATTCAAGGCGTATGATATAACGATTTATTGTGTGCGATGTGTTCAATGATTCATCTAGTTTTGATATCCTGTGAATAAGGTAACGTTGCATCAAGATATCTGACGAAAATGTGGTTTCGAAATGCGGAAATTTACTTCCGTGTTCGCCACATGGCTGATTTACTGATAGCATCACATTTTTTGCCCACTTGGGACTTTAGTCCCAGCGGGCTATTGCGTTCACTTTTCGTCCGTCCGTCCGTAGACGGAATCCAGTTATTTTGGGAAGTTTTGAAGACGCTTCAAGGTAATGTCTTGATATTTGGGTTACACATGTATCTACCCTAGACACATCTTCAGCCCAAAAACTGGCCCTGTCAGATTCAAGATGGCCGACTGGCAGCCATTGTTGTTCGCCAAAATCAGCACTTTTTACACATTTTTGAACTTTTTGGGGGAAATTTTGAAGACGCTTTGATCAATTACCTTGATCTTTCGGATATATGTGAATCCCCCCAGGGCCCATCAGCATAACAAAAATTGGGTCGATATGACTCAAGATGGCCGTCCTATGACCTTTTTAGTGCCCAAAAATGTTAATTTTGGCCCAAATTCTGAGTCCTGTAGCTTCCTACTGGTTTATCATTTCTCATTGCAATTTGTGATGGGTATTCTTTGGAAAGGGATGTTTTATAGCTAAGACAGGTATTTTTCATCAGCCAATTATGACGCAATTGGCGGCCATCTTGGTGTCAGCAGTACTCATTCGTTAGTGGGAAAAAGTTTTTCCACATTATATTGATACCTAAGCGTATTTTGTTACCACAATCATTTAGAATATTGTAGCTCATAACGTGTTCTATGATTGTGGTGAGTTTCAAGGTCATTGGTTTCTGTATACGGCCACCAGGGGGCGTTGAATAATGCAATATCTTAGTATTTCTATATTATATTCGTATCAATGCATATTTTGTAGCCACAATCAATTGCAAAGTTGTAGCTCATGACATCATCTATGATTGTGGCAAGTTTTAAGGCCATTAGTTATTCTATATGGTCACCAGGGGGCGTTGAATAGTAGAATAACTTAGTATTTCCTTATTATATTGGTACCTAGGCATATTTTGTTACCATGATCAATTACAAAGTTATAGTTCGTGACATGTTCTATGCTTGTGGTGAGTTTCAAGGTCATTGGGTTTTGAATATGGTCACCATGGGGCGTTGAATAGTAAGTAGAATAACTAAGTATTTCCATATTAAAGTGGTAACGAGGCATATTTTGTTATTACAATCAATTACAAAATCGTAGCTGCTGACATGCAATCCTATCGTGAAATTATTTAAAATCATGTCAGTCTGCATTGGCATCAATGTCAGTCCTAGTTTAAGTCCGAATCCGTATTACCCTCCCATCATGCAACACGAAATCCACCATATTTGTTATGTTGCTTCACTTCAACTATTTTCTGAGGCGACTAGTCAAAAGTCAGTTTTGAGTTACTACGATCATCAAAAGCAATTTAGGATTATAAATTTATGCCCAAAGAATAGTTAACTTCCATCGGATTACAGAACAGTCTTTTTGAGGTAAGTTGATCATGTTTTAAGAGGTGAAATAGACGCTTGAAGTCTCGTCCCTCAAAATGAGGGATGAAAATTAACATTATACGAGCACTTTCGCCCTAGACGTTGTTTGTGGAACGAAGGCTAGGTACTAGACTAGACCTAGAACTGTTACTCTACAGTACTGTGGTGATGGTATAATTTGTGTGATTTATTTCAGGTTCAAGCAGTACCGACAGTGATAGCGATGAAAGCAGGTCAAGAAATTGGCCGATTTGTTGGAATGAAAGAGGAAGACGTAATCGATGATTTTATTGCTAAGATTTTATAGTACACGATCGTCTGTTCTGGTGTGATCTGGATTAGTGTTTTTAATGTAAGATACAGTCAACCTTGGTAATTGCGTCCCAGGTTTAACCATATAAGCGCTAATTTCATGTTAATAAATAGGACAGGAGCCATTTGTAAGTACATTGTAATGTTATTCCCTTTCAATTTCTGTTTTCACTACAGTAAACTCTTAGTCGGATCCGGCTGAGTCGTATAACCGCTCAACTCGGTGCAATATAAAAAGAATTTTCTGTTTACTATATGAAGTAATGCTTTCGTATTCGCCTAAGCCATAGCCGGTCAAGTCGGATAATCGCCTATCTCGTAGCAATGTCGTTTTCGTTACTTACTACTTACTGATGACCATTTCACTGATATTGATCTTGCACGGCACCATAAGTATATAAAAAGATATATATAGTACCTTGGTCTTCGATATTGGAGGATCTAAGCAACAGTTCACCCCCAAACTTCTAATATGAGCCCCTGTGGCAAAAACTGAGGTAACTTATTCAAATAGTACACATTTGATAATTCATTTACTTTTTTTCTGCATATAACAGTTTTTACAGTGAATAAACCTTATATTAGTCCTTAATAAATGAGTTCCAAAATATTTAAAAAAATTGATCTTCCAAGTAGGATTCCGGCTATGTCAGACGAAATGATCGGGTACAAATTGATCCGACTTAGGCAGAGTTTACTGTATTGGTTATAATAAACAGATTTTCTGGTGCCCCAAAGTTTGTTGTAACGAGGTTCCACTGTACTTATTCTAAGAACTAAAATAAGATGCACCGGGTGTCCTTGACCTTCTTCTCCGTGGATGGTGCCTGATGTTTCAGATAGTTTTCTAGTGTCCTTAAATGTAGCCACAAGAGGCAAATTATACATCTGTTATGCAACTATTATACTGGTTTTTGGCTTAAATCATTCTTCATACAGACTACAAGGGCAGATCTAGGATCTTATTTAGGTCGGGTTGCACCCCAAAATAGGGCATATCATATAGTCATATCTCGATACACCGCCCACATCGGGGATTCGTGATTTTGCCGGTATAGCGAGTATGGTGGTGTATCGGGGTATTTATTACAAGCGTTCCATTCCTGTACCATCATTTCATCCTACCCCGGGCAGGGATTTGAACCTGATGGAATCGCTAAACTCGCTAGCCACGGTGTCTCAATGCCATCAGGTTTGAATCCCACGGTCTGTATCTTATTCAGATGACCCAAGAGCTGTCATATCAGTCTAATAACGTTTAAGTTTTCAATGATAAATAAAATCAATTGCCATGTACACACGGCAGGCACCACATATCCACTCACGAGCTAACCGGAAAAGGCCTACAGTACTACTGCAGCGCACTTTTAGTTCAGATGGCGGATCGGTATCAGGACATTCAAGCCACAGCACCATCTATCACTACTCTACTTGTTAATGTATTGTTGTACCTACCTATCTCGCTCGTAGATTGTACCTTAGAACTGAGTTATGGTTCAGGCATGACTGTATTGTATATCATAACCTAATCGATTTTTTTCACTGGCGAACGGAATATCGAATGGATTATGTATGTGTTTGTATAGGAATGTAGGAAGGAAATTCATTTGCGGTGGCGGTAAATCGGGATTTTTGTAATGCATTTGAGATACGGCTGTTCAGTATTTTGAAATATGTGGGCAGTAATAGAGGTTGGCGGTGTATCGAGATATGACTGTAGTCCTAATTTAAAGGGCAAAAATAACTAATTTTTGATAATACAGAGACAAGCTTATGAATTATGAGTTAGGTTGGTAAGGTTACTATTATTAATTCATAGAATAAAAGGATTATCTCCTAACTGAACATCACTTCATCCGCACAGTGTTATGGATTACCTGAGGTTGACTACCCAATTTAGAATGTAATTTTTGATACAAATAGTGATATTCATTGGTTTATGAAAATATAAGAATATAATGAAGTTTGTTGTTCATTTCAAGTTTCCCTCAATGTTGACAAATTCACTGATTGCAGATTCTCTAGTCAGGGGTGGATCTGGACCTTAGTTTAAACAGGGCCGTCGCAACAGGGGTGGCCAAAGCCGCCCCACTTTTTTGCTTAACAAAATTTTTTTCAAAAGCACACTGTACCGCGTAGCAGCTCGTCGTTCTCTGTACTAGGTGGTTGGCTCACGGGTTCTCATGCTTCTGTGAATGAGACTGAAATGGCCCCAAAACGCATCTCCGGCCATCTCCGGCCATTGAATTTTCAAAATTTTTCTAAGGGAGGGCCCCCATACCCCCTTGAGAAATAAGCCTCGCCACTGAAAAATTCCTTCCGACGGCTCTTTAAACCATGTTAGGGGTGGTGGAACTGGGTCCCAATAATTTCTCCCAGAGTTCTGTAGTTATGAATATTTATGCATCATATGATTTGTCTCAATTTGGTACTCTAGAGGCTCTCAGAACGCATCTTTCAAAGCCTTTTTTCAAAATTTGATGGGGTTTCCCCAGGCTCATGGAGGGCGCCACTAGGCAGCTCGCCGTTTCAGTGAGTGACTACCTTTTTTTCTTAATAAAAATTTCCACTAAATGGTATGGCCTACCCAATGACTGTTCAAACAGGCCATATCTTCTCCAGTATGGACCATAGAAATATTAGCCAAGTGTCACAAACAAACACATTTCCCTGTTGCTGAAAGCCTTTTGTGCCGTTATTATTGGTTCCAATCAGCATTTTGGAGCATGAAACAGGCCTATCAGGAAGAGGGGGATAAGGAGCGCTGAAGCTCACGTAAACTTTACGGAAATTAAGGAATGCGACACAGCTAAATGAAGGTAATTTTCACTCTGAATGCTGGCAAAAATGGAATGCCACTGATCGTCAAATGAGTGTAGACTATAAGTAGTTTGTAACCACGTCTTTACTAGCTCATTGAACTTTGGTTTTGATGTAGCTGAAGAAAACCCACGTTCACAGCAAGTAGCGTCCACACTTAACTCAGCTTCAGTTGTACCAATCCACATTCATAGTTCAAGGTCAATTGTGGCGCCCGTTTTACGCAAACGTGGGTTTATTGTGGAGTGTACCCTACTCTTTCAAGAATGGTTTCAAAAACCGGGATTTGCGGAAAACTGCATTGAATCCGTGTTTTGATCGTAGTTTAGATGCGTAACCTGGGTATAAGAAGCAAGTATAGACATAGCTTGTGATGTCGGTATGAGAAAAAGCAACTACCTAAAGCTACGTCTACACTAGCATTTTGAACCCGGGCTTACGCGTCTGCACTACGCTCGAAACACTGTAGAGTTTTCCGCAAACCCCGGGTTTTAGAAACTCTTCTTGAAAAAGAAGGGAACATCCCGCATTCAACCTGCGTTCGTCTAAAACTTGGCATTTTTTGCTAGTGTAGACAGTGAACCCGTGTTCAATGCAGGGTTTGGGCGCCACAATTGACCTTGAACTTGCATTACAGATGTTGCTTCTTACTACCGAAACTGTGTTAAGTGTAGACGTTACTCACTGCGAACGCATGTTTTTGTTGGACCCAGGTACGCTGAAACCCGGGTACAACTCGCTAGTGTAGACGAGGTTTATCTCTTCATCATCAATAAGAGCCCCATTATAAGCTCGCTAATATACCTGTTTCAAGACACTGAAAAAGAGCATTCATTGTTCCCAACATGGACTATTCGTTTTAGAGTCTATTGTCCCAGCAACATATTTATCGAGTCCAGAAAATACCAGCTTCGTTCTTCCAACTGGTAGGACAGAAAATCATTTTGGCTGGGTCTTGTGACACGGTCTGTATCTGCCCGTTGGCCTGCACTGTTTCCTGCCTCAAGCTGCCGCCTGCCTAACACCATGGCTCTAGAGCTTTTCCTCGATACTAAACTACAATTCATCAGGAAAATAAATCTGCTTTCAATAAAACCAATCCATAAAACTACATTAATTCAAATAAAACAGAAATACATGTAGACACCCTAAAATAGTTTATACTATAGAATGATTAAATTAAGCCATACATTATTAAACTGTGCTACAATACATCATATATCTACAATTGTAAGTACAGGTACAAAACGTATTGTATGTATTTTATGTTAGACAGATATAAGTACGTACATATATACATACATACATAGAACAAAGTACCTACTGGCTTAAATTTCATAAAAGGGTTACTGACACTTTTTTTATTTCATTATATGATGTACTCTATTGATCTATACACTGATCTTAAACGGTTTTGTTCAGAAATGTTTAGTTTAAGCACAATTTTTTAACATGATTTTTAAAACCTCATTTCATTGTTTACATTGCTTACTGTTCAGCATCGGCTAAAGGGACCATTCATTTATTACATACTCATAAAATTCAGATTTTTCACATACGTTCAGAGCCACTCCCTTCTGCGTACGTTCGTGAGAAAAAATTAATTAATTAATAAGAAGTAAGACAACAATGCAAAAAGACCAATTTTATGTGAACATGATTTCAGACAGATTCGCGGTACAATATTGTCAGATTGATTGTTAGATTGATTGTTAGCGCCGAGTATCGTAAAGTAGCTATTAGCTGTATAACAGACATAACCCCCTCTCCCCCCTAATGTGCATATGTTAAATAAATAAATGAATGGTCCCAAACCAGCAGGAGCACGCTGCTAAGTCATAAACGGTATAGCTGAGAAATAGTGTCTAAAGAAATGCATTGAATTTTGAGGAAGCTGCGTGTATTTTCTGTGTATGCCAGATTGTTTTATAGCTTTGAAAGTGTGGCCAGGTAGGTAGGGGGATCTATTGTCTTTTGTGTAATAAACCTACATTTTATTTCAGAGAATCAAGTAATTTGAATAGGCTAAATCGATCAAATTGAAGTGATATTTTAAGCATTCACAGATTTTGATCTTACTAAATGAAGAACTACCACATCGCTCGCCAATCCACATACATAGCCTAAATAAAGGTAGTTTAAATCCAATTCCAGATAATCACCATAATTTCCGATAAATCAATCCATTTAAATACTTTCAATTGTCAAATTTGAACAATTCGAAATCGATGCCTTGTTCGATACAAATTTTATATTTTTCTCGCAGAGAAAAATTAATACTAAATGACTTTGAAACTCACCAATACAGTCAACCCCGCATAAGTCGTAGTCCTTGGGACTGAGGATTTTACTACGACTTACGTGATATACGAGTTACGTGTAAGTCGTACTTTTAGGAGTTATCTTTAAGTCGCTGTTTTATAGGAATTCCGGATATTTTATAGGAAAATATAAATATTATAGAAGATATAAATTTTATAGGAAATTTGGCCCGGTCCAAAAATGCTCGTGTGGTCGTGGCTATATACGACGCTAAGATTCCAGCATGGTTCATCATGTTCCTGGTCGTATCATGAGCAGATCCTATATCGGTCAATCAATCAAAGCTGTCACGTGTACCACTCGGACAACGTCACAAGAAATTATATTGTAACTGTCTGAACCCTTACACTGACAATATTGTAGCATATTATTTATCTGCTGCCGGCATTTCGGGCCGCGACTTACCCGATGTATTTTGAATGGAATCAGAAGATTTGGCTTCTAAAATTGATACGAATTACGTGAAAATACGACATTTGAAGTACGGGTTATAAGCATAATATGATAAGGTTTAAAGAAGAAAATTTGGACCAAATTAATTATACAAGATATGTGACGATACGACTAATTCGATGACGACTTATGCGGGGTTGACTGTATTATAGAAGACATTACGAGCTACAACTTTCTAAATGATTGTGGTAACATAATATAACTTACCTGTAGGTATCAATATAATGTGGAAAACCTTTTTTCCACCTATGAATGCCAATTGCGTCATAATTGGCTGATCAAAAATACCTGTCTCAGGTATAAAAGATCCCTTTCCAAAAGAATATTAGCAATTATGACACAATTGGCGGCCATCTTGGTGTCATCAGTACCCATTCGTAGGTGGAAAAAAGGTTTTTCCATATTATATTGACACTTAAGCATATTTTGTCACCACAATCAATTGGCAAGTTGTAGATCATGACATGGTCTATGATCGTGGTGAGTTTCAAGGTCATCGGCTTTTGTATATGGCCACCAGGGGGCGTTGAACAATGCAATAACTTAGTATTTAGCCCACTTGGGACTTAAGTCCCAGCGGGCTAATGCGTTCACTTTTCGTTCGTCCGTAGACGGAATCCAGTTAATTTGGGAAGTTTTGAAGAAGCTTCAATGTCATGTCTTGATATTTGGGTTATTCATGTTTCTACCCTAGACACATCTTCATCCCAAAAACTGACCCTGTCAGAATCAAGATGGCTGACTGGCAGCCATTGTTGTTCACCAAAATCCGCCCTTTACACATTTTTGAACTTTTTGAGGAAAATTTTGATAACGCTTTGATCAGTTACCATGATCTTTCGTATATATTTGAATCCCCCAAGGGCCAATCAGCATTAGAAAAATTGGGTCGATCAGACAAAAGATAGCCGTCCTATGACCTATCAAGTGCCCAAAAATGTCAATTTTGGTCCGAATTCTGAGTCCTGAAGCTTCCTACTGGTTTACTATTTCTCATTGCAAAATGTGATGGATATACTTTGGAAAGGGATATTTTATACCTGAGACAGGTATTTTTTATCGGCCAATTATGGCGCAATTGGTGGCCATCTTTGTGTCATCAGTACTGATTCGAAGGTGGGAAAAAGTTTTTCCACATTATATCGATACCTAAGCATATTTCGTTACCACAATCAATTGGAAAGTTGTAGCTCATAACATGTTCTTTAATTTTGGTGAGTTTCAAGGTAATTGGTTCTTGTATATGGCCACCAGGGGGCATTGAATAATACAATAACTTAGTATTTCTATATTACATTTATACCTATGCATATTTTGTTACCAATTGCAAAGTTGTGGCTCATGACATGATCAAGGTCATTGGGTTTTGCATATGGCCACCAGAGGGTGTTGAATAGTAGAATACATTTCCTAATTAGATTGGTGCCTTTCCTTATAAGATTAGTACCTAGGCATATTTTGTTACCTTGATCATATTGCAAAGTTGTAGTTCATGAGATGTTCTATGATTGTGGTGAGTTTCGAGGTCGTTGGGTTTTGCATATGGTCACCAGGGGGCGTTGAATAGTAGAATAACTTAGTATTTCCAAATTAAATTGGTAACAAGGCATATTTTGTTATCACAATAAATTATAAAATCGTAGCTGCTGATATGTTCTATGATTGTGGTGAGGTTCAAGGTCATTGGTTTTTTAGCCCACTTGGGAATCTAGTCCCAGTGGGTTATTGCGTTCACTTTTCATCCGTCGTCCATCCGTAGACGGAATCCAGTTATTTTGGTAAGTTTTGAAGACGTTTCAAGGTAATGTCTTGATATTTGGTTTATACGTGTATCTACCCTAGACACATCTTCAGCCCAAAAACTGGCCCTGTCAGATTCAAGATGGCCAACTGGCAGCCATTGTTGCTCAGCACTACACATTTTTGAAGTTTTCGAGGGAAATTTTGAAGACTCTTTTATCAATTACCTTGATCGTTCGTATATATTTGTATCCCCCAAGGGCCCATCAGCATAAGAAAAATTGGGTCGATCGGACACAAGATGGTTGTCCTGTGACCTTTTTTTGTGCCCAAAAATGCCAATTTTGGCCTGAATTGTGAATCCTGTAGCTTCCTAATGGTTTGCCATTTTTCATTACAATTTGTGATGGGTGTTCTTTGGAAAGGATTCACGAGTGGTCATTTCTTTATTTTACGGACAATCATTTCACGGACAACACATATCACATATCTGAGCTAGTCCCACATATCATTTAGGGATCTCTTATACACGAGACAGGTATATTAGATGAGGCAATTATGACGAATTGGTGGCCATCTTGGTGTCATCAGTACTCATTCGTAGGTGGAAAGAAGTTTTCCCACATTATATTGATACTTAAGCATATTTTTTTACCACAATCAATTGAAAAGTTGTAGCTCATGACATGGTCTATGATCGTGGTGAGTTTTCAGGTCATTGGTTTTTGTATATGGCCACCAGGGGGGCGTTGAACAAAACAATAACTTAATATTTCTATATTATATTCGTACCTATGCATTTTCTGTTACCACAATCGATTGGAAAGTTGTAGCTCATGACATGGTCTATGATTGTGGTGAGTTTTAAGGACATAAGTTATTCTATATTGTCACTAGGGGGCGTTGAATAGTGGAATAACGTAGTATTTCCTTATTATATTGGTACATAGGCATATTTTGTTACCATGATTAATTGCAAAGTTGTAGCTCATGACATGTTCTATGATTATGGTGAGTTTCAAGGTCATTGGGTTTTGCATATGGTTACCAGGGGCATTGAATAGTAGAATTACTTAGTATTTTCATATCATATTGGTAACTAGGCATATTTTGTTACCACATTCAATTGCTAAATTGTAGCTGCTGACATGTTCTATGATTGTGGTGAGTTTCAAGGTCATTGGATTTTTCAAGGTCATTGGTGCGTTGAATATTGAAATTGTTAGATTAGGCATGCTGTCCCTAGACCCCTAGTATATATGGTCACCAGGGGACATTGAATATTGAAATAAAAATACGAGTAAAATCCCACAATTAATGAATTAAGTGATAAAATGTTTATTAAAATATATGAGAAATATTTCGGGTGGTTACTACCACCCTTCTTCAGTCTAAAATGACTTGCCGAATACAGTGCTGTATTCGGCAAGTCATTTTACACTGAAGAAGGGTGGTAGTAACCACCCGAAATATTTCTCATATATTTTAATAAACATTTTATCACTTAATTCATTTATTGTGGGATTTTACTCGTATCGTTTTATCACGGATATTGTGATCTGCAATTGATTCATTGAAATAAAAAGATTGAGCATTTGAAATCACTTCCCAAGTGAGCATGGTGTCCCTGGACCCCTAGTTCTTATGCTGCTGGACCCTTGGGGGATTCAAATATATACGAAAGGCCAAGGTAATTGATCATGCATCTTGAAAATTTCCCTCAAAGTTAAAAAATGTGTTAAAAGTGCTGATTTTGGCGAACAACAATGGCTGCCAGTCGGCCATCTTGATAAAGGCCAGTTTTTTGGGCTGAAGATGTGTGTAGGGTAGATAGATACACGTGTAACCCAAATATCAAGACATTACACTGAAGCGTCTTAAAAACTTCCCAAAATAACTGGATTCCATCTACTGACGACGGACGAAAAGTGAACACAATAGACAATAGCCCACTTTGGGAGTAAAGGCCCAAGTGGGCTAAAAAGTATCAGTTACCCTTTAAGAGTAAATTAAAACTGAGATTCACATCAAAACTTAAACACTCAATACAAAAATATCTGAAAACAGAATTTATGTAAAAAACACTAAATAAAGAGAGATTACTGTTAACAGAGATCTGGCTGTACATATACCAACAGGGTAGAGGTATTCTATTTGCATCGAAGACGTTTGAAGATTTGATCAGTTTTTTCTCCAAACATCACTGCAATGGGTTGCAAATATGACAATGAAACGAGTACAATCATAAACACTGATGGCTGAAATTAGAGAGAAAACCATTATACACATGTCGCGTAGTTATCTAACCTTAACAGGCTCCTATTCATCATTCACTTTACTTACTGGTAGATAGTTTTTAGGAGGACCTTCTCCCCACTTAAACAATGGATATTGTAAAGCTCCAATAATACCGTTAACCGTCATCAATACACCAAACAATCGACCGAAATGTTCAACTGGGAATCTGCAAATATTCAGCAATTATTGGAACAATTTCTGAAAAAGGCAATTACAAGATGGGTTGAATGAATAACTTACGCCATGAAGAGGAATGCCGAATTCATTCCATAAAGAAATGCTCTGAATATCGTTAAACTAATGAACTGCAGATACAGTAGTTTTTCAACGGGTATTAAAACCAATACTGATAATAATAGACAAAGAGTGCTACAAAGTGCTTGAGGTAGAGCGGCAGGTCTCAGTTGATCGTAATAACTAGGATTATCACCTAGAAAATACATAAAGATACATAGGCCTATTAGAAATATCAATACTCTGAGAGACCCATCCCCTCCCATGTACTTACGCTGGAGTCGCTTCTTTTCTAAATGTAAAAATAATCCTTCCAGAGGTCCGAAAAATATACCGCACATCAGAATATAGGAAAATACATTAGTCAGAAAACTCACTATAGGAAATAAAATGTAAACATCATGAGTAAGATATCGTTTGCAAATAAAATGAATGTTAAGCGTGAGAAGTATACCTTTATAAGTGTCATTGTTAGTGATGTCAGTAATCATTGTATTTAAGGTTCCCATGTAATAATTGAATTGTAGTTGAATGATCGCGTGCCACATCAATTCAAATAGATACACTCTACTGACGAGATAATCCTTTAACCCTTTTACTGTCATCATGGTGGGAAGTGGCTCCATCTCGACATCAACTTTATTAAAAATAGTACAATGAGATGGATTTAACTAGAGTTCAAGCACTGTCTTTGCAGTATTTAAACTATCATCTGCTCTATCTAAAATTGTACCTGGTGTCAATGAATCTTTTTCTTTCACCGTTTCTGATATTTCTGATAATTTCCCCATTTTGATTCCATCTGTGGTGTCGTCTTCATTCGGAATCAACTCGACTAGAACTTTGTTCCTTTTATCTTTTCGATCTTTCGGGAAAACTTTGAATTTTGGAAGTAAAGCGAATGTGCTGATTGATACAATAACCACATTCAATATGCACAGAGTTATAAAACAATGTAATCTCTTGACACCAGCTGCATGCAGCACCTGTAAATGATACTCAAGTTTAATCATGTTGATCTGGTATGGTACAATGGTGTGGTATGATGGTATACAGTCAACCCCCGATATCCTGCTCACATGTAGGGTTGACTGTAGTATGGTTTGACGGTGAGTGATGTATACAGTACCTTTATCATCAACAGCATTGATGATGAAGTGTCAAATGTAGCGTTGTATAAAGTCACGACTGTTAAACGAGCCACGTTGAAATAATTACCGATCTGAAAAACGTATGCAATATAGGCCTACAATATCATACACATCAGGTAAGCGTCTCCACTACACACTGAAGGATATTAAGGGGATACCGTTCAGGGACACCGTGACCACTTGGAAAGTGGTTTCAAATGCTCAACAATCTAACATTTTCAATATTCAAAAACCAATGACCTTGAAACTCACCACATTCATTGAACATTCTTGTTATTCGTAGAACATGTCAGCAGCCACAATTTTGCAATTGGTTGTGATAACAATAGGGCTATATACCTCCGTGCCAATATAATAAGGAAATACTAAGTTATTCTACTAATTAACGCCCCCTGGTGATCATATACTAAACCCGATGACCTTGAAACTCATATATATGTGATGAATATGTGATGAGCTACAATTTAGCAATTGATTATGGTAAAAAAATATGCCTAGGTACCAATATAATAAAGAAATACTAAGTTATTCTTCAAGTCAACGCCCCCTGGTGACCATATAGAATAACTTATGACCTTGAAACTCACCACCATCATAGACCACGTCATGAGCAACAACTTTGCAATTGATTGTGGTAACAAAATATGCATAGGTATGAATATCATATATATCGAATATACTGATTTATTGTATTATTCAACGCCTCCTGGTGGCCAGATACAAAAGTCAATGACCTTGAAACTCACTACAACCATAGAACATGTTATGAGCGACAACTTTCCAATTGATTGTGGTTACAAAATATGGTTAGGTATCAATATAATGTGGAAAAACTTTTTTCCACCTATGAATGAGTACTGATACTGAGTTCAAAATGGCCACCAATTGCGTGATAATTGGCTGATAAAAAATTACCCTGTCTCAGCTATTGAAGATCCCTTTCCATAGAATAGCCGCCACGAATTTCAATGAAAAATCGCAAACCAGTAGCTACAGGACTCAGAATTTTGGCCAAAATTAACATTTTTGGGCACAAAAACGGTCACAGGATGGCCATCTTGTGTCCGATCGACCCAATTTTTCTCATGCTGATAAACCATTGGGGATACAAATACATATGAAAGATCAAGATAATTGATCAAAGCGTCTTCAAAATTTCCCTTGAAAACTTGAAATGTGTGAAAAGTGCTCATTTGGCGAACAATAATGGCTCTCAGTCGGCCATGTTGAATCTGAAAGGGCCAGTTTTTGGGCTGAAGATGTGTCTAGGATAGATACACATGTAACCCAAATATAAGGGCATTACATTGAAGCGTCTTCAAAACTTCCCAAAATAACGGGATTCCATCTAAAGACGAACCGACGAAAAGTGAACTTACCTAAGTCCCAAGTGGGCTAAAAATGAATTATGCATTGAAGACTAGCAAAAATCTATGAAATATGTGAAAATACATCGGCTCCAAATAAAGCGCAGTCGACCGTATTTCATTCTTAATTTCTACCAGGAAAGTGCTCAGGGTGCACCTGATTTTACAAAATTGTCTCCGAAAACATCCCTATGTGCAAGTAGTGACCCAGGTAACTAGAGGGTAAGAGACCTACACCCCAGAGGGTAAGGGGTCCCTTCCCCTTCACTGGTGTATTCACTGGTCTCCATCTCCTGCAAACTACATAGTTATGGATTTCACTCCTACACACCAGAGGGGTAAGGGGGTCCTTCAGTCCTCAAAGAAGGGGCAAGGACCTGCCAGAGGTGTAGGACTGGGGTCACAGGGGTGATATTTTTACCTGCATGTTTGTAACAAGTAACATTATTCCACCAATTCCAAAGCAACACAAACCAGGAAATATCAGCACAGGAATATCTGAAACATGGGTAAAGCTAATAATGAGAAATACGGACAGGCCAACGAATTCAAAACACATAAGGCCCAATAGTTTGCTATGACACGTTTTTTAATCTATTGACAACTACCTGAATTAGCAAAACCCAACATTAAACTTCCACTTGAAAATAAGATCCTGAAATAGATAGAAATACATTCATTTTATGTCAACAGTACGACTAATGTCTATTTCGACTTGACTTGAGAGCACATCAGGTGTGGCTTAGTTTAGTCAGTTTTGTACGACTAATGTCTATTTCGACTTGACTTGAGAGCACATCAGATGGCCTAGCTCAGTCAGTTTTGTTTAATAGTACATACATGTACCTGATAAAGGCCTTAATAGGGACAGCACAGGTGGGTAGCTGAACTGAAACATTGATTTTTAATCCATTTCGCACTGTATATTGAAGATCTGCCATAAAGTGGTTGAAAATGGGGTTGAAAGAGAAAAATGACCCCATAATTTGAATTTCTATCAACATGATGTTTAAGTTCAGCTGTCCATTTGTACTGGATCTTTTGAGTCCTATCAGGTATAAAGTATGAAAAAGATTAGAATAATTGCTCGTTGGGCCATCTGACTTGACATCGATCATCTCAAGCAAAGTTAACTTAACATAAACATTAGGCCTAGTAGGATCAAGATATCCTTCAATACAATGTTTCAGTTCAACTGCCAGTCCTTTCTGGTCCTAATAAGACTTTTATCAGGTATGTACCAACCCTCAAAACTGACTGAGGTAGGCCAACTGCTGCGCTCTCAAGCCAAAACAGCAATGATGGGAGAGAGCAATGCTTAGTGACTATATGATATTCGAGTATATTGAAGTGCGGGCGAGACGAGTATTCAGACTAGGAGAGCTGAGGGAACAAACTTACATGGATATAATTCGAGTTATTCTAGTTCCGAAACGATCAAAAATCCATCCAACGAAAACAGTTGAACCGGTTAAACTAAAAATGCCGACAGTAAAAGCGAGCATCAATTTATCATTCTGTCGAGTGCATGTTTTGTATAACACCAGGCTTCCTTCAGAGGAAGAGGTGTTGACAGTGTTATACCTCTCCGAGGAGTCGGGTGAGGTCGTGTTATACCTCTCTGACGAGGTAGTATTTAAGGAAAAGTCAACGTCACTTTGACGACTGCTACTACTACTAGTACTAGGTTCATCACATAAATGACTGTATATTCCATCTTGTTTTAAAACGAAAACTAACGCCACCCAACCGTAAAGACAGCCTGCAAACACTAGGCACTCAAACCATCCGAATAGAAATGTTATCAGTCGAAAAACTCGTTCTCTTCTTGTCATGGACATCTCAGACGCCTCGGTGTACACGATAGAGGGAATTTAATTAAATTGAATTGAGTCTCCGCATCAACCTTAAAAACGCATGGGCTTAGATTGCAATAGGGGTAGCTCCGAGAATATCGTAATCAGTGAACAAAATTCAAATGCCTTGTTCGTGTAACAAACATTAGACTAAAATCAATGCCTGTAGACTTCGATTTACTTTTTATGATTTACAACCGGTGCACTGAGAATGTCTCCCCTTTCCTTTCCCCTCTAGGCTAGGCCTATCCAGAGCTGTGGCACTCTCAAAATCATCATTTGCCCGATGTCCGTCGTTCGAATTATAATTAGACTGGTTGCCGTCATTCATAATAATTTTATTAATCTTTGATATTTTGTTTCATGTAGTATCATTTATTGCCTACTACATGCTATATTTCAAAGTGTAAATAAACCTGTAGGCCTAATATTTTGTTATTAGAGATTAACCTCACATGTACACGTTGCTACTTTTCTTTCAAATAAATACCGAAGTGAATTGATATATCTATTACCGGATAACTCCGAAAATATGCAATGTTCACAGTTGTCTCTGTCATGAAACCCCGGGAACATGCGGAATCAGTGTCGATTTGGATGCCCTGTTTTGGATTCGGGCCGTATGGCTTTAGGCCGAACTGGAGCGATCTTTTTTTGGATGAACATTTAGTTCAGCTGCCCATCTTTGTTGGTCATAAGACCTTATCAGGTATGTAGTAATTATTTCACCAAGAATCTTAGTGTCTGATGTACCACAGACACTAAGAATAAGATGCGAATGACATTTTCTCAATACTCTTAAATAAATCACTGTGACTTTAAACCACCAGAAATCCAGTTGCACTAAACCGATTTTGAAAAATAAACTCTCTTTACAAACCTCAAACATTCAGTTTTCTTATTATTATATTCATTCGGAGGTTCCTTCATCATAGTTAGTTACCTAATCGTTGGTGGTAAGCTTTTTATAATCGGATGGGCTTATACCAACGTTAGGGATGACAAGGACCAAAACACGGTTGAAAAAAGTAACACTTCAAAAGTATACTTTCTATTCACTTCAGTCCACAATTAATGGCTTAATTCACAAACTAACACAGGTACCTTTCGAAATAATCCAATTTTATGTATGTTTCGAGTGGTTAATCAACATTATTTTGAGAAATTAATTAATTTCTCCACCAATTTCGCCATTGGCCGCCATTTCTCTGTATTGCACATGTGGCATGATAAGACAAGGGGACCTACAAGGATTTATATAAAACTTCCGAGACGAAACGACAATTTTTATTTTTGATGGTTTTCCAACTTATATTTCAAATCTTCGTGTTTTCCATAATAAATAATGAAATAATAAATTCTGGTAAAAGAAAAATGTGAATAAGTGTTGATTTCTTAATTTTTTTCAATTTCGTCGTTTCGCTTCGTTAGTTTGTGCTGTTGTCCTCGCCTCAGTCCACAGGTGCCAGCACCTCCAGTAATTTTCAAAATGGCAGCTGTTGACCCGACGGAAATTTACTCTCACTTTACGGCCGATTTGCACATGGATTAAGATCGTCAGGTGAGGTGTTATAGGTATCAGACAAACTACGAATCTGTTGTGCGTCGATTACAACAAAAAATAGACGGATATCTTAAGAGACAATGAAATGCCAGGCAAATTACACGTCAGTCAAATTGGCTGACGAAGATTTCATACAAAAATGACCTTCCCATTCCTGACTGTGGTTTGTGAAAATATCCGATTGTGAAACTAAACCACAGACAGGTTACTGACTACCTTCATCATAGTCTGTGCTTGATGCGATAAAGATACAGATAGGCCTATAGCAAAAATGACACCATTTTTTCACTTTGAAACTACGTATTGTAACACTAGTTCGTTAGCAACAAGACAAATTGAGGGATGCGTGTCTTATCGCTAAACAGCGCATCATTTTTGTATCTTAAATTTAATCGTACTAAAATCAGATTTATCATCTGAAATGATATAATGAACAAACGTAAGACATCATAAGGTTAGTGTAGATAGTTTATTTATCAAAATCGGTTGTTTAGTTGCTGAGATATTATCGCAGTTTGAACACGGAAAAAAATGCCGACCAAATTCTGGTCGGCAACTGTACAGCGAATTTGAATGCACGCGTCTGGGTGGTTGGTTACACTAGGATCGTAGAGCGACGGAGATCACTGGTGGAGACAACCACTGCCAGTGCTGGGTGAAGTAATTATATGGTTAAGTCGAAACTAATCGGTGAAGCACACAGCTTTTGGAGAATTCCTTCAGGTCAGCAGAGCAGGAGGGAAGTTAGGGGCCGTCTCAAAAATTCAACACTTCATCCTATTTGAATAACCCTCTGATAGATTTCAACCCCCTCCCCCATGGCCTATTTGAATCTGTGGCAAATTGGAAGTGATGATTTTCATACCCAAAAAAGAAGCTAGATGAAGGCATTCATTCTGTTTGATTTTCTGCTTTTATTTAAAGAACTTAAACTAACTAATGAACTACAAACCTAAAATAAAATATTCAACTAAATTGAAACGACATTTTAAAATACATGTAGGCCTAAAACATTTTTATAAAATTGCCATCATAAAATCTAGAATTAGTGTAACCATTTCGCAACATTGTTGATTGTATGAGTCCATGTACATATGGTTATTGCACAACCACATATTGCATACCAGGTAGATAATTATTTAGAAACTTTCTTTTTTGTACCTTGTGATAACACATGCCCAACACCAACTGTTGTCTTGTGTTGCCACAACTGATACCTTGTGCGGAATATTTTCCCACAAGACTGGTAAGTACATTTATGGAGGCAGAGCTGCACACCTCTAAGATTTTTACCTACAGTCGGGCGGCCATGAATGATACGGTTGTGACAGGTTTTAATCAAGCTTGGAGTGTACCATCAGTTTGCAGCCCAATTTGCAGAAGGCTGTAGAATCCAATACCAGCTCCAGGGAAGGACAATATTTTTTGAAGTCCTTTATTGTGAATTTCTTTTTAAGGTTCGGAGTTGCAGTGACATATTCCAAATAGCTCATGAAATGAGTGCAGTTTTTTTGACTTGGGATTGGAAGAAATGGGAGCATGTTTGTTTCTCTAATTCGTTTTATTGCTCCTAATGCCCTTACAGGATTTTTTGAGCAGTGAACACAGGTCTTATCTTCACACTTGACAAAAATAAGCAAGTACCTGAGTCTGATTCAGTGTTTATTGAGAAACTTTGCTTCATTCTGAAGCTTTTTAAAAGAATCAAACTCGGATATTTTCTTACTACTTGCTTTAAAGAAACCCAATAAGTCATCACTATCCAAGAATTTTCCTGAAACATCATTGCAAGGGATTGGAGTCACCTGTATTGGATACCCAGTGAATGATTTTCCTTGCCAGTATGACGCCAAGATTTTATTGGCCTCATCAAACGCCTCTATTTCTTCATCTGAGCCAGAGGCATTAGGTAGAGTCACACCCGCCAACATTTTTGAAAGAGGTGACCAGGCATGTTCAATAGGGTTCCTCGCAGAATCACCAGGTGCATAGCAAGTGCAGAGGAGGAAATCTAACTTGCATCCTTTCCAGACCCTTCCCATGTTATGCATCACCAAGGCAGATTTAGGCGAATAGTCTGGTCCGCCATCTACAATAAACAAGGCACCAGGTTTTCCTTCCTGTTTAAGGAGCTGGCACATGTCGTTACAATGCGTTTGAGCATCTATTTTGGCATACTTGCACACACGGGGGTAAACATGAATTTGCCCAGAACGAACATATTTGTAGTGCAACCTTCCCAATTTATCTTTGTAGAATGTAGCATTTCCTTGTTTTTCCTTTGGGATTGGTGACAAACTTCTATAACGTTTTTTCACCACAGAAACTTTGCACGGGCTGAGAGAACGGGATCTTCTTGAAGTTGTACTAGGCGTACTCTCAGAATCTTTGAGAACAAGATAGCCAGCTGGAGAAATTTTTGCATTTGATTTTGGAAAAACATGATCCTTGTAAATTGGTTGATCTGATGTAAGGAAAAATTTGGTGGTATCTGGAAACTGCCAGTGTGCCAGTATGAACTTCGTTCATGTTGTCAGCACTTACAGAACAAACTTCGGTACTGAATTCCCTACCAAACTCAGCCAACCCCTTAACTAGGCTGGCACAAAATTGCCTATCTTGATGGTTTTTGTATAGGCCTGTGTTATTTTTTGCTGGGACACTAGCCTTAATTAAACTTTTATAGTAACGACTGGCCACTGTTTTATTTCTTGGGGGCTGCATCAACCGGTGAACAGTGTCCCTGCTGATTCCTCCTTTCTGCTTCAGGCCTTCTACATTTTCAAGTAGATGTTTTTGTAGCTGTGCCAAAGAAACACCTGAGCTGTTACATGTATCTGACCGGCGCTTTTCTTGTGCTGCAAATCCATGATTTTGTATGAATGACATGGCATCTTCTACAATTTGTGGGTAAGCAACATTCTTTGAAGGTCTGCCACGGGGTTTTTCATTAAATTCCTCAAATTCATGTGAAGAACTTGGAGGATCAATTGAACATGTATCATTTATTTCAGGGGAGCATGTCTTATCCAACAACAGAAGCTCAGAAAATTTGTTTATATCAGCATCCACATTAAACTCTGAACAATTAATAAGGACTCTGATATTACCTTGTTGGGCAACCATGAGTGGAAACCAATCAAGAAGCAGATTGCAGGCAGCTATTGGGTATTTCTGAGCAGTACTGGGCAAAACACTAGACAAAAGAACAGTGTTCTTTTCTAAAATCTCATGTCCAATTTCTACAATTTCCTCGAGTGACAAAATCTCCTTGCTGGATGTAAATTCACCTGAAGTGATAATAGCATCATTCAGCCGTTCAAATGCATCATTCCACATGATACCTGTGCCATTCTTCGATTTCAAAAATACTTTATTTGGGTCTACTTTGCTTTTACTATAATTCAGACACTGTCTTATACGATTGACAAGTCTATCTATCTGGGTTTCCATAAGATATTTTAATTGAGTCCATTTCACCGTAACAGACGAAAGTTTTTCATTTTTTGAACTTAGTTTCTTTGCCCCAGATAGGCTGAGCACTTCAGAAATTGTCACATGTATGCATGCTATTGAAGAAAGTTCATCAGATATCTCACTAACTAGATTGGTAATACTGTTGAATCCATCCTGAATTTGTGATTTCTTCCATGAACGCTTTTTAAGCCTAAAATAATCGCTTACTTTTCCATCATACATGCACCAAACTGCTGAAGAGTCGTTGAGAGCTGCCATGAATGTTAGTTTATTGGTCACGTCGTCACTGAGTAAAGATTTCTCATCAACATGAAACAGTCGAGTCAACATCTCACTAATATTACTGGAAGATGTTTGCTCTGGACATGCCGCTTTTGGAGAAGGTCCTGCAAAATAGGGAAAATGTTTCTTCAAAAGCGTTGGCATAAATAGTGCATGGCCCAACCAAGGCCAACATGAGATTTTCTTGGAATGAATAATTGCCACAACAATATTCTTCTCTGAAAAGAAAATCATAGAATAAAGAATAAGATACTTGGTACTCACCGTGAGTGTGAATCTCGTCATCTCGGTTCTGGAAAAGTGAGGACTCTATGCATGGGTTCACAGCTGCAGTTGACTTGTAAAAAAATCCCTCTTTCACCGATGTAGTGGGTGCTTCAGCATCGTTGGATTTCTCGGGTTGAGCTTGCAGGCCTAGATGATCGGGTGGTAGATGGAGAACAATAAAACTATCCCTTGCATCTGGATTATTCTTAATTTTCCTCCATTCTGCTTGTGCATTTGACACAATCTAAAAAGAGAAAGTGGGCGTACAGGGGTTAGGATAAGACTACTTCACTTGATAGGCTAAATTACCAGAAATATTACAATGATCCCATAGGCCTTGAGACTCATTGCACTAAAATCAGATATAATTCCTTTGTCCTAAATTCTATTAAAAACCAGTACTATTTGGGCATATTTTATGGATTTTCCACTATCTTTGTACCAATTTCAAATTTGAATACTTTAAGTTTCATACCTATTTGACTCTTAAATACAGCTAGTACATTGTGTCTCAATTTGTAAAAACTACCATAGTATAGTGCCTATAAAAAAACACTAACTAGAAAGGAATCACACAAAAAAAATTGAATTGGGCCTACAGTCACAATATATTTTGTTTTGATTGAATTGGATATCAGTAAAAAAAGCATACCTGTTGCCTTGTTGATTGCCGGCTATTTGCGAATGTTTCTCCATTCTCCTACGCTTGAAGATATGCTTCGATATATTTCTCGTAGGGAGTTGTCGGATTTGTGTAAACACACTGTAGTTTATGTCTTTTAACGGGACGGCCAAAAATATTAACCTGCACAGGCATTTTTATACAGGCGATGAATACTATTCAATCACGCAAAAGGTAGAAAGTTTCTAATGTCCGATCGACAGTACCGGTAGCGCCGCTACTTAGCAATAATAAGAACTAATGTTATTGACGATGTTTTGTTAAGTGGAAAGACGCCGAGTACCAGAATATATCCGATAGGTTCGAATCCCCAATTTCTTCGGGATCATTTGATTTTAAAATAGCGATCGTTTTAATAGATTTGATGTACCTTATTAAACTTACCCACCATCAACACACCTGCCGGATGTGAAACAGGGGACGTCCTATTCCAATGATGCTAAAGATTTTGTGTGAATTTTATGGTACTGTAACGGCGGTATGAATTAAATTCAGCTTAGACTGAGAGTAAAGTATTTTAAGGCAAACTCTAATGGGCTAACTGCACATCGTCGAAAGACTTCTCATCCATCGATACTTGATAAAAATGAAATAAAACATCTAGTTCCAATTATCTCATGTAAGCATAACATTTATTTTGAAAATCTCAACCATACATCAAAACATTTTAAAGCCTTCTATATCAAATGCAATCTTTTGCTAACATAAACAATAGACAAATGGCCATATCTCTATCATATTAATTATATCACGAATGCTAAATATTGCGATATTAATTGAAATCATTCAACCAACAAATGAATTTAGTTAACATAATATCATCACAAACCATTCATATCCTTGGCAAAGGACTTATAAGCTTTTAGAATATCCAAACAGGAAAACTTTAGTCTCATTTCTATGCGAGTAGAAATACATTATCATTATAACATCCATATCTGTGCATTATATATAACATCCATATCTGTGCATTATATATATGTTTATAATGTCATATCTCTTAATAATAATCAATCCAATAATTAGATTAATAATACTAATTTATTTATAAATTAATGATTGATAATTAAACTATCAACTCTGCTATAATTGAGTTACACATGAGGTAAAAAAAATTATGACATAAAAACTCCTGTCAGAGTAATAGAAGTAACTGTCTAAAACATGAAATAACACATTTTATACAATGAACTGAGCTCTGAATCTGATGAAAATATTCAATCTGAGATCTTACGAATGATGTTGTTTTAGCCCTCTACTTCTGAAAACTGAATAGCGCGCTGTGAACTTCAACTTCAAAACAAATTTGTTGAACAGCAGTGTATCGAAAAACTGTACGTACAGTGTACCGCGAACTGAACGCGGCGTCTTCTCACTTAGAAAATTATCGACTTGACAGATTAGTTCGATTTTCGACCGCGGCGGCGCTATACGACATTGGACAAAAGAAACTTTCTACCTTTTGCGGAACGCCCATTGAGCTACGATAGCCTCTCAGTAAGCATGCGCACCTGGCTCTCGTTATTGGCAATGAATATACACTGATTTGTTTTACTTCCGCATTTGAAAAACAGCTGTGCGTTCGAATCCCGCTGATGAGTGGATCGTCACTTCCAATTAATCACAGTATCCGCGGTGAGCTTTAAACCCCCTCCCCCATTCCGCGGGTTATTCGAATAGGATGACGTGTTGAATTTTTGAGACAGCCCCTTAAACTTTTAGGTATGTGGCAGAAAATTTCAAATTGGTCCAATTGAATTGAATCCTATACAGCTGGAAAGAGCTATCTGGTTCATCCCTGTAGCTCAAGTATGAAAGAAATTATGTAAATTTGAAGATTGAAAAACGGTCGAAAATCTTACCCGTTTGTTAACTGATAAACAGAAGGGTAAGCGTGATCGAAAACTGATAAAACCGTGTAAAACGCAAGGCAAAAGTTTCATTACTTCTAAACTATTTAATATTTCTGCACAAAATTTACAGTGATAATAGTTAAGAACATGCTTTATAAGAATATATAATTATTATCTGGATATCATAATTACTTCTGTCTTTGTAATTGATTAATTAATTACTATACATTAATTAAAATTTTATCACTCGGCCGAAACAGAATACATAAACTGCCATAACTTTGGAAATACTTGATATTTTTACATAAAATTTTGCAAGGAGATAGCTGTGAAGATACATAAAAGGATTATACAAGATTTGTAGAGATACAGATATATACATGTAGTACAGATCAATTAATTAAGATATATTAATTAAAAATTTATCACTCGGCTGGAGCAGAATATATAAACTTCCATAACTTTGGAAATACTTGATATTTTTATATAAAATTTTGCAAGGAGATAGCTGTAAAGATACTTAAAAGGATTATACAAGAATTTTAGAGATACAGATATATACATGTAATACAGATCAATTAAGATATATTAATTAAAAATTTATCACTCGGCTGGACTAGAATATATAAACTTCCATAACTTTGGAAATACTTGATATTTTTACATAAAATCTTGCAAGGAGATAGCTGTAAAGATACTTTGAAAGATAACACAAGATTTGTAGTTATATTAATACATGGATACAGTATAACACGCTTAATTCGATGATTTTAATTCAGATATTCACTTATAAAAGATTAAAATTCTAGTTTCTATCACTTCCACATATAGTTACAACATAACAAGATCTCCCAAGATTAAATCAACTGCCAATTTGTATTTGGTCAGATCAAAGTCTTCTCCATCATCTTCATAATTCTCTCCCTCCCCCCAGTAACACACAACGTAAATATCAATTTCAATGCCCTGTCTTTTTCTCGTTTTAAATTTCTCCATCTTTCCGTGATATATAACTTTTGTGTTTTTGTCAGTGTCATGCCAAACATCTTTTCCAACGCAGTCACCAGATAGCACACTTATTAGATCGGAAAGTTGGTCACAGTCCAAATCACTGAATTCAGATTCCAATTCGTCTAATGGGGTGTCACGTACTTTTTTTTGTAATTTTTTCCGATCTGACATAAGACGCTTTTGAGTCTTACGACCCTGCCGCACTGATATTTCATCTAAAAGTTTCTTAGCATTCTTACGACTCTCGGTATTTGACTTTCTTGCCCAAGTAATAGCAAACTTTATCATTTCACTGCGCTCAGACATCTCCAAATTATCTAGAAAATCCGAAACACCATTTTTCTGGGATCTCAGCTTAGACGAGAGAAAAGCCATTGTTGCATTTGGTGCTTTCTTTTTGGCAGCACTAAACATTCCCATTAACTCCTCCGAATCAATATTGTGTGAGCTTGCAGACTCAGTCTCAACAATTAGATCTGGCGTGATGGCAAGACTGAAATATCGTGCATACTGTCTCTCTAGAACTATCACAACTTTATCTAGACAGGCATTCATGTAGTTGACAAACAATACAGGGTCAATGGGCTTTCTTTTTAAAGAATGAAGAATTTCATCTTTACGCCTCAATTCGCGTTCGTTACTCGAATCACCAGTGGCACTAGCAGAACGTGTCAATGGATCGCCAAAGAAATCTGTTGTTCTTGAAAGAATACAAGAATTCGCGTCATCTCGTTGCGCTTTAATTGCTGCAATAACATTTCTAACGACACTAATCCCTGCAAGATGTTTGATCTCATTTTTTTTGATCATCCAGGGACCGGTAAGTAATTTTCCAAAGTAGCCAACTACCTGGAGTTGAGTAATGGTTGACGTTAGTTTGAAATCTGCAAGCAGAGCAGTGCGTAGCCCACCACAGTCAGTTCCTGACGACAGAAACTCTTCGAACAATTTATAATTGCAGAAGAGTTTTCCACATATATTAAAATATATGTGAAGACGATTTCCACGATAACGAGATAAGTAACCTGAAGGCAAGTTATTCTTTAGCAGCATATTCTTAAAACCTCTAGGGTCACCTTTTCCATCAACATAACGAGATTTGTTCATCTGAAGCACAACATTGCCAGATAAACAGTCCGTACCAAACAATTTTCCCTTTGTTGACTCCGTTTTTTTCAGGATCTCACGAACAGATGACGCAATAGTGTCCAGAGGATGAAGATGGCAGTTCAGCTCTGTAAGACATGTATCCCAAGCTTTATTCAGTATTGTGGCATGGTTTGTAACTAGACGATCTGTCATGCTGTTGCTAATCCTACTGATAATATCCTTTCGACAATCGTAAAAATCAATTTTTTTATACGCACTATAAGTTCTAGCAAGATTATCAAATGAATTAACAGTGTGTGTACAGTAATCAGCTGCTGTACTTCCCGGTACTTTATCAACAGCGACTACCTGGCATTGGTCCTTTGCAAATGTTAGGTGAATTACATTTACATGATCACCATCCTGTGTGGTAGCATTGAATCCCATCGTTAAATTTTGTGTTTCAGGATCTGACTTACAGCCTGGATGTCGGTTATGACCCCCAACTCGCGACACATTTGAGATACAGTTGTTTGATGTGGGAGATCATTTTCACTAAGTTTCATGCCGAAGATGGCTGCAGACTTTTTCAAAAGATTCCTAGTGTTTGCAGTAGGGACCTGATTAATTAGACATTCGTACACAAACAATCTAGTTGAGATGGGAATCTTCATGTTCTTATTCTCTCTACTGAAGTCATCAGACACTTCCTTCTGTGAAATATCTAATTGTAAATGGAGATTTTCAATTTCACTATTCTGAGAATCAATGGTTGCTTTCAGTCTTTTGACTTCAGGTTGCTCTTCCCAATCATCTTCTAGCCTAGTTCTTTTACGTTTCAGACTTCGAATTTGTCTCCTAGCTTCCGTTAGTTGTGCATAGGCTTCAGTTTCGGTGTATTTCTTTTTTGCTTTGTTGATTAGATTGGTTTTTCGCTTAACTGATTGTTGAAGCACGCGTGTGCATTTTTTCATTTTCAACTTGTAACGCAGTAACTTAAGTGATACACATTTCCTGCAGTGTTTTCCAGACTGGGGGTGTTTCTCAACAGACGTTGTTGCTATAACTTGCTCCACTGCAGGTATTGGTAAAGCGTTACTATTTGCTACACTACTGGTAGGCTGAAAATTGAATTTCTCACTTGACAGGCAGATAAATTTGTCAAACTCGTTGGTATTTGTCAGCTTTTACAGTTTGTCATACTTCGACATGATCAGTTTTTTCGTTTGGTATGCATCGATATTGTCTGTTATATATTTTTCTTTTAGCAGTTTGATTGTTTTCGCGATGCTTCTCTTATTGTCCAGAAACAATCGGAAGATGTGTCCATTTTTAATGCTGGTAGTAACTTCTGGCATATCTTTGCAGTTACTGTCAAGATACTCCCGTGCAACACCTTTCTTATTTTTTGTCAACCCGGATGACGGTGCGTCTTCATCCTGTCCTGATGTTGACATTTTTCTTAAAATCTAAAAATAAAAAGCTGTCAATGAATGAATATGTTCGTAATTATAGTTATCATCAATTAAACTTAAAAAAATATTTAAGATAAATGTATTTTTCTGTGTTTTGACTCATTGATTCTTCAAACCACGTGCTTTTGTTTACGTTTTCAAGTCACGTGACCGCTGGTTCGGCGAACGTAAACAACTTTTGATATCAAAATTTGTGGATGAAATCATTATTAAACACTAAATTAATACACACATTACATTTCTAATACATTTCTTAATTGAATGATTGAATTTATAGGATATCATAAGTATTTTAAATGGTTCTATTTTGATCACTAAACTTCGACGAAATTCGAAATCTTCAACAAAATGGCCGCTCCAAACCTGGCGACATGTCCCATTCCGGAATAGAAATAACAATGTTCTGATGGTCAGATCAACTTCAAACTTCATAAACATTAAGAAAACATATTATTCTTTACTTCTATTATGGTTTTAAAAGGCTACCGACTTACCTTCAATATATTATAATCGTCTGAAAAACAGGTAAAACTTCAAAATCGGCTAACTTTGGCGAACTTCCACCTAATTAAAAATTTCAACAACATGGCTGCTGACCCGGATGTTGATGACATCATATTGGGATAACCCTGTAGGAATCCTCAAAAATAAGCCAATCAGAGCATTTCAAAGGGGGATACCCCATCAGGGAAGCCGTTTTTCGAGTCACAGATATACTGTACAGTGGATATCACTGAACCGAAGACTTAGGTAGTCTGTACCACAGGTAGCTATATCCATAAAAAATTCAAATAGCTCCAATAATACTGAAAGAAAGCGGGCTCAAATAACAATATGCTTTTAAAATTTTCAGTAGTTTTCGAGATATCGCAAATTGAAGTTTGAAAATTTGAGCGAAAAGTGACTTCATGTTTCAATACGCAAAAACTGTGATCTAAGAAGGCAATATTTCATGTAAACAAACTTCAATATCTCTTAAACTAAAAGAGGTAGACTAGAAATTTAAAATGCTATACACTCATAGCACTTTCAGGTGACAGTTGAGAGACCCAAAATTTTTATCTGACAGATCCCAAATGCCTATGGTTTCCATGGAAACCAGCCGAAAAATGGTAAAATAATGAAAATATCAATGTTTTATCAAAACTTATGATGTAGGGGGGATAGAATAACTAGTTATCAATAGTTTATGTTTGCCCTAAATTTATCTAGGAATATCTATTATTATATAGATTATTGTAACCGAATAGGCCGGGCACAGTAACCGACTGGCTCTCCTGGCCAGATTTTCCACAACGGCTGCGCCAGACAATATACTGCCGCTATGTACTGGTCTACAGCTTGGCCTCCCTGACGCACGGGCCGGGCCAAATAACTTCGTCGGGGATCCCCTCTACACGTCGTGCCTCCTATCGATTCTAGGTGGGTCTTCGGGTCCAATCGTCCTTAACCTGAAGGCGACCAACAACAACTCGGACTCCTTCGTTCTGGGTAGCGCGTCCTTATCGGTTCCAGAGTTGTCCCCGAAACTGGTTGAACTGACTCGGACTCAGAAATCCACTCAATAAAGACATAAGACCGTTATTCGTAAAACGTAACGTTGACATGTTTATTGCCTCAACAACGCAAAATTTATAAATGGAATGTTGCTCGCTACTCGTAGTGCTCATTCATAGTAATACCTTTTATACTTGTAATACTTTTAATACTCGTAATACCTTTAATACTTGTAATACTCTTAATACTTGTAATACTAGTAGACCCCTAGGATAAGGTCACAATATCTCACTCGATGACGGCTCGTCAGCCTAATCATGTTCAACTAATATTTCGTACGAAATGTGGTTAACTCACGCTATGAAAGAACATCTAGGGGGAGAGAGGGGTGAGAGGTGCAACTATGAAATTAAATAAATAAAAGGCTTGAGTCAGAAGCGGTGAGTCTGAAATGTCAGTGATGATAGACAGATCGCAATATCTGAACCCGGCCCCAGGGTCAACTCGATAACACCTCCTCTTGAACTACCACTACAGGGATTATTTATCTTGGTTGGAATTCGCCTTCACTGGTGGTCCGACGCAGGGACTGATCAGTTCCCTGGCCCTCCATTCTTTCTTCGGGACACTCATCTCCGGTCCTCTTAGGAAGTAACACATCAAGGGAAGACTTGGTTTCGACCTGGACTACCACTGGCAGAATGGCTAATCGTCACCCAACAAATTCCGAGACTCAAGAGGTTTAGTTAAACCAACGAATTGTAATGCATTTGGAAGAGTACTCTCACACCTTTCTCTATTAATAGCTAGAAAAAATACCGCACGCAGCTTTGCTTGCGGGTATAAATGCACTAAGGCCATTGACGCCACCCGACTAAAATAATAAGGGGTTAATTCTACCCATATGATATATACGCGGATTTACGCGAGAGGTAGCCTGAACGGTTAGATCCCGCAGGTTCATAATACTAACGGTCAGACGGCTAACTGCCTGGCTGTCACAAGTTTGAACTAGACTAGCTCGGAATATGAGCGACTGGGAGAGGGAAAGGGATAACCCTCGCCGTGTCCCAGTCCCAGCATCACAATGATGTGGCGACTCAATAATAATACTTAATACTTTGCAATTTAATACTAAAACGGTCGATCGTCGATCGATAATACTATATGAGATATAGGACGGATAAGCCCCGAATAACAAAGGAAGGATTAAGGTAAGAGGGGGAATGGATCTAGCGACAGGGTCGGTACCCGGCCAGCCTGCAGAATCTGCAGAATCTCGTCGGACATCATTGGGTGGATAGCGTAGGTCTGCTTCATTCTTCGTCGTTCCAAGGACCAATGAACCATTCCCGTCAGCGGTTGAATCTTCCACACCAAACCTCATCTTACACCGGCAAGTCCCTCAGGGCGGCTGTACCATCCACACCAGTAGCCATTGTCTTCCATCTAGTACCATCGGCTGAAGGCAAACCGATACTGTGAGGACATCTACCGAACACCAGCCACCGTCGCCGAAATCCACCCACCCGGGACAGTAATTTCACTTCCGTCATTGGGAGCAACCCTTGATAAGTTATTCTAATAATGATAGATTAGGATAAGGAATTTGGATAAAAGAACATGGCGGTAACCGCAAAAACCGGGCAATCAATGCCGCTGCAAGGCAATAATAATAATATATCAACTATCTTAACTGTAGTAACAAGATCACATCCCCTAAGACGGGGGGGTCCCTATCGGGACGTGAAAGGTAGCGCTTAGATCGTGTCACGTATACTTGTCGCTCGAGAGTCGCTTGTTATATAACTGTGTGTATTGTTTTTTTTTCCGCGGCGATTGCCAATCGAAAATGAATCCGGAACTAGAGTTCTGCGCGCCTTATATAGGGCTCCCAGTCCCCGACGTTTGATTGGATGGAAGTTTTTGTCCCCGATGCCCTCCACTGGTCAGAATTCTTTGTCCCCGACGCGCCTCATTGGTTAGAGGTCACGAGGAACACGTGACGTCACGATCACACGTGATAAAGTTTGTCAACAACGACGCTCGATCTAACTTTTCCATAATAAATTAGTTAATAAGAATTCCGGCCTGAACCGAGCATTAAACCTTAAAAAAGGAGGGATTTATTACCCGTGAAAGGATTTATCGTTCGAATAGTTGAAAAATAACCGCCAGAAGAGGGAGCACCCAAACGGACCGCACCATGGAGTGCCGAATTGAACCGGCCCGAAAATATGGGCGACTCGGCCTTCAGATCGTAATTCTATTTCACAATATAATTTGACGACTAAAATGGTCTAGTATAAGAAGATTCAAGAAATAAGGATTCTATTCCTCGCGGTTTAACAACTGCGGTAAAGTGATTCCCCGGATAGTTTAAAACTCGGTAAGAACATAGTCTGGGTGAAATCCTTAACCGAACACAACTCGACCGGACGCGAGTTCGTGCCGCAGCATAAACTGGAAATTTGGCCCGGATATATTACAGCCATAAAGGAACAAGACGGATGATTAAGGTTTGATAAAGTAGTTATAACATTATGACATTATGACGCTATCTGTGGCGATTATTTCGTGATGCTATCTATGGGGATTAAAGGAAATTGATTTTGAATTTGGCGCCCTCGGAGCAATCACAAGGGAATTTCCGCTACACCACCCCCTCCCAACTTTCACGCGTCCCGCGTGAGGAAAAAGAAAAAAGGATCAAAAAGTGATAAAATAGTCGAACCCCGCTAGCACGATACTAAAAAGGAAATAAAAGGAATCGCTACACCCAGCGAATCCCGTATTAACGTGATCGTACTAAGCAAACACTTCTATAGAAAATTACTACCTGAAAGATTACCCGAATCTCTTAACCCATCGTATTACTGAGGCTTCCGGAGAAAACCAGATCCCACCAACGAGGCTCGACTACATACTCTTACACTATAGATGCACAGATTCACTCGTCTAGTCCCTCAATCTCGCAGGCGATACAATAAAACTGGGTCTCGTCGAACCCAAACAAGACTAGGTCGCCGTGTTGCAACGGGTGTGCGTGCATCTCGCCGAAGTTGGTTCCTGATGTTCTCGTCGGGGGGTCCACTCTATGCCGGCCGCTCGAGCCATCTTCCTACAAAACGGGCACTGTACAGGGGTGCCGGGTGTTCCCCGGAAAGTGGCAGGCCGCCCATAACCTGTCGGATGCCTATGAAGTAATGTTTTCGCCCGTGGTGCTGAGGCCACTCCGCTGGGCACCGATTCTACTGTCGCGTTGTCCATGGTCTCGACTGGACGTACTGGGGAAGGTGTGGTGGTATGTATAGCAGTGGGTACATACGTGGGTGTCGTGTTTCCCCACCATTCTGTGGCGAATACGCCGACACCTCGCCTCCATCTCTTCTCTCCTCCCGCCTCGCCAATTTCTCCCGCTCCGGCTTCTCCAGCCTCTCCCGTTCCTGCTTCTCCAGCCTCTCCCGTTCCTGCTTCCGCTTGTTTTCTAATCTACTCCTCTCTCTCTTTTCATCCTCTCCTCTTTCTCCAGCTTCCTCCTTCGCTCCCGCTGCTTATCCCTCTCCTCTACCACTTCCCGCCGGTGTTCAACGTATTCCGCCGCTCCCAACTGGCTGCTGCGATCCGTGCAGCCCGCTGACCCCAAGTTTCTTTTTCCCTCCTTCTCGTCTCTGCTTCCGCCGTTTTCTTCTCGCCCACCGTCCACACATCCACCACCTCCTCGCTCACTATCGTCATCTCCTCTATGAACTTCCCCGCTTCACTCGCACCGCCTTCCACGCTGACACACTCTCCCGGGCCTGCTCTCTCCACGCTCTCACCAGTCTTCACTTCCTCTTTCTCTGTATCTTCGCTATTCATTACTTCATCATCTGTTCTCTCTTCCAACAGCTCCACTTAAACGCTCTCCAGCTCTTCAACTATCTTCTCTTCTTTCTTCTTCTCACACTTCTCCTGGCTCTCCTTGCTTTTCTTCTCTTTGCTCTCTTTTCTCTTCTTCTCTTTGCTCTCCTCTCTCTTCTCCCTCACTTTCTCTCTGCTCCCCTTCTTCTCGCTTTCCTTCTTTCTCTCACTCTCATCTCTGGTCTTCCGCTTCTTCGTCGACGGCTCCCCGGTACTCTGGTGTCTATCGGGCGTTCGATCACGAATCGGAACCTCGACGACCTTCACCATGGTGTGTCGCCGTCCATCATTGTGGTCTCGACGAGCGTGGCGCCGAATTTGTACAAAACCCCCTCCCGGGGAATGCAGTCGCATTTCTCCTGGTGCAACGATAAGTCTGCGAAATAATCGTGACAACCGTGGCACTTCTGTCGTGTCCTGCAAGAAAAGAAAATGGGGTTTGGTTGGTTTGGTTTTATAACAGGTTCCCTTTCTAGCCTACAGATACAAAAATGAGTCGTTCCGTGGTTGCGAAGGAACACGTGAACTCCTCCTCCGAGTAGTAGGGGCGTCCACTACAATAAGCTCGGTCGCGTCATGATTCAGACCCAGGTATTCAGTTCCCACGTATGGTTTAAGTCGGTCGTAATGTACTATTTTAGGGGCATAGTTCGGCACGTCCTGTATTTCATATACGGTTTCTGAGTGTCTCTGTAGGATGGTGTAAATGGCCAAAGACCGGAGCTGACTGACAAACCAACTAATGCTTACCAGGTCTGGCTGTCAATTGTCAAACTGAGATGATGGGAGTCAACACGACCGGTAAAACAGTTAATATCGTTAAATAATGATAAACGGTTGACCCCAGCATCCCAGCATGACAACGGGCAGCTCAGCCTAGCGACCCACCCTGCTAGCCCAACAACTAGCATGACAACAAACCAACACCAGCTGATAGCGCCGCCACTCGTGTGCTACGGACACTACCAGCATGAATGAAATCAACGGATATTTAACCGGTCGAAAATACGAATTTAAGTAAGTGATCCCACCCCCCATCTATACAACATATCAATACACAATATCTTTATACAGTAAACATACTAAATTAAACAGCAGTAAAAAGATTTACATATAACATGCCTAGCCCACCCCCCTCTAAATATTCAATTCAATACAATACAATACATTTTAATAATAACAATTGTACAAATGCTACACTACCCCCCTCCAGCTCTGGACGTCCTCGTCCAGAAAATGATTACATTATATGACAATTTAATTTAAACTTCTTCAAAATGGTACAAAATTCACATTCTACCTTGCTTCCAACCGGATAAACTAATACAAATTCCCCCCCAAACATCTCTCAAACGTGCCGATGCTCAACCATCTTCCTTCTCGGGTCCGTCGGACGTAACATCTACCGGTATCAATGGAATCGTCCATGGCCTTGCGTCTTGATTTGAAGTTTTTGGTTGTAAATTTTCTTTTCTAATGGTCTTCTTTGGGCTGTTAAAAGGACTCACACTTGGTGTTACGACTGATCTTTCTTCCTGCCAGTTTCCGGTTATCTCTAAAAGTTCGTCGATTGAGATTTCTGGTACTTCTATAACGGATTCCGGTTGAGTTATTTTAGCGTCTGTTGGTACTTTTTGTATTATCGAACGAGGAATTGATGGTAATAATTCGCCATCATATTGTTCCGTCGGTTCTACTGTGCGTATAAATCTGCCTGAATTTCCTTTGACTGCATTCAGATCTTTTGGGTGAATTTTTAGCAGGCTCACTCTGTGTGAATTGAATTCACACAGCTTGCACTGGAATACTCTGTTTTTGGGTATACATGTATTTTCCATCCTAGATGATTTATTTCTACAGTTTCTTAGATGCCTTCGCTTGTTCGTACCTTCCGATAACGACCGCGTGCAGTACGAGCATTTCCATAATTTCTCGAAAGTAGGAGCCATTTTCTTTAAGCTAAAAAATATAAAATCACATTTCGGTTATCCAGCGGCGTGGCTTTCGGACTACCCGCCCCCTCTTGTTGACACCAATTATAGTGGAAAAGGGGGGCAAGGCGGTGCTGCCCTCTCTCTTCGAATATGGCGGTCGTTCTTCTGCTCGTCTCATAAATTCGTTGATATAATCGGCAACCATCTAATTTGTCCGGATGTCTAAATAGGTAAAAATCTTATCTTCTAAGCCTGCTACGGAGTTCGCTGATGTCGAATGATTTCTGATATTGAAATCAAAAAGGGAAATTACTAATATCTCGCCGCAAGGGATGATCCTCGTGAGAAACCGAGAGAGATAAATATATAAAAATAGCCGCGATATGAAAATTCTAATCTAGTGTATACAGATCGTGCACACCGAGCATGAATAACCTATTTTCCGGTATATGCTTATTCTCTGCAACATGTCTCTTACATGCCCGTAAGGCCCACAGCATATAATCGGGTTGGCCACCCCGAATTATACCTGGATCTACCCTACATTCGACCGGTCTTTAGAATAATCTCGTAACCCTCCCTTCATACTAATGGCAGTCCAAAATTCTACCATAGATTCTCCTTCCTCATGGGCTGTAGGCTCTTAGTCCCTACTAAATAGTCCTCTGCTATTCGTCTCCACCGTGGCATTTTACCACTGATAGATATAAATCTATCTTAAAACGGCCTGATACGAAAAGAATAATTCCTCAGTCCTTGTTAGATTCTGACAATCACTAATAGATTAGTCTAAAGCTGCATATGAAATACTGTATGAAATTATTATTAAAGATTTAAAATACTCTAATAATGAGAGTACACAATATTTATATATTTACAAATCTACATTATTCCTAATAAAATATCGCTCTATTCAAAATTCGTTTCTTTTTAGTAGCGTAGTGTTAAACCGTCTAAATATCCTGTCTTTAAAAATAAAGAGAAACGTACGACTGAGGTACGACGATACGTCTTTTACTACCACGTATAACTAAGGGACTAAGATCTTAATAAATATATCAGCAGAGCAAGCTGTCGATCACGATTATCGGCCAAAGACCGGAGCTGACCGACAAACCAACTAATGCTAACCAGGTCTGTCTGTCAATTGTCAAACTGAGATGATGGGAGTCAACACGACCGGTAAAACAGTTAATATCGTTAAATAATGATAAACGGTTGACCCCAGCATCCCAGCATGACAACGGGCAGCTCAGCCTAGCAACCCACCCCGCTAGCCCAACAACTAGCATGACAACAAACCAACACCAGCTGATAGCGCCGCCACTCGCGTGCTACGGACACTACCAGCATGAATGAAATCAACGGATATTTAACCGGTTGAAAATACGAATTTAAGTAAGTGATCCCACCCCCCCATCTATACAACATATCAATACACAATATCTTTAAACAGTAAACATCTTAAATTAAACAACAGTAAATAGATTTACATATAACATGCCTAACCCCCCCTCTAAATATTCAATTCAATACAATACAATACATTTTAATAATAACAATTGTACAAACGCTACAGTGGACATTGTCAGATCTTAGAGACAGGAGTGTGTGTGCTGTATGGAGATTGACGTCGTGAATAAAAGACTGGAATGGGTTTGGGAGGAGTCTGGACAAAATGAAGAGACCTGCATGACGGATACGGCATTCGATACGATTTCGCTTCAATCTGTTCGAACCCTTGGGTCCTGCAGCTGATGTGGACGGAATTTAAACGGCAGTATGGACAGAAAAGTTTTGAAGGGCCAGCAAATGCGAAATTACGACATAGAGCGTACAGATCATTTGTTGGGTGGTGTTGGGGATATTTGGGCAAGGAGAATAGGAGAAATTTGCCTGCTTGTGTCGTTTCGTGCATCCGCACACATTTCCGCGAGGACGGTTATGAGGAGGACCATGTATATAAAGGATTTCGTAATATGTCGATTGATGGACCTCAATGAATTAAAATGTCAAAACCGTCTAGAGTATTTAGGGAGCCAGGGTACACCGGAGTCATCTCTCGTCGTGATGGGGGCAGATCCAACAGCACGTCCAACACTGATGGTTACTATAAGATGAACTGAATTTTATTCTCTCTCATAATTGCATTCGACCTACTACATGGGGGTCGTGCTCACCACTCTTACACATGTGTCTTATTATCTACTGACCTGAGAAAGATGAAACAAACAATCTCACGCTATCGGTTTGGCGAACCCGACACTGCCCCGGCCAAAAGGTGACAGGACACTATTAAACTACTGATACATCGAGAAGATACACATGAATTTAACCTGATGAACTAAATACATAATTGAGCCCAGATAGGCTGCACTCATCTTATTCTTACTTACAAGTCATATCTAATTTACTTTTCGTCTCATGAATTATTTTACGTTACCATTAATTCTCATCGATCTTGCCTTTAAGAACATTTTGCATTATTTAACTAGTTTTCTAATACTATATCTACATATATATGCATCTAAAATCTAAGCCGACATTCCCTAAACTTAATCAATTATTTACATTACTTGTGAAGATCTCGTAACGGGTTCTAGATCATCCTGTCTATACTTATTTCCACTACCCGCAATCCTCGTGAAGATACCTCAAATGGGACAAGATCATCCTGTCTTTGCCCCTCTTCACTGACGGTACTTTCTCGTAAAGATCTCTTAATGGGGTCTAGTTCATCCTGTCTAGACCCATCTTCACTAAACATAATTTCTCGCGAATTCGGTTTCAATCATCGTAATCATTTTGCGCTGTCGACATGAAATGAAGGAATTCTACTTAAAAATTTAAACAACGTTCATATATTCTTCTTAACTTGTGCTTTTCGTACAGATATTTTTATAAAACAATGACATCGCTAAGATATAAAATATTAATCATTATTGCATATTTATAATCTATCAAACTTTTTGCTATCAATCCATTGAGTTCTAATTTAAACAGCTGATCGCAATTACCGGTAGTTGTTCAAGTAAGGAGCAGTTTTGTTAATGCTTAAGTAGATCAATAATTTTATTTTCAGTTTCCCATCAATTTTCTACAGATCATTTATTGAGTGAACTGGTGTCTACAACTTTCACTTAAGACATGTTAGCTTAGTTACTTTCACCATTAATCTTTCCATGCAAATGTAAATAATTGGAAATAAAATCAAAAATGGGCTAATCTGTCATTCTGATCATTATGTATACAAATGATTTTGAACAGGATTTATGTACATCTGTCTGCTTAATCTATACCTCTTTCGTGCCTGCATAACATCTGGTTGAATTGTGTTCGTTATATCAAGTACGGTCTGCCTAAAAATCAAATATTACTAATATAGATGTCGTAGATTAGAGAAATCCCTAGTGCTAACACCACAGTCTCTGAATATGGTTTCAGTGGGTGTCCAACTTCACCCAAGTTTACGGTACCAGTAAATTTTGCCCCTGCCACTCCAATTTGATATCTGACAGTTAAAATTTATTACCTTTCCACATGCAAATGGGTCCTTTTCAGTGATTCCTAAATCATCTTATACCCCATTTCTCTTCCATCATGGGCAATCTCAGTTTCCTCCTGTTGATGTTCTGGAACGTGCCCTCTCAGTCCCAGTCGCCTTAGACATCTCTTTATGTGCTTCAGGCTAAAAAGGAATCATTCTGACACAATCGTAGCTATTTGCTGTGTTATGGCTATGGTGTCCCTGTAACTCTGATGTTAAGCCAAGGGCCCTCTTTTCTGATGTGACAAGCACTGAATACCCATTTCATTTAATGAGTTATCAGAAGCAGAATTCTTATCCAAGAATATTCTCTGACATGTTTTGTAATAGTCTAATGTCGATCGTTTTACACATTATATACATCATACATGTTCAATCTGTTACGTTCCAGATATGCAAAAATATGACGACAGGGTAATAAATCCAATCGACTTACGGAACAAACATTCACATGAAGAGGAAGTCTCGGTAAGTACCCCTTCTGTCACTTTACATTTTGCTGTGCCTCGTTCCTTTCTGGATAACTGTGCCACCTTTGCTGACATATCAAGCTGTTGTTTCACTAAGTGGAAAGTATGAGGCATCAAGAGCTTCTGGTAATGGAATTCCGCAGATGAATCTTTGTATGGCACAAGCGCAAACCTCGGAACAATCTGGGGTGCAAAAAAATCTTGTTCATTTTACACAGTTTTCAATAGAAAGCCAGAAAGCCTGTTCACTAATTCTTCCAGAGACGCATGACTAGAAATGATTGATTTAACTCTCTGGTTTAAAGACTTAAACTAGTTTGTCTGGTTTAGAAAATTGCACCCATCTAACTTGGAAAACATTACCCAATCCCTGTATATCTTGTGCCAGTTAAAATTGTAATATTCTATGACGCTACATCTGCAGAACTGAGTCAATAGCTGGTTGTTTCCTTCGTATTGCTTTTGAATAGCATAATTTCTCAAGTATCACCGATACCAATTCCTGCTTGGTAGTCGTTATTGATTTTCCAAAAAGCCCTCATTTGTAAAAATCAGTTCAGAAATACTGGTCATAAGCACGGTTTGATTTCGAACATCAGGGTCATTTTTACATCCATGCTGGTGCAGTGCAGTGCAATTTGGCGATTTTTGGTTTACCTTTGTTAGCGATAGTAGCGTGGCCATTGAGCCCATTATGTAAAATTGCGGTATGTTTTTTATGTGAGCATTGGTTTCTTTCGTTTTTGGCCTAAATGACGTATTTATTGATATGATTGAAGATATGCCAAACAGTCAATGACATGGTTGGCTTCATTATCAAAAAAACTGTTTTTGGCTTGAAAATTCTTAGCCTTTGCATTATAAAATTGCAATGACCTTGATTGGGATGATAAGTTCCTTTCACACAAATGTTTCTTATGAAGGTTTTTACTAGACACGCCATGCTAACTTGTCTCTGATCTGCACATCGGTTCCATCACCGTATTAGCAAGTAGATGCCAACTTACGAAGTCCGATAACATACGAATCGATTGAGTTACTTCCTTGCGTGCAATTTCAAAAAATGAAACATTCATGAATTCCATGTTGCAGGATGACAAAATAGCTTTCTAACTCTTGAATTAATTTATGATAATCTCTTCTCTCAGTGTCAGTTGACTTGAGATTTCTTAAACTGATTGCTGCCTCTTTCACCATAACAGCTTGAATCGTTGCAGCTTTTATCTAAGAATCTTTCTTATCAAGGCCTGTATCATCGAAATAGTAACACTGTCTTTAAAGAAAGACCAGTTGTTAGGGACATAGCCCTTCAAGTCCATTGGTGCTGGCACGGGAATAGAATGATGTGCCATTTTTCCGACTACAGTACAGTAAGGTTTCAAAACTCAATTTAGCCATGTACTTCACTTCCAGTTCGGAAAGCTTCGCTTCAAATCACTTCATTCAGTGATTTTCAACGACTTCCTACTTGCACTTGGTAATCGTCATGATGTATGATATATTCTCTCCTATCCGCAACATGGAGCTTTCTTTTTGAACCTCTGACACCATGTTTGTGATGAGAGACTTCCTAGAGATGACAAGAAGAGACACTTTTGAACAAGCGAATACAGTTTATTGCTATAGATCATGGGTAAGATTTCATACGTCAAGGACCTATGGTTGAATTACATTCTTCATATTAACATAATATTTGATGGGCCTTCATCCTCAGACCCCTGTGTGCTTGGCTTAAGCTGAAGCAATACGTTACACAAAGAAACTTAAAGGCCGACCACAGTCCACCTGGCAATTTTTTGCGGTTGAGCCTAACGTGCAACAAGTAATTTCTTTGCCGATAATTCGCTGCCGACAACGTTAACCCTTCTACTGTAGTCTTGGCCTCACCGTTTAAATAACACAAAAGGTGTCTGAACTTTTCAATATCTGATAATCTGGTCTGATTATCCACTGTGGCGATAAACAGATCCCAGAAAGATTGCCACTTCAACTGACCACTAAATACAAGAATTCTTAGACTCGGTAAGTTAATCGACTGACCCGCGAAATTTGTGAATTGGTGGTGAATTGGTGAAAAGCTTTCATCCCTAATGCCAGTTCACTGAAAGCCATTTCTAAAGTGTCCACCTCAAGCTTCCGTTCACAAATGTACTCGTTGAATTCGACTGCCAAGTCTGTATAAGCTGTGGTAGACACATTGGCTTCCTCTAAGATTTGACAGTCCCAACTTTCTAAGAGTTCCGATTTTGAATTCATATTTTTCAAAAATGACCTACCTTCTACTAGATTTTCCGCGTGCAACTACTGGTCACATTTAGGCTTCAGCTTAGTAAATTGTCCTCGGTGGGCTGCACCTTGGGCTGACCCTTTGAGTTTCTCCATTTTCTCAATTTCCAAATCACTAGTAGAGGCTGGAGGACCAAATGTCTGGAATGCGGCGGACCCAAAGTAAACGACCAACACGGTGTAGTAATATGAACTCGAACGTCTAACAGCTTTATTCAGAGGACTGTATATAGCGTGCATGATTATATGGTCGGTTAACATTTTACAGTTGATTGAGAATAGATTGTGATATGACTGGATGCCAACTTGAGAATACTGTATACAAAACCATAGACTGTAAACTTATAATATATTGAAATGTAGAATATAGCATATCAGTCATGACAAATGCTGGACTTAAAAAGTTCACCATTTATTCAAACAAGTAAATGAAAATGACCACTTGAAAACTTCGCTTGTTTGGCTTTATTGGGCCTCAAAATGTTCAGTTCCCTAATTGAATCAATTTTAATCATTCATGCATAGCCAAATAACCCAAAATTTCGGTCACAGGTAGTAAACTCAGCCTATTATTTTGAAATTTCCATTACTAATCATCACACAATAATTAATTTTTAATTGACAATAATTTTGTGGGACACCCTACAGCAGCCTGAACATTCGGTTTGTATCTGCTGATTGGGATGATAGTTTGTTAATTCATGTGGAGTGTATTTCAGGTTTTTTAAAATAGTCTTGGTATGCTCGATCTACGTTATTGTCACGTAATTGCAAGGTTCGATTATTCATTTTCGCCCAGTGTTCAAGGAATGGGAAGAAAGGGCTTGACCTGACCCATCAAGACACTGCAGGATGATAATGTATGCATAGAAAACGAACCCCTAGTTGTAAATTTGTATAATGTCACAAAGTATATCAATTCCAGATTTGAACTATTTGGATTGTACGGACGATTCTCGTCGCCTAAGTTATCAAGCGAAAATCTTACATTGTGTCGTTACCCTTTTACCCTCATCGAAATAATTACTTCTCTGCATTTATTTTTGATGTCATTAAGCTTCAGAACTAACTTGACACTCTTCGGCAGATAAGTTTTCTTCCTCCTGATTCCGCTTGTTTTTATCAACTTGCTGATTTTTTAAGAACATACGGTTATATACTAACCGTTTTTTCAAAAGAAAATTTGCCGTGGTCTGAACCTTAAAATCACTTTTCTCATTTGGATCAAGGGATTTCACTTTTCTGCTAGTGCCTTGTTAGCCAAAGAAAATGAACCATGCTTATCAATAGATTCCTTCAAATGTTGGCTCCTGTAATACAGAAATGGTGTTGTTGCTCTTTGGTGGATTGGACTGACTATTGTAACGACGTTTGCCCGATTTCGCACTACGTTTAGCTTTTTTCTGAGGTGTATCCAACAACGATTCAGTTACGATTTTACGTTTTTTGCGCAGTTCCATGAGGGCACTGCAGCGCCCTTTCTTTATTGCATTCCGAAATGTTTTTGTGTGGAAATATGACTTAACCTTGCTGGTATCTAGGATGTGATCTTCGAAATTAGCCGATACATTTTGTTCTAAAAACAAAGAATGTGACAATAGAGGCCAATTTCTCTTCAGTGCGGTGGCGATCCAACCATCCTTTGATGCCCCATTCAGCGTGTTCTGACTATTTACTTCTGCTATTTTAAGACGAGTTTCCATTGAAGGAATCTTACTTTTTGGAAGATTTAGAACCCTCCACCTTTACTCATTATCAGTTTAGAGAAACTGTCTTTACTGTAACCCGAAGGCGTTCGACCAAATAATAGGAAGTTCCATCCAGTGAAAACGTTTGTTTTTGAACTGTGATATATGCAATTTTTGGGAGAACAATTCTTTTCAGTAACTAGTTCAACGTGTTCCGTGTGTCCACAGCGGAAAGACCATCATCACCTTTAGGTTGGCATGACATGAATGCCTTCTTGCCAGCCAACCTCGGGTATATTTTTGAATTTTTACAGCTGCACACATTCTTTCAGCATAGTTCGTATAGATTTTCTCTAGACCCTTCTTGTTTTCGTCATCACTTTTCGCATATTCGCGTAGTCTAGTGGCCAGTTTACGGTACTGTAACTCAAAGAGTTGTATAATTGTATCAATTGGATATGTACCACCACCCCTCGATGTTTTCTGGTAGAAATAAGTTGAATGTAAACAGTGCAAATGCTCTGGTCCCTCTGTTGATAATCGAAAGATTGGTATTTCTCCCAACGCATTGATGAGTAAGGGTACCGTGTCGATAAATTTCATCATGTATGGCATTGGGTATGACTCAGGAAATAGTAGGCCAAGCAAACAATGAAATGCGTCCGAAAGATCTACATATGATTGCAAATCAAATGTTATATTGGTCTCAAAATCTGAGAGACAGTTGGAATTCGAAGGCACACCTGCCTTTCTCTGAGGTCTTACATCTTTCCGAAGCATTTTATACATTCTCCCAAAAGTATGAAAAAGCCTTTCAAATGTTTCCTTATATGACATGGTATCAGAGGGTGACCCTGCTGTGCCCCATGCTGCCTGTTTATTGCCTTGGGTAAATCTGACCTTCGACCTGTTACCTTATTAAACTGAAGAACTGATTCCTTATTTTCTGTGGTGTAGATATTGAAACCTTCGGTAGTTAATGTCCCCAGACCAGATTCTGCAAGAATATTGTCCATAAAGACACTGTCACGGGTTAGGAATACATTGTGGCTATTTTCATGTAAATCATGGACGACATTATTTAACCAACCGGGCCCACCACAGCCGTCTCCTACATTACTCTCGAGATTGGGCCTGCCATCTTTCCCATAAAAGATTGCCAGGACAAATATATCATGCAGACCATGATACTTGACACTCCTAATTGCTTTCACGTGGTCGATGTTATTGATGGTTATCGCAACCGAATGTTTTTTTCCGTATTCTCGAGAATCTTCGTAGAGACACCAATTTTGGTTATTTTGGGGGGCCAGTAATACAACAATGATGGTAAGTACATCAAGTTATCGACGTCAATCTTCCAGCCTGTGGGAAGCCTGGTTGGTTGTAGAATAGCCCTAAATTCTTCTTTGTATTGCGATCTTAGACTTTTCACTTTGCGTGAGCTGCTAAAATGCTTTGGCATTTTTTGTCTAAGTTGGTCAAATAATCGGTCTGAAGCTTTAAAACGATCAGAAATATCGTTTAGTTCATGTGCGCTCAAGAAGGACTTGCAACTAGTTTCAACTTGACAACCAATGCCTCTCGAAATTGTAATAGGGTTTTCGGTATCATTGGGAGTCAGCATGGCCTTGGTTAAACAGTTTCTAAGAAAGACTTCAGTGCGTGTCAAAGGACATTTACTACTGAATACAAAGGTCGATAGTGTGGAGATAGGTACAAAATTCTTCCCATCTCTTTTCAGTATGATCTTTGGGTCAAGGCCAAATGATTTTAAGTAGGATGGATGCCCAATTTTGCTAGCTTTTTTCTGGAGACGAGTCAACAAATCGCCTAGACTGTAATATAGATTTGTCTGTACGTAAACTAAAATTTAATACTTCAAGATTTAAGGATTCGTAACAATTTGATGATGCCAGTGGATAATTCGGATCAGCAATGGAGGCTACTGATTTATTGGGCATTTTAAAAGGTGCAATTGCTTCGGCATTAGTTGCATATTTAGACTCCTCTGGAAACGGCATAGGTGGCTTTGCCTCATTTAATTTGGCACCAATGAGAGGATTCAAATCTTTCTCATCATTTTTTTATTCCACATACTGACATTGGTCACTGTCTAACCCAAAATCAACCGAGAAATTACTGTCATTTCGCCTGCTGTTTTTTGGAGATGATGTTCTGTATTGTATATCCGGGAGAGAATTATCGAGATTTGTTTCAAGCAATTTTTTTCATGATCTATTTCTTTAGCTTGTTTAGACGAATCAGCGGACAAAAATTCACCATCTTTAGGGACATAAATGGTATCAGGAACAGGAGTGGGGGAGTTTGGTGAATCGGGTACTACAAAGTCGTCAAAGCTACCAACATTAACATAGATGTGATGTATTTTGGATATACTCAAGATTACAAACACGAAGCCATGATTTACTAAACCGGAAGTGTCTTTATTAGTCATGCTAAGTATCGCCAGTCACATACATTACACTCCTTCCCACCAGTTGAAAACATAATATTGTGTAAATACAAAACATTGAAATAAACCAATTACAATAAACCAATTTGGTATTTTTTTTATAGGTTACACAAAATAAGATTAGGTTTCAGAAATAAGCCATCTTGGGCGGTTGATAATTCTCCCTGAAGATGTCCTCACAGCTGGAGAACTTTGAACATTAGGCGAGTTGCCAGAGACAGGCTCAAGAACTGCTGGGATCCGAAATGATTGGGAATTTGCAGCAGCAGCAGCCTCAGCCTCAGATGTTTGAACATCGGGAGTAACTGAAACAGGTTCAACATTTACAGATGGTGATACATGAACATAATTAGAACGCATGACCTCAAGTTCAGAGTTATGTGTAGGCTGTACTGGGCCTTCATTACTACTAGGTTTTCTAGACACTTCACCACATCCCAAGAAATGGTCAATGTGGCAAAATCTGATAACATTACCGATGCGCACAAGACATGTGTATGTACCTTTACGTTCTACAACCCTGCCATCAAGGTATTTTATCAACCCAGCACGAGTACTTTTAACCATTACATTGTCACCAACAGAAAACTCTAAACTTGACATGCTTGTCATGATTCTGTTTCTGTAACACCGGTTTATCTCTTACCTTGGATTGAACATCAGGTTTTAATAAAACTAATCTAGTCCTGAGATGTCTTTTCCTAAATAAGTCTGCTAAATAAGGACTTCTACCTGTTACACTGTGAGTATTAGTTCTATACATAAACAAAAAGTTATCAGGACGGTCATCATAAGATGCTTGACCAGATTTCTGCATTAGCAGATGCTTTTTAAGAGCACGTTTTACTATTTGTACACTACGCTCAGCAGCACCATTTGAGCTAGGATGATAAGACAGTATCGGAGAATACTTTACACCGTCAGTTTTCAGAAACTCAGTACACTCGATAGACCTGCTAAACTGTGGTCCATTATCTGAAACCAATTCTCTACAAAGACCTTCCCTAGCAAAAACAGATCTGAGCACATTAATTACACATGGAGCAGTTGTTGATTTCATATAAAAACATTCTAACCACTTGGAAAATGTATCAACTATTACCAAGTAATCTTTCGATTCAAGTGTAAACAAATCAATGTGAATGCGATCCCAGGGACCTACAGATGGTTGCCATGGAATCAAAGGAACCTTTGGTGGACTATTACGTAAACTTTGGCAGATATAACCATCAGCACACATTTTCTCTATCTGACTCTATTTTTTCTCTATCTAGGTTAGGATACCACATATAGCTTCTGGCCAACGCCGTGGTAGACACTATGCCAAAGTGTTCCGAATGTAGTTCCTTAAGAATGACAGATCTTAGAGATTCAGGTATAATAACACGTAGACTCCACAATATACAGTTTTGATCTACGGAGAGTTCATCTCTTAAGGCATCAAGTTATCATCTGTACAGTGGTTAGGCCACCCAGTCATAATATATTGCATTACTCTAACAAGAATTTTATCTTTAACAGTAGCCTGAGCAATATTATCAGATGTTATCGGAAGGGAGTTCAACTATGTGAAGTAGTTAATTGGCAACTCAGTAGCATCCATTGGCGATGCAGCATTTGGAAAACGTGACAGCATATCTGACATATACGCGACAGAATTTTAATCAAAGGTTTATGATCTGTAATCAATTCAAATGATCTCCCGAATAAGCATTTATGAAAATGTTTTACTCCAAATATAAGAGAAAGAGCCTCTTTTTCACCATGAGCATAATTCATTTCAGCGGTTGAAAGAGTCCGGTTACCAAATAGTATGGGCTTTTCAGTACCACCAGGAAGTCTTTTAGACAAAACTGCACTTATAGCATTAGGAGACGCATCGCAAGCTGGTTGTCAGAGGAGCATGTGGATCAAAGTGTACGAGAAGTGGTTACTTATAAGGAACTCTTTTGACTTATTAAATGCTTGGTCACATTCCTTCGACCATGTCCATGCGACACCCTTCCTGAGAAGCCTGTGCATTGGATGAAGCACCGTAGACAAATTCGGAAGAAATTTATCGTAATGATTAAGCATACCCAGATAAGTCCTAAGTTCTGAAACATTTTTAGGCTTCTGAACTGCCTTAATGGCCTCAACATTGCTTGAGGTCGGATGTATACCTTCTGCATCCACAACATGACCTACATATTCTACAGACGGAATGAAGAAACTACATTTGTCCCTATTGGCTGTTACATTAGCCTGTTCAAATCTGCGAAATATTGTCTCCAATAAGACAATATGTTCGGCAACTGTTTTTGTTGCAACTAATATATTATCCGGACTGGCTACTGCACCTTCTAAACCTACCAGTACCTTATCCATGAAACGTTGGAAGATAGCCAGAGCTTTTTTGACTCCATACGGTATACGATTAAATCTATACAATCCACTCTGTGGAAAATCATGGGTCCAAGGCCCGGAACTATAGCAGAATCAGAGAGACTCAAAAGAAGACACGTTGACGCAGTGGTTTCTATACTATAACTGAAGATACTTTATTTCTCACTAACATACAGTATGGCGGGTTGCTGGGACGCACATGTGGTCCTAATAAGCTACTCTAAACTGTTGCAGCGTGAGAACGCGGAGAGAGTGAGGAGAGCGTAAGAATTATCGACAATTTCTGTAGCAGAATTAATCGAACTTTGAACTGATTACTTTTTAAAGAGCTAAGAGATCGTGTTGTCTTACATCGTTACATGAAATGTTACACCCGGGGACTGGGAATCGGAATGGATTTACTATAGATGTGGACTAAGTTTAAGTCCCAAGTGGGCTAAAAACTGACATTGTTATAATGAGGTTGACAGTTTTTCACTAAATTGTGAAACAATTTCAAGTTTCTACATATATTTATCAATTACCAGTAACTCATTTCTTTTTAATGATGTACTGCAGCTTGGATTTTATTTGTTGTTTCTTTCGACACCTTTGGTGTGGATACTGTTGGAAGAACTTTTCAAAATCTCGACATTTAGGGTAAGAATTCTGTCTTATCTCTTCCTTAAAAAATTCCATCAATTCATCTGTCTCCTTTACAGACCATTTCATCCTCTTTGCTGTTACTGTGTGGTCTAAAATATTGTCATCACCAACATCATCACTCTCATTACTCTCATCAGTTTCATTATTACTTCAACCATTCCACTCCTCACCAGATGTATTCTCTTCCTCATCGACTGGAACTTAAGTTGTTTTCTTTGCTCGAAGAACCATTTTATCTAAAGCGATATTGTAAGGATTAAGAGAAGTGACAGTGAAATTACGCGCACTCACCGGGGATCGAACCTTGGTCTCGTACGTAGAAAGCAAGAGTACTAACCAGTAGACCAATAGAACTAGTCCACTTGGCCAGTGCTTATACAGCTTGTCCTATATGCGTAACAATATCATTATAAAAAACTGAATAAGATGTAAGAGATAAAAAGCGTAGCCCTATGATAGGTTATTACATATTAACCCATTAGCAATCAGGAATTTCACTATGTAGCATCTATTACTCCACAGAAAATTCAAGGGAATTATTGTTATTTTATAGTAAATAGTCAATGCTTTCATATGATATAATATTTGATGAGTTGGGCCTAAAAAATTGTGACTAAAGTGGCTTGGCTCATTAGGGAAACAAGGTATCATTTTTTAGCCTTAGGATTGATTTAACAGATCTCTCAAATCTATAAATATTCATACAGATTTGTCAATTGATTTTAAACAGTTCACACAATGAATTAAATACCTTGTTGAACAACTGTTTCGTGTTGGGTTTTCATTTTCTTAATAAGTATAACTCTCTGCTTTGTTTTTTTCTGTCTTTTGTTACCATGTGAACTATCTAGAAATCAGTAATTGTCATATGAAAATAACTTGCCGCTGGCAAAGGGGTTTTACCCATCAGGAGTACAGAAAAGTATATGCATATTTACTAAGTCAGTATCCAGTCTGTACATGTGTATTAAGATTATCAATTGTCAGTGAATGGCAACAGCTATCACTTCTCAATGTTCCCTCCCACCACAAAATATTAAGCTAGGGACACCATGCCCACTTAGTGAAATGCTGGACAACATGACAATTTCAATATCTAACGCTCCCCTCCACCAACCCCCCACCCCGGTACACATTTACAGACCCCAATGAACTAGGTACCAATACGTATGGAAATGCCATTATTTTGTAGTTCACCGCCCCTTGGTGAACATATGAATAAAGGCCAATGGGTCCAATACCCTAGTGTAGGATCAAGAGTATGTTTTACTTTGGAGCATGAAAATCAATTTAGTTTTTATGATATACATGGTAATGGTTTTTCCCCATAAATCACTAGCACGTGGTTGAACAACCAATACTATGTTCTGTATTTATGTTCTTGATAATGACGTCACTGGGAAAAGCCCTTCAGCATCCATTGAACTTGCATGCTGAAGGGCTTTCCCAGTAATGTCATTTTCAAAAAATAAGGTCAACCATTACTCCCAAACAACTTTATCTGATGGATGAAACTTTCCATGTTACATCCAACACCTATTTCTCTTCTAATAACAAAATATCAGCTATGTTATATCCAGTGGTTACAATTTGTGCCACCAAGAGCTAACAGAAAGTTACTCTCAGAACCATTAACACAAGGATCAAACCAGTTGATCCGAAAAACCAATCATTATAGAATATGTCATAAGCTACACATTTTCAAAAGCCAATTGACTGTTTATAAAATATGCAAAGGTACAAATATAAATGTAATATTGAATATGATTCAATTTTAATTCTCCCTAGCGGTGATTTCAAAAGTCTGGAAAGCCCCAATTCCATGTGAAAAGATGTCTGCAATGATGATGCTGACAATGATCAAATATCAAGACTAAAAGTTAAAATCAGTGGAGATTTTCATCAAAGAAACCTTTTACACATCTACGCATCTACGAGGACTGACGAGACTATGATGGCTGCCGATTGCATAAAAATTGACTAATGGAAAAATCTGTCAGATATATTTAAGACTGCATTATCATGTATCAAACTGAATAAGTACATACCGGGCCCTTGAAGTGCATCATTCAAAACAGCATCATCAATTGTGTCAACCTCTTCCTGAAGATCTTCAGTTTCATCGTCCACAGTTCCTTTATCTTCAAGTTCTAAGATTAGACATTAGAGAAATTATTGTAAGGGAGATGGAACCAGGGGTCCATGGAGGTAGTTCTCTAAACGCGGAATGCCGGGAACCGAATAGCAGGGGGAGTATAGGCATGTGTCTAGAAATAATATGCATTTTTGTTCACGCATCTTCCACATTAGTTTTATAATTTTTCATTGCATTCACAATGGTCAAACTGATTTCATAAAACAGTCAGGTCATCCATTTCTTAAACAAAGAATGGTTTAGGCAAATAGTATGTACACTAACAAATTTTAGACTCTTATTCATTCTATGAATTGATGATTTTGCTGACATACGGTGAGGGCTCTCAAAATTGTAGAAATTTTGCTTTAGAAGTATATGGTTCCTTACAAATAAAAACTCAACTAACTTACGTACCTTCCAAAGTTATGTCGTTGATGCTCATGCCTTTAAAGTTAGCAATGTCGCCGGAATCCACTGCCAGCAGTAGCCAGCAGTAACCCACTTTCGCAATTTCGACCGTGGAATCACGATAGAATTGTTTGTGAATATTCATTTCGTGGCCAATATGATTTGCCAACCACTCCAATTCCCCGTGTTTCAGGTCCAATAACTGTAAAAATGACTTTCTCAGATCAGTGGCACATTGAAATAAAAATTGCCTTAAGCATAGATGTACCCATGTCACTGTGCTACCCTCCTGAACCACAAACACCACGTGCACAGCTTAAAATGGTGCAATGTCCTCATTACGTTAAATTATTTAGGTGGACCAATGGTCTCATAGCTCACCTGAATTTTATCATATTAATAAAAATAAAACCGTTTGGTTACAACCCAGCCAATGTTTCAGAATCATAAGTTCATTATATTTGACTATAGGGTTATGTAGGCTATACAAGGACTCCTGGGTATAACAACTTCCTTATTTTGTAATTGCATGAAGATGTATATATGGTTGGAAGCAAGATAATTATCTTCATCTTGCAATGAAAATAGATAAAATTGGTAGGTTTCACTACACAGTCCGGTTGCTAGCTTTTAGTATTCTAGTTCACCACAGGGTGGCGGCGCCTCCTGGCTAACACTATGGAGGTATCTTATGTTATGGAAGGAGATATGAAGTGTGCACTTCAGATATGGGGTTGTTGTAGTCACAAAGGATCACTTATCACTTAAGCGATTCACTTGATATATCGGTGATATAGTTGATTGATAAATACACATTTTTTGTTATTAACATACCAGTGTCATTCAATTCAATACCTGGGAATTGTGTAAATTCTATAAAACTAGTACCTTAGAGCCCCATTAAACTGATACAGAAGTAAAGTGTGTTACTATCTGTGTAATAGATAATATGTGAGTGAAAAGGGATAAACACAGTCAAGGATGTGGAGATAATAATTTAAGATGACAATGTAAATGAAAATATTTGGTAAATTCACATCAACTGTTGTCACAGTATCTATCAGGTATAAAATGTGTTGTATAAAATATTTGAATACCTAGGTAATATCTAAAATTGCCAACAGTACATGATCTAAATATCAATTACGCATAGAAATCACATGAGCAAATAAACAATATATCATAAACTGACTTATTGCTATCTTAGCATTAAAATGTAAAAAAATAAAATTGTTAAGAATTAACTGAGTGCAACCTGGTACTCATATACAAGGTACTGAATGTCCATTATTTAGGATATTCGGGTTAAATTGTTTGTTATCAGAAAGTTGATATTAGCTATGTATACTTATTGACTATTGTATAGACCATCAAGTATTTGTAACAGTACCAGCGATTCGCAAAATGAGAGGGGTAAAGAGTGTTCCGCTAGAAAAGATACTGTGAATGCCTCCGCATGAGACATTCTGTCTGCATTGGACACAATAACTGGTTGCACGATTCTAGTTTGAGGCACATCGGCACCCATAACGTTTGGCGCAGCACCATACGGTGCAGTAGGGGTCTGGTCGTCATCCTCGTGAACGGGCCCACGAAATTCAGCCGGCAAACATTCGTTTTTCCGAAGATCATCGCATATCTGTCGGTGCTTTTTTTTGTTGGCGTGCGACTTTAAGTCTTTCTTCCCGCTAGCTCCGTATTTTATGCGATCTTTGCATATAGTACAGATAGCAAACCCAGCCAAGTCAATTTTTCTTATGTATTCCGAGAGAAAATTGCCGTGGTCGTCTGTTTCCTCGAGCCATTACCAGGCAAATTTATTCTTAATCCCATGATCTATTTTGTTTATATCAGCCGTCGATCCCTCTACGATCTTATACTCCATTGTACTTGTGTCGACAAATTCTATGAATGGAATGCCGTAGGCTACTCGCGCGCCGAGTCAATAGATAATTGCAACAATGTGTGGCAAAGTAACGAGAAACAAATGAATTAGAATGTATGTGTGTATCTCCCGGAAATTGATATCGGCAAATAAGAATTCCCGGAATTCCGGGAAAACCCGGAAAAGTGGCAACTATGAAAGTATGGCGCGATAGCTTTATGAAAGAAGATGGTTATCCTCCGCTATTGCAGTAGGTGACTCTTATTTCGCCCCAAGATCACATGATAATCTTTGGTACCAAATAGTTTCTTTCTTGCATTGCACTGCTTTAACTCATATACTCACTTTCTGTTGTAGACAATGCAAAAGTTGATAGACACTAGCTTCATCAACTATTGCCCTGCTGGCTAACGTAAATGCATTTCCAGTAAATGACATCATCCAGGTCACTGTCCCAGTTAGCATCCGAGTATCCTCTTAAAGCGATGTCATCACTTTGTACACAAGCGCTAAGTCCATTGTGCCGTTCAGATAACGCAACACTCGTTTAGCCGCAGTCAGATGAGATTCTGACGGCTCACTGCAGTTTTAAGAAATTAATCTCACAACTTGAATTATATCTGGTCGTGTAGCAATAGTTTACACACAAGTTTCTCATTTCCGGTTTGAATATATCCCTCGGGTTGATCCATATATATAGTCTTCATTCATTTGGTTTAAAAACACCGTAACTACATATCAATCTAGCAACTAGCTTGGCTTTATGTCTATCAAAGTTTCTATCCTCGCCAATCTTAGCCTTAAAAACCCACTTGCAACTGACAGTTTTTCGGCAGCGCGGCAGTCCTCCCATGTCTCATTATCAATTAGAGATTTATATTCCTAGAGGTTAGAGGTTTATATAGAAATTGATAATGTTTTGTGACTGAGATAAGGTCGCAAGCGGGACCTTGATCTCGGTGATCGAATTACCCCCGTAGAATATGTGAACTGACCAAGGCTTAAGAACGTTAGTTGAGTGCAGTCTGGTTCGAGGATATTGAACGGATGTGTCCAAGATAAATGAAAATATGTTGTGTATAGATGTGGAGGGTTGTGTATATTTATCCATCTCTTTTGTTACAAAAGTCCTTAAGTGAAAACCTTAAAAACTCTAAAAATGGTGTCCCGTGACGAGAAAGAGAGTGAACACTGCAGTGGCATTGGAAGTACAGCGACTGCAGTGGCGAATGCCGTGGCAATAATTGACTGAATGACATTTCTTTTTTTCTGTTAATACCACATTTTTGAAGAAATTAAGTAAATTGGCCGCAGCAATATTTAGAACCTGTCAAAAATCGGCATTTGGCCGTGGCAATCAAAAATTGCTTCCAACGCCCCTGCACTGTTGTACTCTAACTATGGAGTGTGCTAAAGCCTATACCAGTGGTTATAACCGCGGCATTTCACTCTCAAAGAGCCAGCATCAACAACAATATAATTGATACTGACAGCTTTAAGCGGTCAAACTCTCAGTGAGCATCACTGCTTCGCTGGACCCCAGCTGCTTGTTACTATGATTGCAGGCAAGAGTGAATAAAGAGCAAATCTTTTCCAGACTTAACCCAAGAAAATGAAGTAATAAGCAATGAAAATTCAGTTTTGAATTCTTGTTTCATTCAAGAGTGAATATTTTCGCTGGAAGCTGAAGTCAGTGTTTGCATTATGAAGTGTCAAAACCAATTTCCAAGTTGAAAGATTATATTTAGCCGGTGTTTTTAAGCAAAACAACAGCGCTCGACTCATGAGATTATTCCAGATGACTTAAAATAATATTATCCACACACTCTGAAGAGTTTATAGGTGTACAAAATCTATAAGATTGAATTTGCCACACGGCATGATTATTCCCAAAATGAAACTAAAAATTCAAGAAAGGATTTAGTAAAAATTATTGGTTTGCTATATCCTTTAATGAATGGTCAGTTGATGGTATATTATTCTTGAATGCAGTAGTCTCTTGACCTCAAGGCTGAGTGTTAGAAACCACAGGGATCCAGATATGTTAGTGTAACATCTCATTGATCCACCGCGGTCATAACTACTGGGATAGACTTTAGTACTCTAATGAAAGAGTGCGCACGTGTGAAGATAATGAGCAACGGTGTTTATTGTCTGCAACATTTGATGTAACCGGGTGGTGAACACTGGGGAATGTAGGACATTATTATCACAACGTTGGGTTTTTGTGACTGAAGGTGACTGAGTCTTCCTGGCACTTTTTGGTTAGTTTTAAGAAAGGACTGTTGATCAGGTTTTCCTTATATGTTTAAAGTATGTACGAGTTTATTCACGGTGCGTTCTCTAGTTTGATGGTTTGCGGCCTGAGTTGTGGCAGCCCCTGCTTAACAGACGTTCATTCTTCGGCTTATCAGTCTCGTGGGCTGCGTGCGGTACGTGCTGTTTCAGCATTTTGGCTTTCTTGTCCACTTGTTGCAATTGCTGAGTAGACGTGCTGGGTAGTTCGAGAATTTCAGAGCCGATGGCTTCGGTTTTTTTCTTGTTCGTCTCGGCCTTTAACTCGTGATACTTTATGGATATGCGCATCGAGTCGTGGCTGGTCTGTTGGAGGCGCTTATGCCAATCTTTCGAAAAATCTGGCATTTTCTCTGCTTCCATTATTCTTAATGGTAGGTGGATTCGGTAGTGCCGCGGTATTTTTGCTGGCCACTAAGCCGATTCTAAGTAGAGACACCTTGTGTTTGTGTTGGTGCATTATTCTATGGGCCTCTTCGCACATTCGTTATAGCGAGCCCTGTTGGTGAGCCATTGTGGTAGTGCCAGATGTAAAAGCAGGAGCAGCATCTGGTGGTGAGTTTAGGGGTCATTGGGCCTGCGGTGCCGTTACAGGTTGGGCAACGCCGTCGGGTTCATAACGGTGGAAAGATACCCGATGAGTGTAAATGAGTTTTCTGATTTTTTACAAAATAAAGAAATATATAGATTATTTATACATCAATACGACGTAATTATTTCTTAGAGGATTTTCTTTTTCTTGATTTCTCAAGAAAAACAAGGCATGCCTTTTTGACGGATTTTAACGAAAGTTCTTTCCGTCTTTTTTTTGGTCAATCTCTCGGATTCTTTCAGTTTCAGTTTTTCTTTCTGCCTTTCTTTGTCCTCTTTGCGTTTATCAAAACACTACAATATTCTTTAAATGCAGATCTCATGTTATTGCAGAGTTTTGAATCCATTGGGTCATTCAAAACATCTGTTCTTCTGAAATACTGAACAGAAGTTTTTCCACTGGCTCGCAATTTGTACTTAACAGATTGTACAGCACTGTAAGTCTCTATATGCATCTGTCCGGATCTCTTGTCAATCACGTCTGACATTACATTAAATGAACCTTCAACTTTGAGTCCATGGAAACACGATAGCACCGCTGCAACAATTTTAAAAAGATTCGGATATGCCCCTGTCTTATACACATTACACCACCATGTGTCCACCCCATCGCATTTTGGATCATACGGTATCTTAGAAACAGCCAGATCTGAGTGGAATTTTCTCACCTCTTTTTCATAACATTCAATTTCTTCTGGCTGAAGAATAGTTGTCAATACTTTCTTTGGGATTTGAAGCATGTATTTAAGCGCATTAGTACAGCCACGACAAGCAGGGTCTTCACTAGAAAAATACAAGAGGGCCATATTCTCAAGAGGCATTTTCATAATGAGGTTATTTTCCACAATCAACATACTCTGTAGAAATCATGTTCAAAAACTTAACGAGGAGGGAGTCGTCTTTCCTAAGTCCTTCTAACAGTCCCTCAGCTTTACTGCCAATAAACATCTCTCTGTCAGGCATTTTGGCTTCATGACCTAGGGAGTCATCCAGACGAACCAGTTTCTGACCAGATGCTGCTTTACAGAGAATCTCTTGTTTAACAAAACAGGAGAGAAAGTCCCTGACTATGTCAGTTATCATGTCATATAAAACTATATCATTGGAATTGACCTTTAGGCCTCCTATAAGCTTCTACTACAGAAAAAATAATAGCAAAAAGAATCAATGGTAGATCACAATATCCGTGATAAAACGATACGAGTAAAATCCCACAATAAAAGAATTAGATGATAAAATATTTATTAAAACATATAAGAAATATTTCGGGTGGTTACTACCACCCTTCTTCAGTCTAAAATGACTTGCCAAATACAGTATTAATACATGAAATATGAAATAGGACACGAATCGCTGCACATTACGTTATGGGGACTAGAGCACTGACATAACTTGAAAGAAGTATATTATGGGGGCTGAAACCATTATTGAGGTTGAAAGAACGATCGGAATGAGTAGTAATCAAAGCAGATTCAACTATATGTCGTTTAGTGCGACTACTGTTGGGAAAGATAATATTGGCTCCAGAAAAATCAAAATTGTGTCCGGTAACCAAAGAATGGGAGACTACCCCACTTTCTAATTTAACCCCATGAGGGAGGCTGGTGAGGATGTAATTATTTCACTCATCCGTCATAGGTATTGTTTCATTTTAATACCTTGTGATTGTTTTGATTGACATTGAAGTGTAAGTGAATATTCACTTACACGAAGCCTCCACATGCGCGCGGAGTGCTACACCACACACACACTAAGGGTGATGCTGTAACCTGTGCACGTTTGACATGAAAATAGACTGAATAATCGTAGCAGAAGATGAGCGCTGTGTTTTCTGTTCGATAGAATTTGTAATAAATTGTAATTTCTTGTGACCTGAAAATACTAAGCAACAAAGTATAAGGTCTGTCGAGGTAGATTTCAGTATAACCTGACCAACCCGACTTCAAAGGTACCGAGTGAAAACTTTTTTCTGGGATTCATTGAAATAAATTTGATTTTTAATAAAAACAGCCGACCGACCAACTGCCGACTATGAGCTACGTATATGTTTGACTTCAAGTGTGCATCGTGTGAAAACATGCCTTGACATGTGGCCTAGTTTAAGTTTTCCAGGAAACTGGCAGTGTTCCAATAAGCTGCCATTCATTCTATTAAAGCTGGTAACGTAAAAGCGCGCACATATTCAATGTACTGTTTCATTCTTAACACCGAGATGAAGCCAGGAATGGACGAGGTTATAATTTTAGAATAATTCTTGAAATCTACGCTATTAGACAAATTTCCAGTGCACAACGTAGATGATTTTTTTGCGATATTGTTTCCATGTAAAAAAGCCCAAAGGTGAAAAATGTGTTTTTTTTGCCCAAAAATTGTGCAAAAAAATATCTACCTACCTACCGACTCATCCTGTGAAGTTGAGTCGGTGTTGCAGCGAACAGACGATTATTTCGGGATGACCTTATTTGAATATTTTCTCATTTTGTGAAACTAGAATAGTTAAAAAATAGTTTCCCTGCCGCGCCTACCTGTACCCTACAAAATTTTGGACGTGGACCGTAAACAAATGTATATCTTTGGTCTCATTTGAATACAAAATAATTCTTTAAGAAAGATAAAATACAATATAAACTTGTGGAACTTTGAGGTCTCGTATTAAAAAGATTTTTCAAGCATTGCCCTTATTGCAAACAACCTCTAGCTTTCAAGGTAAACCACACTTTGCCCATGGGCAATTTATTTACACTACTTTGATTTGTATTGCTTCAGTTTTTGCCCAATTTTTTTCGGATCTGAGCTGCAGTCACCCCTGATTTATGCTTTAGAACATGATCTGGAACGAGACAAAATAATAAAACATATTAATTACTACACAAAATTCCAATCAATAAATTGCCTGCAGCCAAAACAGTGCAAAATCAGAAATGGCACACGTTACATTGTACAAAGTGTGTGACCCTCAAAAGCTCCAGGCTTAAGGATTCTGATCAAAATGACCCGGCACAAAGAAGGCGACAAGAGGACAGCCATGTTGTCCTAGCTATCCAATACGTCGTGTGATGATGGGTGGTAGAGGGCGCATAATAAACATTGCAGCCACCTAGTGACCGATTACATTTTTGTTACACTAACTGCTTTCTTCATGCGGGCTTAATGTTATGAAAGAAAACCCTTTAGAGGGAAAATTACTCATGATGAGGGTCGATAATTTAGGATCGAGGAGCTGATCTGGGTGAAAGACCTTATCGGCTCCAAATCCAGTTGAGCTTTTGTCTGTCATCTCTTCCAGAGTAAACAATGCCTCCATTAACTGACATGTGAGGCGACCATATTCCCCATGTGCCGTTAACCGTTCTATCGCAGTTTTAGTCTCACCCTCTATGAGTGAGTAAACTTCCTAAAAGAAAAAGAAAATTCTTAATAAAATATGAATTGCGATAAAACTTGAAATGGCAGAACATTAACAACCAATATATCAACTCACGCCGTTGGATGATCCATTTGCTCCTGGCTGGAATTGAAGAATACATAAGATTGGCACCTTACTGAATCAGTAATTTGAACTAGGGGCCCAGGGATACCAAACCTTCTTGGGAAGTGGTGTGAAATGCTAAAAAAATCTGACAATATACATTCAATGCTCCTGGTGAACATATGTCCTGAAACCAACGAATTTGAAACTCACCACAATCATATAGCATGTCATGGGCTACAATTTTCAAATGGATTGTGATGTGCCTAGGTACCAATACAGGTTCATTGTCTCAAGCTCAGGTGAAATTCAAGCCATTTCAAGCAAGATTTATATCATTTTCAAGCTGTTTTTCCAGGCATGTTGGAAGCAATTTTACAGTGGAACCTTGTTAATACGATTCTGTTTGACGAAGACAAAACTCATTTATTACGATGATTTCCAGCATGTCCCAGCTAAGATATGTGTAACAATCATGATTTGGATAATACGAAACCCACAATTTCACATTTTTCCACAACATTCATATTAACGACGTTCCACTGTAGTTGCTTATGTAGACTGTTGTATGACTTAAAAAACTAAAACAAAAGCAAAAAATCAATCACTTTCTAATCATAACATATTCATTTTTAGGCCAGCCGTAGGCTGAGCCTATTACTATACAAATGGAGCGAATTTAAATGACATGGTTTCCACACAAAAGGCTCTTTTGCTTGCCAAGTGAGGGCATATTCGAACAAATCACGTATTTAAGCGTAATCCATTCTCGGAATCGTAGCGAGCAGAATTTTGAAATAGGGTCTCATAAAAATGTTTTCTGCATTTTTCACGAAAGTTAAATCGGGAAAATTTCAATTTTTATCAGCCAATCAGGAAGTTGTGTCTTCCCTGTGATTGGTTTATCTGAAAATATCAGCAGCTGTTCACGTGAATTATCGCGATTTCATTACTGGCGCTTTTGCGCATGACGTCATGTATCAACAAGCGACAATACTTCCGCGTTCGCTACGTGTTCGCTGATTGGCCCATTTACTGGGAAATTCCACAGAAGCCTAATGTGGTTTGTTACAAGCGCTGTGATTGGCCCGACCCGATTCTGGCATGGCTTTAGCTTTAGCTTCGAATCCCTTGACGGGTGAAGATGATGGATCCTATCAATATCTATTGAAACAAATAAGTTTCCCGGTTGGGCAGCCGCGGATATCTACCGGAAGTGTTCCGGTTCGATATTTCGAGGTTTCTTTGAATTTTGGAGTGATATTGAAATCCGGTAAATACCAGCGGTAGATTGTGAAAACCCATTGCATGATATTTGTATTACTTAATCAACGAAAAGCGTCAGGGCCGCCCCAGGAGTTTTCGTGATTCAAGTAGCGCAATAGCCTACTTCTTCGTGTTCGTCCACCTCAATTTTCACTCCGCCGATCTCTGACACGGCTCTGTCCCCGTCGGCGCTGTGATTGCACTTTCGTACCACCAAAATTTTTTATTTCTATATCGGGGAGGTCTGGAGAATAAAAAAGTCAAAATTTGGATATCACATAGGCCTGATTTCATCGAATAAGTCGACCATGGTCGTTACGTTTCCGTACTTATTACCACCTAAAACCGTCTGAACAATTTTGTCACAACCAACATTTCGTTTACAGAAATCAGGTGTTCACGTGAATCCGCGGTATCGTCTACTGTTTTACTTATTTTTAGGAATTTTTATTTGCTCTACAGAAAATTCATCCTTGACAATTGCGCAAGGTTCGCGAAAAAAAGGTTTTACCAAATCGGGTGTATGACCTTGATATGCTAATTAGCCATGTGCCCGAATTGCAAATTCAATCAAATTTTATTCTGCCAAAAAATGTTAAATACAATTCGCTTTCCGAGAGTTAATGGTATGCTGCATGGAACTAAGTTGTTTTGAGATGGGTCTTGAAGCTATTGAGGTCGAGAGATAACCATCTAGATAGTTCGTGAGAGTTCCAAAGTTTTGAAGACGCTTCAAGGTAATGTCTTGATATTTGTTTTATACGTGTATCTACCCTAGACACATCTTCAGGCAGAAAACTGGCCCTGTCAGATTCAAGATGGCCGACTGGCAGCCATTGTTGTTCGCCAAAATCAGCACTTTTTACACATTTTTGAAGTTTTCGAGGGAAATTTTGAAGACACTTTTATCAATAACCTTGATCATTCGTATATATTTGTATCCCCCGAGGGCCCATCGGCATGAGAAAAATTGAGTCGATCGGACTCAAGATGGCCGTACTGTGACCTTTTTTGTTCCCAAAAATGTCAATTTTGGCCTGAATTCTGAGTACTGTAGCTTTCTAATGGTGCGCCATGTTTCATTGCAATTTGTAATGGGTATTCTTTGGAAAGGGATCTTTTATATCCGAGAGGGTATTTTTGACCAGGCAATTATGACGCACTTGGCAGCCATCTTGGGGTCATCAGTACTCATTCGTAGGTGGAAAAAAAGTTTTTCCACATCATAATTGATACTTAAGCATATTTTGATACTATAATCAATTGGAAAGTTGTAGCTCATGACATGTTCTATGATCGAGGTGAGTTTCAAGCTCATTGGTTTTTTATGGCCACCAGGGGGCGTTGAACAATACAATAACTTAGTATTTCTATATTACATTTGTTCCTGCTGTCTGTGTTAACACACGATTTTACTATGTAAATGATATTGAGCAGGGAGCGTATATTGATAAATATAACCCACAGATTACATCATTTATAAAAAGCAAATCTGACAGGCTGGCCATTGTGCCCCTTGGGGCTCTTGTTTTATTTTTTTTTCATTTCAACCAGGTAGGAGTACCCCAGTTAAAGTACATCACATCATATTCTAAGAACCCGAACTTTTGCTCAGATAGGTTTAATACTGATTAAAATCACATTTCGACCCGGTTAGATTAAACGATAACAAATAACTTCAAAATAACAAATACTTCACAAACTAACAATTTCAGCTAACTTTAATAACTAGGGGTACAGCGGCACCACGCCCACTAGATTCAAGTGGAAAACACTACATCTTAAACAGTACATCTTAAAAATGAAATTGCACAATTACCAGGTATGAGAATTGTAACTCGTAACATATCTACAAATTGAATGTTAGCACAGAAGTTAGCATCAGAAGTTATCTTATGAATGATTAATCTAAACAGTATAAATCTACGAACCTGTGCCTACAGAATTTTTGTGGAAATCTGCTTGAACCAGTGACTCTCAAAATCATCACGTCTAGCTGGTGAGTCTTTGAACAGATGATAAAAACTGGTGAGAAGTGACTCAATGTCCCATTCCGAAGCAGAAGATCCAGCTTTAAACGCGATATGGATAATATGTAGTCCACAGCTGCCAATGTTTAACATTGAGGTGGAAGTATTATACTCCTCACTGATGTACTTGGCAAACTTCTCGTAGAACAACCAATTAGGTCCGTCCATCGAGATCTGAAATGCCTTTGAATAATCCAAATTGAATTCTGACTGAAAATGGTTTAACATATACGTTGCTCTGGCATGTCTGATAAATGCCGAATTATAGTTATGTGACACTACGCGATTGTGGTCCCAAAAACGTAAATGCAGATCGAGTTGTTTTTTCTGAATCTTCTGATTGAGTGACTCATCGAACAACAGAACATACTGTTCATTGCCAACCTTGGCGGTGAACTTATCTCTCAAATATGGATAGATCCCAAATACTGCCAAGTATTTACATTTATGCTCACTAAACGTAAATTTTTAAACTATTTCTGAGTCTGTAAACATCAGCTTGAAAATCTCTCTAACATCTTCACACGATTTAAATGATTGGTGACTGTTCACAGTTTTGAGTGCCCATAAAATTTCTGCCCTCATAACGGTCTCCTTGGTGACGAATCTTTCTAGTGATGATGCTGAACTTGGGTTTGCACTCGTGGACGGAACACTGAAAATATTTAAAAAATTGTGTTGTAAGATTGGTGATTATTCAATAAGTGTCTTAGGCAACAATAATTTGGATGCACTGTCTCTGATTGAATAGCATCAATTAAATTTTTTATGGGAATCATTGAAATAAATTTTATTTTTGACTACATACGGACCGACTGACCTTATTGAACAGTCTTTCCAATAATGTATTTGTTTCACATTACAGACCAAATTTAATTTGCAAGCTAAATGTTAAGAACGATATGGATTGGCTATGTTCCAAGTATACGTCAATCAATTGATTCAAAAATAGGCCTTCGCTACACACGCGCGTATATTTTTGTAACGGTAGCCATAAAATCTCACGTACATGTTTCTATTGTGGTCTTTCGTTGTAGTAGTGAAGAAATTTGTAATGTCTAATGACTTTGTCGAGGCTCCGATGCTTTCAATGTGGCTCTTACGCTTCGTGTGTGATTTCAATGCCGAAGCGCCCATTTCTCTCACATCGATGCTCGACATGCATATTTTGCACCATGCTACGTACGGGTTGTCGGTCGGCTGCACCCAGTCTCTAAATTCAGCGTGGCACAACCAACTCGACTGAAATTTCCCCATGTTTACTAAGACCAGACGAGCTGGCGGTCGAGGAATTCTGTTGTCTCGAGACACCGTAGAGTTACACCACAAGCCGCGGTGAACTTCACTAAAGAGTTGCGCGATTCAATACAATTCAATTAGGTTTTTATTGACGCTAAAGACATGATGCATGCGTGGAAACGACTCGAAAACGTATTTTATAGGCGATTACATCAAAAAAAATTCCCGAAAGAGAAAATTTGTTATAATCAAGCATTTCAAGCCATACTTTTTTATTTCAAGCAAAAAAAATTATTTCAAGCTTTCAATCTATTATCAAGCTGTTTTCAAGCGCTTGAATAGCATTTTTCAAATTCAAGCCATTTCAAGCGTTTCAAGCACCGCGACAAACCCTGCACTATATTATGGAAATACTATACGTTATTCCGTTATTAAATGCCCCCTGGTAACCATATACAAACAAAAACAAATTCAAACATGTAAGAAGGTCTGTGGACAAATGTGAGATGGTCATGTAGAAATTTCTGATATCGAAGCTAAAACAGTGATGCAAACTAGTCACACTACAAGTGTCATTCAATGCGCAACTTTTTCAGAAAGAATTAAGATGAAATTACCATTGTAGGTTGCATTGTGATGCTATGGTCCTCTTGCATAAAAAGAGAAATGTTGTCACAAATTTAATTGTTGCTATTAAATAATGCTTGATGAGAAAACTTAAGAAAAAAGGACATTGCCATTACCGACACAGTAGAACTCACTTAATTCGGATACCAGAGACTCAGTAAAATGCTGGATATGTAAAACGGAATCATGCTTAATAATTCAAAAGGTTCCAGGTAAAATAGACCAAATATTTCATCTGAATTTAGTGAAAATCCGCATTGAAAAATCTGAGTGAGTTGTACTGTATTAACTGCTTGAATTTGTGTAGGATTCTTATATAGCAAGTGACTCACCAAGAGCAAATCATCCTTTTTCGGTTCTGAAACTTGGATTGCTAAAAAGGAAGAATAGAGTGAGCGATTCCACTAAAAAAATTTTTAGAAAATATAATGATTAACAAGAAACGAAAATTAACACTAACAGTTGAATTGACTGGTGCTGCAAGCACAATCGCAAGTCACCTGAAGATTGTCTCACACAATTTTTGGCAATTCCCTTATTATTTTTTCCTATAAAACATAAACCTATCATACAATAAAAAATACTATAATATCACAATGCTTCTAGTGTGATTACGTAAGTTAAGAGAAAGAGAGAAATACGGAAGGCCTATTTGATGTTGAAGTTGTAAGTTCAACCTCATAATTTTTTTAATCAAATATTCCTTCTCAGAATTTATCCGCTGCAGGTGGCTAACCTGGAGACCTGATTCCGCCCAACTCAGCTTGTTGACATATTCGTCTGCATCAGACGAAGAGGGTGATGGCGATCTCTTCCTTTTCTGTGAAAATCCTAAAACAAGTTGTAAACTTGAGAAAATTGAAGATGCTTAATACTTACAGCTACGTCATTCGGTTTTTTCACACGACTCTCTGGGACTATTTCTATCAGGCTACAAAGAAAAAAAAATGCAGCTGCGACCCAGGCTGAATTTCACCGCTGTGCAACAAAGATTCGAATTCCACAACCCTGGATGACCTTGTCTATTAATTGACCATCTTGTTTAAGAATATGAAACAAACTTTAGTCAGAAAACTTACCAATAAATTGGCTGATGTTGTTAGAGTGCATTTGGAGAAGTCATGGTCTCTAACTACCATTATCTGATTTGCACCAAGTATAACATGCTTTCCATGTTCTTCAGCTGCACGAGGAAATTATATCAAACTTACACAAAGGCATCACTTTGAGCAGAACCCTATTTAATAGTATTGGGAAGATTTGATTAAAATCATTGCCGCAAGGAGGCTGACATGAAAAATGACATTATCACTCTAGAGGCTGCAATTGTTGACTGATCCTTCTTCATAGGGACTTCGAAGGTATGAATCATATATTTTTTTACAATTGTATTAGGCCATTGTGAGTGCTTGGCTCGGGCTGTTGGCTGTCTACCTAACGTATGTTAAATCTAACGTAATGCTTAAAAGGAAAAGAACGGTAAGAGATTCCACTGAAAATTTAAGGAGAAAAATATTAGCAAGAAACAAAAATCAACACTTACAGTTGGTAAATTGACTGGTTCTGCAAGCACAATCACAAGTCACCTGATGATTGTCTCTGATAATTTTGGGAAAGTCGCTTATTATTCTTTCAGGTAGTCCTAAAAAACATAAACCTATCATAATATAAAGAATATTACACTATCACAATGTTTTTAGTGTTAAAGTGTAACTAGCATGCTCAGAGCAACTTCGCGTTTTTATATTCTTAATATATCACAACGTAGGAATATTGTTGAATTATCATTGTTTTGTGGGTCGAAAGTGAATTTTAGAGCACTTTTGCACGGAACAAAGCATTGTCTGCTCTTTGATTTTTCAAAACGCAGATAGCAGCGCCCCTATGTTGACATGACACTAGTTGAACATACACCGCAGAGACAACATCATGGCTGAGTATTATAGCGACAGTAGCGAAGTAGATTCAATCCATATTTGCGATAGTAATTCATCGGGTGAAGAGAGTTATGATGATGGATATGGTGGCCCAATTCGTGCTACGATACTGGGGTATCAATTTGAACCGATGGCCGAAAAAAATACGCGTGAATCGAGCGATGATGTGACGAACAACAGCGATGGTGAAGAAATCGATGATATTTGGCGTCAGCGGATGGAAACCACCGATTGGTAGGTAGATTTGAGGTCGTACCGTTATATTGTATACGTACTGTATTTTCATTAAGCATGGTCTACATTTATGGTTGGTGGGGATGAAATTTAACTGGATTCACTGCACGCGATGACAATGTTTTTGTTTACACGAACGTAAATTCAATTTACTTTATTGATCTTTAAAAATCACATGTTCACTCCGATTAAGTCCTCCCTTCCAATTTGAACATATTAACTGTCCGCTTTTCTCTTTCCCTTCACTCCTTCGTGAATAAGTATGTCAAAGACTTCCTATAAGTCAATCTTAAATTTGAAATATTATTATTAACAGGTGCGACTGTCAATGTTGTGAAATAATGGAGACTCCAGAGGAAAATGCCTGCTGCAACGAGAAGGGCCCAATCCTTGCAAGGATTGAAAAGTGCATCACTTGCCATCCGGGGTTTCGTTCAAACTGTCTCGACATCTGGGTGCTGGAGACTGTGTATTATCAATAGAGACAGCAATACAGAGCCCAAGTAGATGGAGAAATAAATGAGTAAGTTATAATTCAAGGTGACTTTAATCAATACATAACTGTTGACATAACAATCATAAATGAAATAATTAAATAAATTTCACATAAAAAATAAATTTAATAGCTTTTTCTGGAATACGATACTGTTTTGAATGTTAAAAAAACTTCACATTTGGTTCATGATCTGTACATTCTCAATTGCAGGAAATATCGTTATGTGGCATATCGCCAGCTAGTTCGTTTGTGCTGGGGGTTCCTCGGGAAAAATAACCGTGTTCCATTACCAGCATGTGCCCTGGAAGTAATTCGACAGACGTTTCCGGCAATCGGCGACAATGTTGCATTCAAGTACCCAGATTTGGATCAGATAACTTGAGATATTCATTGAAACTATGTATATAATCAGACTTGTAAATATGTGTATATAAATATAGATTGTAATATGAATATAATGTACAGAATACGTATTAATTGTCAATGAGGAACCGGCAGAACTACTACCACTTGCGGCGCCACTGTCAAGGGAGACATCCGATTGCTTTGTCTAGCAAGTTATCACTAGTTCAAATGAAAATTAAATTACACTAAAACTACGCTAAATAGCAATGGAAAGTGGTCAAACTTCACCATATAGTTCATTAACATTTCAAGAATTGAAAAATAAATGTCGTGAGAGAGGATTGATGGTGTCAGGCAAGAAAAAAAGTCTTGTTGATCGGTAAGATTTTCAGTTTTGGGTTCTTCTGGGTTTGCTTTGAGGTTAATATCGGCCAAGGCCCTACAGCACACTGTAAACATGTTGTGACTGTTTTTTACGGTGTAGCGTCCTTTAAGAAAACTTGGACTATATTGACTGAAGTAACCTGTACTCAAGTGAGTTCAGACATAGATACCCTGAAACAGTGTGTGCCTTATGAGTTTTGAAATCTAATTATAATTTATTTTGTTCAAGGTGCTTCAGAAATTTCATCAGTCTAAACCGCATAAAGGCAGTCCAGTGAAAACCAGACAGTTGGAGAAGTCAGAGGAAAGTCGAAAACCCTGATATATGACCCACGCCCCATTAAACTGAGAAATATTCCAGGAAAAACTGACCGATTGAGAAATTTGGTTATAAATATTCAGGTTGGTTTTTACGTTAATCCCTGCTTTGTGAAAACATTTTTATATACACTAGTCTCATTAGTCTCATGTACAACAGATTCTTTTGTTGATTTCAGGATGGAACTAGGAGGCCTATAATGCAACTTTTTCCACCAGTTGATATCGAATCTTTAGCGATGGATCACGACTACTCCAAATTATCAATGGAAGAAGACTTTCTTGTTAAATCCAAGGTGATATTTCATTCAATTACAGCTTTTTATTGTTAAAACATTGAACATGCACATGTAACATAATTTTGTTTTTTTTTTCAAGTTTCATCCATCACGGACTGTGAAATTGCAGAAATCAAAACGAATACAAAGGCTCAGAGTGATTCTAAATTATGGAAAGCCGAGCGCCAAAAGAGGATCACTGCGTCGAATTTCGGAACTATTTGTAAGATTACTGAGCGGAGAGACGTGGAGGCATTATTGAAAAATATGATGTCTTCAACTGATATAAATAGCAATGCTTTACAGCATGGAAAGAAATTTGATAAAATAGCTATTCGGAAATTCGAAAAAATGACTGGATTCAATGTTGATAAATGTGGTTTGTTTGTATCGAAACAGAAACCGATGCTTGCAGCTAGTCCGGATGGCGTTATTGATGGGGACACTCTAATCGAGGTGAAATGTCCATATTCAGCTCGCAATTTTCACATCAATGAAACAACAGTGCCGTATCTTTCGAAGTCAGGAACTTTTTTCAACCTGAGTAAAACTCATCCGTATTACTATCAGGTACAAGGACAAATATATTGCTCCGACAAAACGCTGACGAAATTTATTGTGTACACATTCAAAGACATCCAGTTCATAGATGTCCCATATGATGAGAGTTTCATTTCTTCAATGTTATCTTTGCTGGATCGATTTTATCTCAAATATTTCCGAAATGCTCTTATAAAAAAATATTTTTACAAGAACACAAGATTGTACAATTTTTGAATAAACTTTATTGTATAAACTCTTTAGTGACATACATTTTGCATTTCAAATTTATTTATATCTTTAATTATGCATCCAGAGGAACAATAGATTTTTAGGCCAGATTTTTAGGCGAATTTAAATGACATGGTTTCCACACATAAGGCTCTTTTGCTTGCCAAGTGAGGGCATATTCGAACAAATCACGTATTTAAGCGTAATCCATTCTCGGAATCGTAGCGAGCAGAATTTTGAAATAGGGTTTCATGAAAATGTTTTCTGCAATTTTCACGAAAGTTAAATCGGGAAAATTTCAATTTTTATCAGCCAATCAGGAAGTTGTGTCTTCCCTGTGATTGGTTTATCTGAAAATATCAGCAGCTGTTCACGTGAATTATCGTGATTTCATTACTGGTGCTTTTGCGCATGACGTCATGTATCAACACGCGACAATACTTCCGAGTAGTTTCCCGGTTGGCAGCCGCGGATATCTACCGGAAGTGTTCCGGTTCGATATATCGAGGTTTCTTTGAATTTTGGAGTGATATTGAAATCCGGTAAATACCGGCGATAGATTGTGAAAACCCATTGCATGATATTTGTATTACCTAATCAACGAAAAGCGTCGGGCCGCGCCAGGAGTTTTCACGATTCAAGTAGCGCAATAGCCTACTTCTTCGTGTTCGTCCACCTCAATTTTCACTCCGCCGATCTCTGACATGGCTCTGTCGCCGTCGGCGCTGTGATAGCACTTTCGTACCGCCAAAATTTTTTATTTCTATATCAGGGAGGTCTGGAGAATAAAAAAGTCAAAATTTGGATGTCACATAGGCCTGATTTCATCGAATAAGTCGACCATGGTCGTTACGTTTTCCGTACTAATTATCACCTAAAACCGTCTGAACAATTTTGTCACAACCAACATTTCGTTTACAGAAATCAGTTGTTCACCTGAACCCGCGGTATCGTCTATTGTTTTACTTCCGGGTTTTATTTTAAGATTTAAAATTGTATTTCCAGATCGCTTTCTATGAAATCTTTAGTTGATTTGGTGTTAGGGAGGAATTTTTATTTGCTCTACAGAAAATTCATCCTTGACAATTGCGCAAGGTTTGCGAAAAAATAGGTTTTACCAAATCGGATGTATGACCTTGATATGCTAATTAGCCATGTGCTCGAATTGCAAATTCAATCAAATTTTATTCTGCCAAAAAAATGATCAATCCAATTTGCTTTCCGAAAGTTAATGGTATGCTGCATGGAACAAAGTTGTTTTGAGATGGGTCTTGAAGCTATTGAGGTCGAGAGATAACCATCTAGATAGTTCGTGAGAGTTCCAAAGTTTTGAAGACGCTTCAAGGTAATGTCTTGATATTTGGTTTATACGTGTATCTACCCTAGACACATCTTCAGGCCAAAAACTGGCCCTGTCAGATTCAAGATGGCTGACTGGCAGCCATTGTTGTTCGCCAAAATCAGCACTTTTTACACATTTTTGAAGTTTTCGAGGGAAATTTTGAAGACACTTTTAACAATAACCTTGATCATTCGTATATATTTGTATCCCCCGAGGGCCCATCGGCATGAGAAAAATTGGGTCGATCGGATTCAAGATGGCCGTCCTGTGACCTTTTTTGTTCCCAAAAATGTCAATTTTGGCCTGAATTCTGAGTCCTGTAGCTTTCTAATGGTGTGCCATTTTTCATTGCAATTTGTAATGGGTATCACGATTGATAGCACACTATATCGGTGTTGACGCGATGTAGAGAGAATCCCACAATTATAACGAAAAAGTCCGAAAATGAAACTTCCAGATAGTAGTTTATTTCAACGTTTCGACTATATCCTAATAGTCATCTTCAGGAATAATGAGAAACTACAAAAATTATGAGATATATATACAATCCAGAGACAAAGAGACTAATTCAAGTAACCAGAGATGATACAAACTAAAGGAAAATTAACGTAGAATCAGTTACACGCTAAAATAGATTAATGGGAAGCAAACTAAGGGGTAATTATAAACAACAATAGTGAGTATAAATATAAATTAGAACTTGAAATCAGTAGTAAAAAGACAAACAGGGGGCACTTAAATTAAAACAATGGTGAATTTGCATTTGAATTTGATCATTGCATTTTGTATGAATAATTATATGAATTCAAGTCTTGTCATTGATAAGTTGTTATACAATAAATATGAAGTACTTGTGATTATAACTGTTATAATAATCAGTGTATTTTGTATAGGCCCTATTTGAATAATGTTAAATCCCCCACCTAGTTTTGATAAGCATCACTTTTTTTGTATCAACATAAATTATTGTAGCTATGCTCAGACTCACCTTTATCATTTGAATCTTCAGTGTTTTCCGAGGTCAATTCTATGCATGCCCCAACATTATCCCATACCCTAAGTGGAGGAAATAATTCAGTTTTACGCTTCTTGGCTCTTTCAGTTCGTTCTTCATTCCAGGCTGGCTTTCTTTTTGTCCAAGCAGATATATGGGGTACTACATCTTTTTTAAGTCTTTGAATCAGAGGTTTATCATCTGCAAGTTAAAAATTTAAGAAAATGGGTCATTATTCTGAAGAATTACTCTCTGAAGTGCTGATTATTTGGCACATGGCCAAAGAAAATACACACAGCAAGCAATGATGCTAAATAGCTCTGAAGCAGTGAACAGTGGCCTCATTAAGGAAAATTAATTCTTACATTCTTTCCAAAGATTAACTTACTTTCTACAGTTTCCGTCACGTAATCGTTAGATTCAAAGTGTGATGTACACACAGTTGTCCACGGTTTAGGCGACCAACCATGCTCTCCGCGTTTCACGGCTTGAATCCATCTCATTTTTGATGATTTATTGCGTGGAAAACGGTGTCCTCCTTTTCCAAGGCATTGAGGCACACAGCAATGACCTGGCATTGTCAAATTTGAATGTAATACCGTGATATATTGTCCTTTTGTTGCCTGATTCACTTGAGTACAATTGAAAACGTGAATCGCTTCCCGGTTAGCCGAGTCGTCGTTGACTTGCGCGCTATCTGGCGAGCGCTGTGGTGTGCCGGTTCCTCATTTGAGCTTCATTTTTTCCTTGATGAAATTCGATTCGACCTTCGAACAGATGGTGCTTCGTTCGACTCCTCTGAGTTTTCGGTTTCGACGGTTTTTCGTGCGACTCCTGAGTTTTCGATTTCGACGGTTTTCGTTTGACTCCTGAGTTTTCGATTTTGACGATTTTCCGATCGACTCCTGAGATTTCAGCTCAGACTGTGTGTAAAGAGCTTTCGTGTAGCGCTGATATCTTTCCGAATACTCCCTCACAGTAACATCCTTCACAGGGCGAGTATATGTGCTACAGAGCGACGGCGGAACCTTGGCCTCTAAAGTAGGAAGAGGCTTGTTAATGCACCGTTTCTGCACCTCATGAAGCAGCTTTTTTACATAACCTGTAGATAAAAAGATATACACTGAATGTCACAATTGTTATTATCCAAAAAGATAAAGGCACATTTCATCAGGACTTACCATGGGTGCTTGCTTTCTTTATTGGCCTAACTGAATACCCTCCACTCTTCGCTTTGGTAAAAGGCACAGCCCAACGGAGCACTCCTTCCTCGGTCACAGCCTGCTCTTTATCGCCATTCTCATTATAATGTAGAGCTGCTAGAACGAGACTGAAAATTTTTTTTCATATTAATGGAGAAGTAAGATCTTCACTAAAAACATTTGAATTGATTGGGCTTCACCAAAAAACATTTGAATTGATTGGGAAAAAACCAAATATATTAACTTTATATGGTCCTTTACTTACCAAGAGGCCAATCCATGAAATCCAAAGCCAATCATCTTGGGGGCAAAATGTAAAATTAAGCTATGGTAAGCCTCCAAACTTGAAGTCTGTTCACCAGTTGACATCTGCCTCACAGCTGTCTTGAACATTGTATTGTCGATCAAGGCTGATACAGGAACTGATACTTTCGATCCTGGAAAAGTGATATATCTGTGGTAAATATCCAACACAGATCTGACTGAAGAAATTCAATCTAAGCTTGATCCTACATCACTATTGCTACATATTCCTATAGATTACCTGGTTCAATCCATTTTTTGTGCTTTTCATGTCCTTCAGCTTATCATCAGCTTATCGTGGCCGCATGAAGGGAAAATGTCACTATGGCCCTCATGTTTGTTGTGTAAGTGGTTTTCCAGGGAGAGCCACTTGGCCAGCATCACATCTTTGTCTCCATCCGGGGTGGAAGCGGCACACCAGTAAAGGTGATTTATCATGGACCGGCACCATTCATTCATTATACCGCAATCTTTTTCTTTTCCGATCTTTAAAATCTTTTTCTTCAAGCCTGAATCGACAAAAGAAAACACTTATTTATAAGAAATCTGATCAGTAAAATATTGCTTTCAACCTGTAAATTCTCTTCAATGAATAATTTTGTATGATTGATAACACACAAACACAGAAGGAGAAACTGAGTCTATTTACCTGCATTGACTACATCCAATGATCCTGATTCTTGAACTTCAATCACCAGAGAACCAGTCTGAGTCCCTATAATTAAAAAAATCCCAATAACTACCATATAATACATCAACATAACTCATTGCTAATGAATAAAAGCATTAGAACATACCTCTATCGAACGTTTTGTGTCTTCTATTCACTTGAATGGCCGCCGATCTATGTCGAGGCCTCAAGTTTGCCTGAGCAGACTTGTTACTGTGGGTCTAAAAAGAGATGATTTAATTCGCGTTACATAGGCTTTGTCAAGGCTTCACCGGACAGCTAAAACTGCAACCCAAGAGTGATAGGCCTATAGTGGGCCTACTTCCTAGAAATATAACACAAATAAGATTTTCGATTGATTTACATTTCTCAGTCAAAACAAATAATAGTAGGCCTTAATTATTTAATGAGGTTACTGATAATGTCCTTTTAGGGTTAAAACAGCATGTTTTATTATACGAACTTGATTTCGATATGGATTTTGATAAGCCAATAGTGTCGGAGTCATTTGAAAAATTCAGTATCGACAATCATATGGGCAGCAAAACTAACCTGAACTGTATCAAGGTCTTGATGATGGATTTCACCAGCACCTTCATCTTCAGCTGCTTCAGACTCTTGATGCATAAGAAATTCTCTATCATCATACGTATCGTCTGATATTGCATCATTGGCGAGCTGAAATAAGTATGACAATCAAAAATCACTCAATATCGATCGTGACATAAATCATCAATGACAGCATTGGCTCTGGTCGTATACGTTGTAGCGCCAAAATACAACATGCATAACATCTTTTGAGCAAAGGAATCATAATGATACAGAGCGAGACTGAGAAAATCTGAGAAATCACAAATGAGGATCAGTAGTGACTTCATCGTTCATACTCTCTATCCCGCTAAATGTAAATTATAAGTAGAATATCAATTTGCGTTCATTCTTTTTGGCACAGAGTTCGGCCATGGGGTGTGTAGTAGCTTGGGGACCCTCCAGAATCGTGTAACTTGTATTAGGCCTACTGCTCGGATGAAATAAATTTAATTGGATTGAATTGTTTTGTAGTAAGTAGGCCTAGACAATTGATATCACTCGACTAAGTCTTCCTAAGCTGTTCAAATACACATACCACTGATCTAAGTTTACCCTGGCGTAACCACATGTGCCTATGGGGTCAATATTTAGTGAATTAATATACCATAGTTGTCCTTTTCGCAAACTACGCCGGGACCGCCAACTGAGTCATGAGTGGCTTGTCAAGTCAAATTCAAATTTATTTATTGGGCAGATAATGTCACACCGGCACCGGGACATGAAATGAATACCCTGATCAAACAAACAAAAATGGAAATAGGGTAAAAAGATTTACGAACATATTAAGAATAAGATAATTACCCTTTTCCGTGTCCTTTTTTCGGCAGCTGTCCAATCTGACATATTTTCTGATTGAGTAGGCCTACTAGTGGTTGATTCCGGCCCTCGTTGCCGCCGCGCTGCTAATACTGACGTTGATGGAACAGGAATACTGTGTACTGGCTTCTTTGGCATTCTAGCAATGGATGGCACAGCACCTGGCTCAAGAAGCCACTGAAATCGCCCAGTCGGGTTTATTTCCTTCATCATTATATATTTCGGTTGCATTGCTCGTCATCGAAGTGGTCAGTACATACGAATGATCGGGTTTTCGTATAGGTGAGATCTGCTCGAGTGTGTTTGATAATGCTACACACCGCACAGGTGATTTCTCGCAATCTGGGAAACCATGAATGCCCAATCCTGAATTAGCATTGGTATTCCCGCATGCCCAAACAGCACATCTCTTTCCGATCACTCGTTTTTTCTCTTTTTTCGGGAGCGTAGAATTTCGGTCATACTAAACACCGTCAGGAGCCGTCAGTCACCGTCAGGAACCGCCAGAAACCGTCAGACACCGTCAGGAGCCGTCAGACACCGTCACGAGGACCGTCAGACATCGTCATGAAGAGTGAATCTTGAAGGCAGAAAAGGAAAGCAAATTTGAAACGACTCTTGAAAATACTAAATGTTGTTTATTCACAATTTGAGAAATCAACTCAAGCTTATACATTAAGAGTACGCCGAAATTAAGATAAAGGCAAAATTGAAAATAACAATATACAAATACACTACACAGGGTAAATGACTGACAAAATTGATATTTACATAAATAGGAAACGCAATCCCTGGTAAACAATTTATTCCGGCCCATTTATTCAACTTTTAAAAGGCAAAATAATCTAATGAAAAAAAGAAACTTTGAAAAATTTATACAAGGTAAATGACTGACAAAATTGATATTTACATGAATAGGAAACACAATTTATTCAACTTTTTTCGAACTGTAATGTACATTGAAAGCCAGGCAAAGTAATCGATCTTATTTTAGAATAATTATACATTGATACAAATATAAGATTTTATACAAAATAAACAAATGAAAAATTAACTAGAAAATTAAATTTATATATACTAGTTGATACAAATATCCATGAAAATTGATATGACAATAAGAATGTATGTGTCAAGTTATGCTTTTTTATTGTAATTGATCTCGTCGCTCTTGAACGCTTTAATTGCCCTGGTTTCTTCGCTACTTTTGCGGTTTTCGGGATATTCAATTTTCCGTCACTGGACTTGATAACTTTTTCGATCGATTTGGTTTTTGATTTTACACTGAAAAATGTATTCATGATCGCATCCTTTTCTTCCTTCGATTTTTTACACCATACTACATGCGAAACGACGTGTTTGCTCAAATGAGGCGAAACTTGGTAGTTTTCTTGACCGTGTAAGGCTCGGCGAGTATCTGCATACTGCAGATCTACTATACTATTCAGGCGCTCAATGAGATCAGGAATTTTCAAAATTTTCCAATTCGTCGATAGTTTTATGAGATTGTTCATACTTTCGCAATTATTAGGCCAGCCGTAGGCTGAGCCTATTACTATACAAATGGAGCGAATTTAAACGCGACAATACTTCTGCGTTCGCTACGTGTTCGCTTATTGGCCCATTTACTGGGAAATTCCACAGAAGCCTAATGTGGTTTGTTACAAGCGTTGTGATTAGCCCGACCCGATTCTGGCATGGCTTTAGCTTAGTGGGTTCGAATCCCTTGACGGGTGAAGATGATGGATCCTATCAATATCTATTGAAACTAATAAGTTTCCCGGTTGGGCAGCCGCGGATATCTACCGGAAGTATTCCAGTTCGATATTTCGAGGTTTCCTTGAATTTTGGAGTGATATTGAAATCCGGTAAATACCAGCGGTAGATTGTGAAAACCCATTGCATGATATTTTTATTACTTAATCAACGAAAAGCGTCGGGGGCCGCGCCAGGAATTTTCGTGATTCAAGTAGCGCAATAGCCTACTTCGTGTTCGTCCACCTCAATTTTCACTCCGCCGATCTCTGACACGGCGCTGTCCCCGTCGGCGCTGTGACGGCACTTTCGTACCACCAAAATTTTTTATTTCTATATCAGGGAGGTCTGGAGAATAAAAAAGTCAAAATTTGGATATCACATAGGCCTGATTTCATCGAATAAGTCGACCATGGTCGTTACGTTTCCGTAGCCTACTTATTACCACCTAAAACCGTCTGAACAATTTTGTCACAACCAACATTTCGTTTACAGAAATCAGGTGTTCACGTGAACCTGCGGTATCGTCTACTGTTTTACTTCCGGGTTTTATTTTAAGATTTAAAATTGTATTTCAAGATCGATTTCTATGAAATCTTTAGTTGATTTGGTGTTTGGGAGGAATTTTTATTTGCTCTACAGAAAATTCATCCTTGACAATTGCGCAAGGTTCGCGAAAAAAAGGTTTTACCAAATCGGGTGTATGACCTTGATATGCTAATTAGCCATGTGCCCGAATTGCAAATTCAATCAAATTTTATTCTGCCAAAAAAATGTTAAATACAATTCGCTTTCCGAGAGTTAATGGTATGCTGCATGGAACAAAGTTGTTTTGAGATGGCTCTTGAAGCTATTTAGGTCGAGAGATAACCATCTAGATAGTTCGTGAGAGATCCAAAGTTTTGAAGACGCTTCAAGGTAATGTCTTGATATTTGGTTTATACGTGTATCTACCCTAGACACATCTTCAGGCCAAAAACTGGCCCTGTCAGATTCAAGATGGCCGACTGGCAGCCATTGTTGTTCGCCAAAATCAGCACTTTTTACACATTTTTGAAGTTTTCGAGGGAAATTTTGAAGACACTTTTATCAATAACCTTGATCATTCGTATATATTTGTATCCCCCAAGGGCCCATCGGCATGAGAAAAATTGGGTCAATTGGACTCAATATGGCCGTACTGTAACCTTTTTTGTTCCCAAAAATGTCAATTTTGGCCTGAATTCTGAGTACTGTAGCTTTCTAATGGTGTGCCATGTTTCATTGCAATTTGTAATGGGTATTCTTTGGAAAGGGATCTTTTATATCCTAGAGGGTATTTTTGACCAGGCAATTATGACGCACTTGGCTGCCATCTTGGGGTCATCAGTACTCATTCGTAGGTGGAAAAAAAGTTTTTCCACATCATAATTGATACTTAAGCATATTTTGCTGCTATAATCAATTGGAAAGTTGTAGCTCATGACATGTTCTATGATCGAGATGAGTTTCAAGCTCATTGGTTTTTGTTTATGGCCACCAGGGGGCGTTGAACAATACAATAACTTAGTATTTCTATATTACATTCGTACCTATGCATATTTTGCTAACTCAATCAATTGGAAAGTTGTAGCTCATGACATGGTCTATGATCTTGGTGAGTTTCAAGCTCATTGGTTTTTGTATATGGCCACCAGGGGCGTTGAACAATACAATAACTTAGTATTTCTATATTACATTTGTTCCTGCTGTCTGTGTTAACACACGATTTTACTATGTAAATGATGTTGAGCAGGGAGCGTATATTGATAAATATAACCCACAGATTACATCATTTATAAAAAGCAAATCTGACAGGCTGGCCATTGTGCCCCTTGGGGCTCTTGTTATTAGTCCCGTTTAAAGGAACACGTTTCTCTATCTGCGTAGGAACGAAAACATGGAACATGGAACAGACCCAGTTTGCAATTTATTAATCAGTCACTTTGTTGTCATTTCGAAGTAATAACAATTCGGCAAAACAAAGTGATTGTTAGATTTAGAAACGAAATCGGAAAAAGGTTAAACTCAAACTAAGAAACTAAAAACTACGATATATTACGAAAAGATTTATTTCACAAAATTCGCTCAATTTGCACAGCGTATTGTTGAGTTTACCAAGGAAAACTCGTGTTATATAAAAAATTCATTTCCAAATTCAATTTGCACAGTAGGGCTCATTTAGTGTTGATATAAAATATTCAATTTTAGAATTCACAATCATTGTTTTTTATTTCCTGACGGTGTTTAGTATAACCCGTGAGTTCATGACGGTGTCTGACGGTCTTCCTGACGGTTCCTGACGGTGTCTGACGGTGTTTAGTATGACCCTAGAATTTTGACTTCCGTCATCCGCCATCCTTTTTGCATCTGTAGCATAAGACTACCAGCAAAGATATTATGGACTAGATTAACCAAAACAGACCGCATCGTTGATAAGACTCTAATTGCGCGCGGGCGTTGTGTACGGTAATTGATATACTGAATCCCCGAGGTTGACGCCTGGAATGTGCAATCAAGCCTCTCACTGTGACACTACGGCCTCAGGTTAGGTTACTTGACAAAAATATGTCAATTATCAATTTTCTTATCATAACCAAAACCTAAACAACCCCCCGGGCTACCCGGCAGTACAATAGAACTTAGCTCTCTGTCTACGGTGTTACTTTCGAATTGACATTTTGCCCTACTTCTAGAAACCCAATATATTATCAATAAAGGAAGGAAAAACTCCTGTCCGATTTATTTCAGTCCATATTGAATAATCACGATCACATTAAAAACATTTATTTGTTTAAATATCATTTATTAGCGTTATTGATAAGTTTCCAATGTAATGCAATGAAGCCGGTTCAACTTGTGACTTCACACGAGGGTGGTGGCGCTAGTAGTCGGTTTTTTCAATATACGCGGTTAGCAGACAATGAATTTGCCCTTTTTCAAACGGCTCTACATCAACTAATAAAGAACTATAATCAAGATTTTTGGTACTGATCCATTTATTATCACCCCCTCAACAAATTAAAACTTTAAGTGGCATTTTGATGGAGGTATGCTAGTTACCCTTTAAGATTAAGATAAGAGAAAGAGGGCAATTCTCTTATTATTCTTTCAGGTAGTCCTAAAAACATAACCCTATCATAAAATCAAAAATACTACACTATCACAATGTTTCTAGTGTTAGATTAAGATAAGAGAAAGAGAGCAATACGGTATTTGATTTTTAATGGGTCCAAAAATCGAATTTTTGCTAACAAATGGGGTTATAACTTTGACACGCAGTCATGCAATCTACTATGTTTATGTGCAAAATGTAGCTTCATCATGCGGCTAAAATCTGTTGGAAATGGAATTTTGAATATCGCGTTCATTTAAGAGAAATTGACGAAATTGACGCTGAGCTCCCGCGGTCAATCAATGTAAGGGCATATTCGATTGACGCAGACAAACCGGTCTTTTAATCTTCTCATTAATCTGCTCGGTTCTAGTTTCTGATTTCCCAGTCATGGGAGAGTCTTATATGTTTATTTTTAATTTGATAGCCCTAGTATCGATTCCGTCTCCCCATATCTATTTCATTATGCAAATAACCGAAGATTCAATCAATACGCTACTTCACGGAAGATTATGCGCACACAACCGAATAGGCCCAAACGTCGTGTATTGCCGTGATGATTGCTGATTAGATTTCAATGATGTTGTTCACCGAAATCAGCAGATTTTACACATCCAAGAAGTGTTCAAGGAAAACCTTAAGGATGCCTCAATCAGACGGCGCCTATACATTACAAAGATAACATTCTGCACCCAAGATATTAAGATCCGTGGATCTCTTGTTAAAATTCACCTTGAAGTTGGAAGTTCAAACTCGCCAGTTTTTTAATCAAATTTTCCTTCTCAGAATTCATCTGCTGCAGGTGGCTTACCTTAAGAATCAATTCCACCCGACTCAGCTTGTTGAGATCTTCGTCTGTATCAGACGAAGGGGGTGATAGCGATCTCTTCCTTTTCTGTGATAATCATGAAACAATTTGCGAATCGGTGTAGCCTTGAGATAATGCTTCTGTTGAAAATGCTTAATAATTACAGCTACATCATTTGGTTTTTTCACACTACTCTCTGGGACTATTTCTATCAGGCTACATAAAGAAATAATCATTCAACAACATAAGCATGTACAAAATATTATGCAGCTACGTATATTAGCATTCTGCTTCATCATAAAATGCAGCTGACCCAGGCTGAATTTGACCGCTGTGCAACAAAAATTTGAATTCTACAACTCCGGAGGAGCTTGTGTTATTGACCGTCTTGTTTAAGAATCATAGTCCATACGCAACCTTATAATACACATAATAACGATTGTGTTTTATTCACAAATTTCAGCACTGTTGCAATTTGTAAATTGACCAGTTGGGTGGATTGATGAAATGCAAATCATCAATAGCTTAGATAACCAATGTACCAACAATGAAAATTTTTATCCCTCATTCACCTTCTGCAGAATTGCTCTTACATTTTCAGTCTTTGACTTTTGCTTTTCCAGAGCCTTTTTCTAAAAAATAGGTTTGTTTCTATCATTTAAATGTCCATTACTAGGGGTCTGACAGCGTCTGTTGTCAATCCCTAAATTTCAAGACAAAAACATTGCAATCAAAAATTCTAAAAGCAATCTAATGCATACTGATAAATAAAATGTATTATCAATGACATTAATATATTTTTGTGAAGGATTGTGAAATTTTCATGTGGGCCAAACATATGGGATGGTGGTGGCAAATTTGATTTAATTTTCATTTATCCGGTATTTACTTCCAATCCTCGCTCCTACTTTCATAATTTCTTCGTCTTCATAAAGCAAGGCCGAGATCTGATTTGCATGGCGGTCAAGCAATAGTTTTGCAAGCCTCTAGATCTCTTAATGGCCTGTTATGGCGGCTATAAAAAAGCAGGCTGACACCGGTGCCGCCGCCATTTTGACTATGGACAAACTGAATTGTGCTGTTGTGGTGAGTAAACAGTTTAAACAGTTTATGTAAACTGTTTGTATCATTGCCATGCAATGAGGATTGTAGGTCAGGACTGTAGGAACTTTGGGCTGGTGAAGGCATTTCTCTTCTGAGGCTTTTGTATTTGTTATCAGCAAATATCAATAATGTTTTCGACCAGCCATCACCTTTATTTGCTCCGACCTTGACCTGAATTTCGCCTTGAAAATGCTGATCAGTCACTCATTTTCCGCTGACTATCAAATTGTTTACTATGAGCTTAAGATGGAGTTTTAAAGGGTAACTGACTTTTTTTATTTCAAAATTTGATGTACATGTATTCTATTGATCTATGCACTGATCTTAAACCGTTCTCTTCAAAAATGTTTAGTTAAAGCGCAATTTGTGGTTTTGTAACATGATTTTGACCTCATTTCGTTGTTTACATCCCTTACAGCTCAGCATCGGCTAAACCAGCAGGTGCAGGCTGCAACATCATAAACGGGACAGCTGAGAAATAGCGTCTATAGAAATGCGTTGAATTTTGACGAAGCTGCGTGTATTTTCTGTAATATCTTGATGCCGGATCGTTTTACAGCTTTGAAACTGGTCAGGAAGGTAGAAGGATTTATTGTCTATTGCATAAACCTATTTTAGAGAATCAACGAGTTATTTGAATAGGCTAAATCGATCAAATTGAAGTTGCAGATTTCAATCCGCTGCTATGAAGCTATTAAAGTACCCTAAGCTAAGCTCTCAGCACTGTGCTGCTGCTCCATAGGTCACCTATAGTTCAGCATCACAAACATACTCTACAGTGTGTAATAAGCACTCCAAGATATTGATCTCACTAAAGAATAAGTAAATTCATATTCATTAGGGTTTTCTGTTATTTCACAGAAAACCCTATTGATATCCGCGTGATTATTATTATTATAATTTTCTTCCACACTATTTTTACCAAAAGAACATAGGCTTTGTTACCTTACCGTTGTTTCATATACAATCCATATAATATCGTTCAGCTCACTGAGATCTACAAATAGCCCGCTTGTTTTTTCACGAATCATCGTTACAAAAGCGCTGTCGGGCCGTAAACATCGAAAATTTAGCCCCATTCAATGGGGCGACATGTTTTTCGATTCGTCATCCCGAAATCAACCCGCAGGCCGACTGTCACTTCGATTATCAATTCAAGTATAAATGAACTAATTTATTGCCGCAGACTTCACATTCAGTCGCGGTCTTCAAACAGTGATTTTAACAATAGCCCATTTTCCTCATCAAATCATATTACCGATACACAGGAAATTTACTACTTTAGATTTTAAAAGCACTGTCGAGCCGTAAACATCGACGAATCGACGTGTGTTACTACATCGTCGTTCCGGGGATCAGCTGCGAGTTTCTCCTCATCATGAACCTACGTGAAGTGAGCCTGTTATTCCAGCCTCGTGTTCAGATATAGTGTGTACACACTGTACAGCTGCCTGTAGATACTGGTTGATATGTATAATGAAATGTATAACTTAGCATGACGGAGCGATTATAACTAACGTTAACGTTAGTATATAGCATCGGATACTGATACTCAAATTTCTCTGAATCAAAAACTCCAGGTTTCGTAAAAACTGAGTATATTACTGAATAGGCTCGATTGTTCAAGTAGATATATAAAGTAAATGTCTGTGCATCGATTTGTTCAGGTATTATTTCAACTCACGATTGCATCATTCCGCGACAATTCAATATTTTGGTTTTGTCGCCCGCGACAATTCATTATTTTGGTTTTATCGCCCGCGACAATTCAATATTTTGGTTTTATCACCCACGATAATTCATTATTTTGGTTTTATCGCCCGCGACAATTCAATATTTTGTTTTTATCGCCCGCGACAATTCATTATTTTCAATTTCTGCTCATAACTTGACGAATGGCTCAGTTTCGTACAATACACCTGTATTTTCCAGTAGCGTTCAACCGTAGACAGTGCATTGGGGCCCATATAAATAAGTTGGCTGAGAAACTGTCTCATTCCTGCTGCATCAGTATCTCTCCATTAGTAAGGACTAGAGGTTCTAAGCAACGGACGATTTCTATTTATTTCATACTGTGCATATTTATTTGTAACAGGGAAGTCCTTTGTGGGACAATAATTGATAATGTAAAATTTGACAGATCGAATTTCACGGACCATTTTCAAGGAATGTGAGTAATTAATGTATATCCATTTCGAAACCAATGTTTAGTCATCTGACTATCAGACCTTCGTTAAACGTAAATTCAACTTGTCAAATGCATGGCGGATAAACTTTGCAAGCTGTGCAGCGATTAGTGCTGCCAATAATTCAAGTCTATGACTGTGCACATAGCTGGGTCTTTTGTGGCCTTATAGAAACAAATAAGAACAATTAAACAGCATGCTAATTAATATAAGTGATGGAAAAAAAAGATTAAAAGATACATGCACAATAAGATAAAATCCCACTATTAACAGATTAAAAGAATTTAAAAACCAGAATTTATTTATTAAATCTAAAATATTTAAAAGACACGACGTTTCGATCTCACCCTGGAGATCATCGTCAGGTGTGAGAAATAGACTAAAAACAGGGGTATATATACAGAGGAGGACAGGTTAATTGAGTAAATTGGTGAGTGAGTAAGTAATTAGTGTTTGGCAAGGCATGAAGTAATATACATATGATACATGCACAAGATTAAATTGAAATTGATACAGTAGCAATATATAGCATCCCACCCACAATTACTAAATTAAGAGTGATTGGGAACGACAGTTTAAGTTTGTTCACAAAATTGCGGGCAATTCTACTGATCTCAGTGTCATTATGGTTGCACAGCATTGAGAAAATGAAGTTAGATGAGTGACCTAGGTTATTGAAATCTGTGAATTTAGAGAGTTTTGAAATAGGCATTCCTGATAACAAAAAGGTGCGAGACTTCCAAAATGAAGTGCCTCTCGTCTTCTATAGAGTAGCTATCACAGAGGGGCATATTCTTTTTTCGATTGGGGTTTTTGGATAGGTATGCCTCCCGGTTTCAATAGATAGCTTGTGAGAGCTGACTCTTGTTTTCTAATTCACGCTTGCATAAGTAGCTATTAGATATTGAATAATTTGCCATGGCAAAATTTTTTTAAAATAACTTATTAGTTTTTAAAAGATGATTACTTCAACAATCATTTATAAAAGCTAACCATTCTTTAGAATATAGGTCCTTCATTATATTAGAGAGATTAGATTGACTTTTTGATACACAAAGAGCCTTGGTTTTCCCACAGACAGTTAAAATTGAAGTGACATAGAGGAATAGTAATAGACTAACCCCAGCTGAGAGGTTGATTAGATATGAGGGTGTCAATATATGCACTATGAATAAGGCAAGAATAATCTTTTTGTGGTCAGTATTGAATAACCACTTTGTTATCCTGTTCAAATGATGTCATGATGTCTCCTAGGTCCGTCAAATTATTACCGTTCAGTTTTCCCCGAAACAACATAATGTCTACACTTTCCCTAGTATACAACTTATTTGTACTATAGAATATTAGATTAAGTTTATTGCGCTATCCAATATATCCGTCATTTGGTGTAAAAGATTGACAGAATTCCTTGAAAGACTATGCCTAGACTATGCCTCATATTGACGGCACCGCACTGCTATGTCGAGCACACTGACGTGATTATGGGAAACCCAAGCTCTGATTGGTTGTTTTGGGAATGCCACCGCTTTTGACGTAATTATGGGAAACCACGGTATGATTGGTTGTTACTAGTCAAAGTGCTGAAGTGATCAGTTCAACAAGTTTAGTCACTTATATACGGTAATCGCTTTCTAGAAAGCAGTTTTTTTTATATCCTGACATGGATTTCATCTAACCATGGACTCTAAAGAGGCAAAGATTTAACTTTGCCGATTAGTTTGTCTGATGTGTAACAGGCTAACACGTGCACCGCTGATGTATGAGAGTGCTGTTCATACTATCATCACTGAATGCTGACTGCGTGCATACAAACATACTAAACATAGCAGAAACAAGGTGCTATTGCGCGCGACTATACCAATATATTATCTTGCCGCTGTGAGTTGATGAAATAAACAAAATAATGTAAGAATAACATCAGGAAGTGATATTGATTTTTACACCAGCCCTACCCTATTGCTATACAGATAGATCGAATTTAATTGACCAAATTGTTTCCAGATGAAAGGCTTTTTCACTGTGCAACCTGGGCATATATTCATGATACAAATCGTGCATTCAAACGTGCTGATTATTGTGAAAGGGCTTCATTAAAATTTAGAACGCAAAGCTGTCAGGTTTAAAAAGTCAGTAAGCATTGTCTCCTCTATGATTGGCTTAACCGCAAAAGTCATTAGGTGTTCACGTGATTCTGTGGTATCGAAGACTGTTTTACTTGCAGGTTAAATTTTAAGATTTCCAATTGGATTTCAAGATTGATTCCCGATACACCATTAGTCAATTTGGTTTTTGAGAGGAAGTATCCTTGACAATTGACAATTGTGCAGGAAAAATTGCTTTTTCTCAAATCGAATGGATGACCTTGATATGCAAATTAGCCATGTGCACCAATTGCAAATTCAATGAGATTTTATTCTGCAAAAAATGTCAAATTCCAGTCAGTTTTACTTTTTTTGAGCGAAAAATTCAAATTCCTCGAATTCCATTTTATTTTATTCTACGTTCAAATGTATTCATTAGACGATCGGTAAAGATTGATCTGAGCTATTCGTTCGTACCAGCCCCAGTGTCTCTGTTAGTACTGTTACTCAACACAAACCTACCGAGGCAGGAGAACTGACCACATGTTTGATGTTTTCTAGTTTACATATATAGTTCCAGTAACATAAGATAGTTGAAATAATTCTGATGAGAATTGGAGAAGGGTCTGATTCACCTCCAACTGCGGCATTTGACGATTGTGCAAACACTTAGCAAAGCTCAACGTCAACCTTTCAGCTGGGATTGATTTACAAACATTGTACAAATTGGTTGAGCTGACGCCATCTAAACAGCTGACACCCAAACTTCAGCTCAATATTGACCCTATAATAGTCAGTGCCGATTAATAAATTAATTCCATTAAGTACTGCTTTTGACTTAATTTGCTAATGGCAAATTTCTGAGGTACCGATATTTGCAACATCATTTTGAATGGGTGGACATATTTCTGGTACTACTAATGCCTGAAATTAATATCTTATGTGTAATGAGCTTATCAATATTCCTTAGCGAAAGTACCCCAGGCTATTTGTCGTGAAAGGTGGAAATGTTTACATTCTGTTTTTCAAATTTGTCCAATCGAACTCCTAATTCATTTACCGAATTATCTGTAATGAATGAGCACTGTGCTTCTTTATCAAACATGATGTTTACAGAAGTCGAATTGGAACCATAATTTTTTTTACCAACAGCAGATTTCAAAAGAACAGGACCTGAAGGTGGAGCAATATTGACATGAATATTTTGAATTCCGTATGTGTATCAATATTTGATTAACATGAATTGCAGTGTTATGTTTGCCTTACAATATTTCAATTGGCAAGCTGATACCTTGTGATTGCCGAAACAGTTAGCGGATAATTTTTCCTTTTTTCAAAATTGACGCAGTTCGCTTCTGCCTGTGTATTTCTTTTCAGATTGCGTCACATAGTTCTTCAATTGTTCAGGCGCAGTCTCCGTGATCCCGTGAAATTTGCATTTTGACAGGACTCGGTAGCTTATCGAGGACTACCGGAACGAGTATATCACTAAACCCGTCTTCCGATTTATCCTAGCACCCGCAATCCTCGAATATAGGTTTCCAATGAATCTTAAAATTCGCATAGACTATCGTGATCCTGTGGTGGCTGCAAATCTGATAAAGCTCTGATGTACGCGTTCATAATCTTGTGAGGTTGACCGTATCTTTCTACTTAGATTGTCAGAGCTTCTATGTGGTTAGTGCTTGTTATTTGCTGAACTTCTATTGTACGCACTGCTTCGTCAGTGTGTTATGCAACTAAATAATGAAATTTCTGAATATCGTCCAAATGCGGTTCGCTATAGACGGCTGAGATAAAATTATCGTAAAAAATAGACTTTTTCAAAATGTCACCATCGAAATTTGGGAGAGCCAATTTTGGTACGTTGGCTTTTTTACTGCCGGTTGTGGTAGATTGGTGGTACTTACAGATTCATGTAACAGATGTGGTTTTGGTATTTTTGTCAGTAAATTATCCAATTCCAGTTTGAATCGACCGAGTTTGGAGCTCAGTGAGATTATCATCTGCTTCCACTAGAGCACTGAACTCGGTTTCATCAGTTATTTTTCATTGATTAGTTGTTGATCTAATTGTCGTAAATATTCAAATTTCATCAACGGTGAGTCGATTAACATTGCGAATGGCGGAACTGTTTCCAGAGCTCTAACTTTCATCAATGAGTAGAATCTCAGCGAGTTTCTCTTCCATACTACTAGATATCTTGGTCATTTGGTCCCGATGGGCCCCTCTGATTGTCATTAGCTTTCCTTCTGAACCCATCCTGGTCACGGCACCAAAATGTCTTGGAATATCGATTTGTGTGAGGCGACAGATGTGAGAGAAAAGAGGTAACACGTCTGGTTACTACAAAACTTAAGAAGTGACTGATTTTATTTGTCATAGATGAGCATGGTGAATAAACATAAACATAAACCAGATGTCAATACCCAGTTAAAACAACGCGTGGGCCGACGGGGGGAAGAAATCGACCCATCGTTGCTAATAACTAATGGCCCTTCCCCGGTTTGATTATCGGCCCACAAGAGGCTAGTTAGTGTTAATAGCATATGGCCCGAAGGTGGCCGCTTTCTATCCACGTTTCAGCCACTGATTTGCCCCCACCAGCCACCATAGTGCCGATTTCTTTACCACTGCTAGAACCTCGTATGGCCCGATGGTGGCCGCTTTCTATCCACCTTTCAGCCACTGATTTGTCAACCTTAATTTAAATTCCACCCATGGTCGAATGACCACTGCATCAAAACACCAGGACCCAGTTCCACAATTCTTGGTGAATGAAATTAATTTGTTCTATGTCTTATCCCTAGAGTCAAATTATAACTGGAAATAGTGGTACTGGGTCCGGAATCCTTTCATGAAAAAATGCAATTTACCGTTAATATGTTTTAATCGGATGCGTTTTATTTTCATAGAAATAGAAAAAAAAATCATTCATTACAAAAATGTAATTTCAGAAAAACAACCTGAGACTTTACTTACTGAGAATATGTGCATCAAGGCTACAAATATGAGAGTATTCAAATTTTTAAATTCCCATAGTTTCCCCGATTTGTTTATAGATTTTTCAGATTTCCTTACTGTTCCGATAAGTGGCCACACAGTAGAAATAAAACTATAATTGATCAAATATACACATGTCTTTGATCTGACGTTTCGAATTGTAGACTCAAAGTGTTGAATTGATACATTTTTGATATTTGTGAATTCATTTCTATTACTTCTGTATAATTGGAATAAAAATCTCTACTGCGTACATATAGAATGACCTATACCATTATATGAACTAAACTAGTCCTATATCAAATCTATTCATTTGATCCAACGTTTTGAATCACCACCGAGACTCATTTCCAGGGAAATTAAATATACTTATAATATACGAATTAGTATATTTAATTTTCCCGAATGTTTATTTTGATGAGTTTCAGTGTAGACCCAAAACGTCGATCAAATAAATATATTTGACAATTGTGGGTTTCTTTCTAGTACAAATTCGTTCTGAATAATTGGAATGCATACATATATAAGAATGATTCATATGTATGTATTGAGGTTTTGTATTCCTACTATTCGCATAGGCTATTTTATAAAATTATATAAGTGATCAAAAGTCCTTTAATATGCTTGTGTTAGTTAATTCCTTCTTTTTCTTCAACCATGGCAATCTTTCACATTCTTAAGCCAGTTTTGAACATGTTTTTCCAGTACAGCATCATTTACTGAATTGCATATCACGTTGCAACGGCACCTAAAACAGTCAATAGTCTGTAAAATTTATAGTTTTCCCCAGCTTGTGGTAACAATTGGAGGTCCACTACGATACGAATCACTCGACTGAATAACAACTGAACCTGATAACTTTCTTTACAGTTGCCTTCGCTTTATTGTCCCAGACGGGAGAGAACAATAGCCCATTCAGAGCCCATTACAAGATGAGGTTCCCCGTATTTCGACCACTACTCCAGATGGCAGCACTGGCTGGATCACTGGAGTAAGGAGGACTCCAGGGATACAATACAAATCATCCCATCATTCCCTCCTAAATTTGGTTCGAACCACATCGAACCATATTTACATAAGTTCTTTTTAGTGCAATAGTTCCATACGCCGTTCTGCAAAACTGTTCGTCTCTCCACTTGAGTCTATTTACTATATGTACAGCTTGTGGGGTTCACACGAGGTCATGATTAGTACCCACTAGAAGTCGCACTATGTGAGTACACCCTCTAGTGTGTGGTCTCCCCGAATAAATCTGATACGCATGATAATCACCCAATAATTCCGAGTTATCAGCATTAACCACGGCACGACATCCATCGGACTGCTTGTGAAAATACAAGAAAAAGGCCAGCAGAATACCAAAAAACATGAAACTCAAACATAGTATGCCCGAAGTACGTAGCAAACAGTTACCAAATGGGAACACGCTCCCGTATGAGGTTGTGTGCCAGTAGTTGATCCGTAGAGTCCTCTATGAAGCCCTGCCAGTGTGGTGAAACACGCCTTGGCGCTTGTTTGATCGGTTTACTGGTGCCAGTGTCAATGCTGTGTTCCAGCAGAGTAGTTCTCCCAAGATCGATGTCCCCCATTGAGAATATGTCCAGGTTGTCTCGTATAACATCAACCAAGTCTCGTTTTGTCCCATCGGGTATATCCAAGTCGGTCGCTTTCAGGGCATCCAGCACAAACTTCAGTTTGTCGGCCTCAGGTACAGACAGGTTTTCTGTTCTATTCACTTCACCTCTGTCAATTTACATTCCCCTTAATTTTACCAATTAATGTTAATTTTAACAATTGACAATGTTTTTAACAATAACAGGACACTTGCAAAACCGTAACTCTTTAGCCGCGTAATCAATGTTACAGCGATAGGTGTTGTAGCATCGTCCAGCCAAGATGTTTCCGATATAATAAGATTAAGATTGATATAAAGATAACGGTAGTAGTTTATTCATGGTTTCCGTTACAACGCTTTTTTTAGTCTGCGCCAGGTGGCAGCATCATACAATGTACTATCCTACATATCTCCCTTTTTAGAAATATAATGTCACATATCTAAACTAAAGAACTAATACAAAATTACATGAACATAAATCTGTGAATACAAATATTTTATGTTGTTACAAAATCATTAAATTTAGCAGGAAGTTTGGAAGTTCTACCAGACCTAGTTACAATTGTTGCTTTCTCAGAAACAGATTTTTCATTAATACAATTTCTCGAACCAATATCAGTACTTACATCAGTAGTACCTGTACCAGAATTTATATTTCTATTATCAATCGTTTCAGGTAATTGAGTTGGCAAAATAGGTAAATTAATACTATCGTAGTTAACAGAGACTGGAATTTTTCTTAAGAACTTTGCATTTCGAATGTATCGTTTCCCTGTATTTACATTGACAATCTCAAATGTATTATCCGCGAAAGATTTTACAATAACATGTTTTACCGAACTATAGTTACAATCTAATTTCTCCCCTTTGAGCAAATTTGCTACATATACAATATCACCAATTACAAAACTGTGATCTTTTGCACAACGTTTCTGATCAATATATGATTTCATGGATGCATTATAATGCTTATGATTCAATTCAGCAGATATCCTTCTCCCTTCAGAATTATCGGATCACTCTAACATAGGTAGTTTAGTCCGAATTTCTTTAGACAATAACAATTTAGATGGAGATAATCTCGTAGCCTTATGAGGTGTACTACGATACATCATAAGAATTCTGGACAATTCAAGATGCCAGTTCTTACTGGATCTTACAGCACATTTCAGCGCTTTCATCAAATACCTATGAAATCTTTCGATCTTACCGTTACTACGAGGGTAATAAGGACTACTTGTTTTATGTCTAGTACCACATGAAACAAAAATTTTTTCTATTTTATCACTTATAAATTGTTTTCCATTGTCTGTGACAATTTCTTCGGGAAAACCAAATCGAGCGAATATCTCGGAGATCTTAACAATAATCGTCTGAGATGTAATATCCGGTAGAATAATGGCTTCGGGCCAAGATGTACGATAATCAATTAGCGTTAGCAAATATTCGCCTTTAATAGGTCCAAATATATCCATCGCTAATTTTTGCCAGGGTTTGTCGGGTAATTCTGATGGTTGAAGAGGTGTATCATGAATTAAAGGTTGATTCACAATGCATTCATGACAATTTTCTACAGCGTTTTCAATCTCCTTATCAAGACCGAACCAAAAATACCTTGTTCTGAGAAACCCTTTAGTTTTTACAATACCTTGGTGTGTCTCATGAGCCAGTTTAATCATTCTATTCCTCAAACTAGATGGAATAATAATACGTTGACCTCTAAGCACTAAAGAATCAATTACAGATAACTCATCTTTATACCTATAGTACTGTTTAACATCGAAATCAACATCATTAGGCCAACCATTACATACAAAATTATGAATTTTCATAAGAGTAACATCTTTCGCCGATTCTCTTTTTAACTCTTCTAAAGTTATAGCATTTTCCGATGGATCAGAATCCATAATAATATTTACAATATTGAGTATATACTCATCAACAAATGCATCATGTTTAGAATTCAAGTTAGTTTTAAGTGGCATCCTAGATAGGAAATCAGCAATATTCTGTTTTCCAGGAATGTAGTTTATGTTATACTCATATGCGCTTAAACGCCATAATAATCTCTGACAACGTGGTGGTACAATAGTAGAAACAGATGGATTAAATATGTGTATGAGTGGACGATGGTCCGTTAACAGATTGAATTTGGTACCCCATAAGTAATTTCTAAAATATTCTACACCATAAACACATCCTAGGGCCTCTTTTTCTAACTGAGAATATCGCCGTTCAGTATCGGTCAAAGATCTGCTTGCATAAGCTACTGGTTTTAACGATTCATCAGATTGTGTTTGTAATAATATAGCTCCTAACCCAAAGGGTGAAGCATCCATAATCAAAGTACAAGTTACACCAGTTTTATAGTAAGCTAAACAAGGAGATTTACCGATAATTTCTTTCAATTTCATAAAAGATATATCCTGCTCTTTACCCCAATTCCACTTAGTATCCTTACGAAGTAATTTTCTGAGAGGTTCACAAATACTTGCATAATCATGTATAAATTTCTGTACATAACCGAAAGTACCTAATACTGATCTAAGCTCATTAATATTCTTAGGAGCAGGAGCATGTATTAAAGCATTAACCTTTGAACTAGCAGGTTTTACACCTGTTGGTGTAAATCGATGTCCTACCACTTCAATATTTCGAAGACCGAGCTGAATCTTGCTCCTGTTCAAAACAAGATTGTTCTCACGACAACGTTTAAATATTTCTTCGAGTATTCTTAATAATTGTTCGTCAGTTTTAGCATACGCAATAATATCATCATATTCGCTAACGACGCCGTCTATGTCACCAAAAAGTTGATCGATAACTTTTTGAAACGCATCGCTTGATGATGACATTCCGAACGGAACACGCTTATAACGGTATGTACCGCGCTTAGTCAGGAATGTTGTCAGGTTTCTCGAATCCGGATGAAGTTCAATCTGCCAAAAGGCTTTCTTGACATCGAGTTTCGCGAAAACACGTGCACCTTCCATCTTCGTTAATATGTCTTCTACGCGAGGTGCTGGATACAGTTCACGAATTATGCATTTATTCGGTTCACGCATATCGACACAAATACGAACTTCGTTGTTTTTCTTCGGTACAGCTATCAAATTCGATACCCAGTCGGATCCTTCCGTAGACTTTTCGATTACGTCAAGGTCGAGCATTTTATCCATTTCGGAATCAATGAGATTTTCCATCGCATACGGTTTGCGCCACAAACGTTGAGAAACAGGTTTTACGCAGGGATCTACTGTAACTTTGTGCACATATCCTTTAATCAGGCCAGTACCATCGAATACGTCACTATATTTATCTAATAATTCAGCGTACGGATCTGAATCATATTCAGTCTTGACATTAAATGTGTTCTCCGTCAAGATATCTAGCGCAAACGTTGCTTTGCGTCCAAGCAATGGCTCGACATCACCGTTTATGACGTATATCTTATAATTTCGAATCGTTTTCTCTTTGGTACTGATGTCAGCGTTAAAGTAACCCATACATTTCAACGTGTTTCCACCATATGCTTTAAACAATTTAGTCGTCGGTTTTAACGGGAATCTTGTTCGGAATAGACCGCTGTATGTTACTGAACCAATAATTGATTGTTCTGAACCAGTGTCTATTATCATCTTGAAACGCTGTCCGTTTATCTTCAACGATCGAATACACTTATTCTTATCGCATTCGTTCTTAATAGTCCAAACAAAATCAGAATTTGAACTGTCCGAATCCCCGTCAGAAACATTTCGAACTTTACCGGGAGGTTTCGAGCTTTTCTTTTTGGACATTGACGTTGTTCTCCCACCTTTTTGAGTGTCTGATTTCTTATTACGGCATTTTCTAGCGTAATGTCCTTTCTTCTTACAATAGGCACATTCTGCCTCTAAGGCACCACACGAGTCAGGTGCGTGGTCTGTGCCATTTCGAACTTTACCGGGAGGTTTCGAGCTTTTCTTTTTGGACATTGACGTTGTTCTCCCACCTTTTTGAGTGTCTGATTTCTTATTACGGCATTTTCTAGCGTAATGTCCTTTCTTCTTACAATAGGCACATTCTGCCTCTAAGGCACCACACGAGTCAGGTGCGTGGTCTGTGCCACCACATCGGTAACACTCAGAATGAATTGCGTCTCGGCTGGAGCTAGTATGATTATTCTTAGTATGTTCTCGAACACGCAAAGTTTTGGCAGTAGTACTGACGGTAGTACTCATATTTTGAGCCTCTGCTTTTGCGGTTTCAAAAGTGCGTGCACTTTTCAATAATTTGTCTAGTGTCAAATCTTCCTGACCTAGGAATTTTACTCGGAGTTCATTACTACGGCACTTTTCAACGATCTGGTCTCTGATCATCTCAGACTCTTTGTTGCCATAGTCACAAGATCGGACAAGGTCTCTGAGTGCGGTAGCATACTGGTCGATAGTTTCACTTTCATTCTGTGCTCGTTGGCGGAATTTATAACGTTCGGCAATAGTATTCTTCTTTGGTTCGAAGTAGGCCTTCAATGCAGCCTTCGCTTCTGCAAACGAAGTCTTTGATCCAGGGAGTGCAGCAAACACCCTCTGAACAGATGCTCCCAGACAATGGAGCAAAGTAGCTCTGCGTATCTTGTCCTCCTTCTGGTCCACGCCAGAGGCTACCTCGAAAAATTCGAATGAGGCCAGCCATGAACCCCATTCGGCTGCCAGGTCTGTGGCGTTCAAGTTCAACGGGGCCGGAGCCCGAAGATTTTCGGCCATTTTAATTTTCACGGGCGGGTTGAATGTTCAACAATCGTACCTGTTTCGACGATCAAATTCGACCTCCAACGAACGAAGAATACAAAAATACACCGCTCTATATCAACATTAGTGTTCCAAATTCATCCTCGTCGCCATATGTAGCATCGTCCAGCCAAGATGTTTCCGATATAATAAGATTAAGATTGATATAATGATAACGGTAGTAGTTTATTCATGGTTTCCGTTACAACGCTTTTTTTAGTCTGCGCCAGGTGGCAGCATCATACAATGTACTATCCTACAGGTGTTAACAGAGAAAAAGAAGACTAGTTATTCTTTAAAACAGTGTCATGGATTTGAAATCGATGGTTTATTCAGACTGCACAGTTTCACTTGTTGTATTAAGACCATGAGGTTTGAGTTCAAAAGATTAAGTGAAATATCCCAAAAAATCGGACCCAAACAAAAAGTGAATAAACATTTGGATGGATCACATGTTTGGATTTAAGTCTCTGAAAAGATAATATATAGTAATTGATGGTAAAAATACCAAGGAACCGTTTTATAGAGCTCTCAACACAGGAGTTAACTCAATTGAAAATCAATTCGAATTAACCCCTGTGTTGATTGGGTCTATATCACCGCTCCCTGGTGGTGACCTCATTTATAATTTCTTTTAGAATGTATTGTGTAAAGCTCTTGCATTTTTGGAGATAGTTCACTCCGGAATATTATTAGGCATTTCCTCGTCCTCTTTTTTCTCAGGTGACATAAATTCGATCACTAAAATATCGGCCACCTTTTTCTTTTTACTCTCATCCCAGTCGATGTTACGTATGGCTTTTTGTCCCCTTTCCAGCTTCTGGAAAACACAGGTTATAAATTCTCATAGTATATAAGACATTTCATACCGGAAAAATTATAGAATTAGTGAACTAAAGATATGTATTTGCAGGACTGGTAGGTGGAGAACTTGCCAGGCAATGCGATGATATTGAGTGATGGGAAACAAGTTTGAAAAGAGTCACCATTAGAATTAGACAAACCATGGACTCTGGAAAACGATATTTCGTTTTAGAGACCATGTACAAACTGATAATCACCATTCACACAAATTTACTTCAGATCATGATAAGAATAAATCTATTTCGAAGAGACATTATCTTATCAAATGATACTCCTTTCAATTGTTATACGGTTGGTAATGTTCAGTTTCCTTTTTGTACAATTAAAGGTCATGCAAACTTACATCGTACTTCCTCTTGTTGGCTTTATTACACTACCGATGAACAGACAACGTTCCTTTTTCTCGTCATCCCGTTTATTTCGCCATATATTTTTAATGCAACTGAAAAACGAATAGAAAAACCAAAAACATGGGAAATGTTTGTAAATATTGGGGGACAGAAAACAAGCTGTTTTCTAATTACATAATGTCATACCTTCGATTGACAGTTCCGTCCAGACCTTGTCCGTATGTGTAGACTTCACTTCTCTCACAATCCGTCTGGATAAAATTTCATTTGCATCAAAAGTGAAAATTGTTGAAAAAATATTGGTTTATTTTTTAAAACATAAATAGATTTATGTAAAAAATGATTGATCAGCTTTTACCTTTTAAATTTCCATTCTAAATCAGTATTGCCAATCACTTTGGTCGCTATAGTTCTCACAGCTCCCTGCAATTAATATGAATTTATCGAGTGTATGCATATATACATACATATATGCATTTCATAAAAAGATATGCCCATATAATCTCGCATATGTAACTAACCTGTATTCCCGGTGGTAAAACGGTAGATTTTTTTGTTGCCGGTCTGGTCTCTTCTCTGGAGAGCTGGTCGATGACACCTTCCAGCTTACTTAGAAAGATATCCAGTTTTTCCAGATTTTCCACACGTGCCATGCAGGCACATGGCCTCATTGGCGTAGAGCATAACCTGATAATAGAAAAGTGTCATCGTTTATACATAAACGAGAATGTTTTGCTGCTGTAAAGGTCTATTTATCAGTATTTATAGAATGAACAAAAAGTCAGTAATTGACAAAAAGTGGCCCAAATGAAATTATTTAAATAAACATTATATAGCAGGACTCAAACCCATAAACAGCGGCAAAGTGAAGGTCATCGTAGTTGGATATTGGAAACTGGTTGCAGAAGCGCTCAGGTCGACAAAAACGCCACACATATAGTGGTAGTCGCTGGTAGTACAGCGGTTCTACATACTGACACAACGATATTGGTACATTTTTCTATGCACGTATTATCATCCCTGGGATCTGAATGATTACCACCACCACATTTGAATAATATCTGAGATTCATGTGGACTATTTGTACTCATTGTTGACATGGATGTGGTGGCCAATAATTGATGATTTGCTATCAAATTACATTTTGAAGCCGTGGCGTTTGCATTGACAGTGGTACTGGGTAAATCTTTACAACCACTACACCTCTGTGCGCTTTTTGTAGTGGCAGCTTTGCCATCTACATATCTTTTTCTAGCTTTTCCATTCACGTCTACACCTGTTGGTAACAACATTTACAGAATCTGCTTATGAAAAATCAGGTTCATGGATTTCGGTGAGAGTAGAGTCCTCATCGTCACCTAAAGCGTTGGAAATTTCTGTATCTGTGGTCATAGATTGTTCGAGTAGTGACGCTACATCAAAGTCAGGAAAGAGATTTTTCTGCTGTGGTTTCCGTTGTAAAAGTGACGGTTTTTCTTTGCTATGCGATTGAATAGGAGACAAATTTAGATCTTCTACCATTGGTTCATCGCAGTCTGAGGCGTGGAGGTGTTTGGCTTTTGTACTTCTGCATTTACTGTTCTTGACATTTTTGGTTTAGGATTTGGATGTAGTAAAACGCAACTGACTACAATCTTGACTGAACACAAAACACGACAAAAGGGAAAAGTTGAAAAATGCACAGTGATAAGATTTCAACCGGTACTAAACTCTAATAGAGTCGCAGTTATTTGTTATAGATGAGCATGGTGAATAAACATAAACATAAACCACATGTCAATGCCCAAATAGAGCAGCGGTGGATTTGTCCATTGTCAATAGAAATGATCAGTATGGTGGTCAATATGTGATATTTGAAGACTCTAGAGAACAAGAGAAAAGTGAAATATTGGAAATAACCAATGTGATCAGAGACGATGAATGCAAAAAACACGTTTGGAAGTGGGAAGAAAAAGGAGCATGTGTTTACTATTACGAGTAAGACATGATGTTAAGAAAAATGAAACACGATCATTTGGGAATGAGATTTTTCCAAGACATGATGCTACTGACCATGTGTAGCAGATCAGACGTTAACGACACGCTTTTGGCAGTTCAACAAGAAGTTATCACGCATTCCAAGGGAGGATAAGAAATATAAATCTATTTGGCAAACTACCGAAACCTAACAAAAAGCAAAAGGTGTACCAATTGCAACAAGCTACAAAACTACCTGGACATTCTATTAGTCCTTTGGATAGTGAAGACGAAAAAGAATTACCACCACTAAAACCCGAACATATGATTCAAACAAAATTGAAATTTGTTGTGAGGTGAAGTGAAACAGGGTGAAATGGGTGAAGATGACGCACGTATATTACATCCGCCATTTACTCGTGTACAGCATTTCACCAGTGACTATTTTAACTGATTATACTATCCTACAATTCAAACGTATTTATTAACACTTTGACTGCTGAAATTTTAGAAATGCGTATATACCCCTGTGCTAACGTTTTTTCCAAAAAATGTTAAATTTTGTAGTCCTTCAATAAAAGAGCAATAAATGAAGAAAAAATAATGTCTTACCTTACTCTTGTCTTTTATTCTTTGGTTTTATGATATTTTACACCCAGTAAATCTTTTTGGAGTGATATGCAGAGTAACATTCAGGATGAAGGGGGGTTTCACAGTTGCGGCACATATATCTAGACTCGCTTCTCATGCCCTTTTTTGAGCAAACCCTGCATACTCTGGTTGGGTTTTGTTTCTTGGCAGTAGGGGGATCAAAACAAATGCATGATTAGCTGCCCCTCCTGTAAGCCTTGTAACTGGATCTCCCTGTGGTCCCCTATTGGCCTGAAGCCCCACGGGAACTTCACCCGCAAGTTCAGCCATAGATTCAATAATACGCTCCAAAAATTCCAGAAGATGAAGTTTGTCCTTATTGGGATTCTTTTGATACAGGAAATAACTGTTCACTGCTGATAGATGAATGAGATATAGTACTAATTTTTTTATCCATTTCACAGTTTTCAAAACACACGGATAATAACGCGACATCTGATCACAGTGGTCCACACCAGACATAAAATGGTTATAATCAATTATGCATTGCGGTTTTCTAATCAGATTTCCATCTTTATCCTGTTTACCTGTTTCTGCCATAGAAGAATCATGTAAAGTGGATACCATTTTTACCAGTCTCTTATCTAGCCATAGCAGAAACATTATTCCATCCTTTTGACGGAAAGCGACATCGCCACGTCGAAGTTCTTTGCTTTGTTGAACAAGCGCCTTTGGAAGACCGCGGTTTATACGAACAGTTCCGCATGTGTGAGTCCTATTATTGAGCAAGTGCTGGGATACCTTCCACCTATTGTAGAAGTTATCCATGTAAACTTTATAGTTCTTACCATATAAAGGCTGTAGGGTATCATCACATATGGTAGGAACATTCCGGTTCGTGCCACAATAGAGACTAAAACTGTAAAAATACCCAGATTCGGATTCCGATACCATGTACGACTTCATTCCATATTTTTCGGGCTTTTGGGGGTTATAACAACGAAACACTAGTCTCCCGCGCCACTTCAACACCCCTTCGTCTAATGATAAATGTTCCGTGGGCGTGTAAACTTCGGTAAATTTGCGTGTGAGGTGATCATAGACAGGGCGGACTTTGTATAACCGATCCTGGTTGTCACCAGGACGAGCATCGTTGTCGTTACAATGAAAAAATTTCAATATCAGCAGAAATCGATCACGAGGCATGGTTTCATTGAAAAATGGAGTTCTGACTGTTTTCTTTTTAGACCAATACATGTTTATAGTGGGTTTTTTTATAATACCCATCATAGAGAGTAGCATAAGGAAACGCCACATTTCTTGTGCGTCAACATCTTTCCATGCGTGGACCCTCGATTTAGGCTTCAGCTGTGCATCTCTAATAAATTGAGAAGCATACAAATTAGTCTGAGTAACTAGAATGTCTATAAGTTCATCAGTTACATAAAGCCTAAAATAATCAATAGGCTCATCACTGTCCATGTTTACATTCAATCCAGGTGTACCTGTAAAAGCACCAACAACTGGCTGCACATTAGTGTCACTCCATCCTGCATCCGGATCAGGCCTATTAGCTGGAACACGGCCCCGACCACGTCCACGATTTGCCCCTCTACCTCTAGCACCCCTCCTTACTAAGCCTCTACCACGTTGAACTGGTGGGGGGGCTGGGGCGGCCACTGGGGCTATATCATCATCGTTCGATTCATCACTGCCGCTGGCCGAAATTTCAGAATTATTTTCAGAGTCCAAATCATGCGCATCATTTGATTCACCGTTTGATTCAATTTCCGAAGCCTCAGAGCTTACCCTGGCCTCCTCATCATCTGCTGCAGCATTTTGTTCATCGAAAAGTTCATTTTCCGAATCACTGTCGGCAAATATTTCGCTTATTTCTAAGTCCGTTAGCTGTCTACCACCTTGTCTCCTGGGCGCAGCCATCTTTGTTTTGAAACTCACCCATAGATAAGCACTGTACATTCAGCGCCTCTACCTACCCGTACAATAACAAAATCGATTCGAAATCAACATTAGAATGCAGTATGGAAGCCTGTTAGTTGCATTCGTGAACAAATAATAGTTCCGTGGTACCGTTTCCCAAAAACAGGAGTCGCCACTGAACGGGTGCATAAAAACGAGTTAACTCGGGCGCCGCAGTAAAAAATCGGGCCTTAGAACCCGAGTTAACTCGGGTGCCGCAGTCAAAGTGTTAATAAGGGCTTTCTGATGAAACTGAGGAAGGTTTTAAGTTCCTATGATGTTCCCCCGACAGACCCTAAATTTTCAGAAAATGCTTGATTGCAGGCGCGGTTTTTACTTGACGTGAAATATTGGCATTGCTCCCATTGTATCTAAATGTGCTCTAAAATGGGTTCATATATATATTGTGTGAAGTGATTCCAAGTACTTCCTTCTCTCAAAGTGAAAAATAAAGAATGATGTAAAGTATATGAATTATATTCAATAGTCAAAAATATTAAAATATTTACAACACAGGAGTCTAAGACATGTTTTCAAAATTCATGGAGTAGTCACAAAATTAAAAATAGCAAATTATTTCTAACAATATAAATAGTGTGGAATATGAATTATATTTCTGAAACTATTTTACAAAATACAAAGAGTTGAGATGTCTAGATAGTAATTGATTATGGGGAGAAAAGCCAGTATTTAAATTAGTAGATAAATTGGATTTATTAAATGGTAAAATTTATTGAATTGAAACCACAACGTTTCAGCTGTTGACTAATAGCCATCATCAGGTGGAGTGACCAGAAATAAAGTTACAACGTATATAAGCTCATACTCTGCAGCACAAAAACAGATGCTATGTGTCAAAACTAAAGATAAACAGTTCAGTGTCCTACAGTAAGACCATTTTCAGGAGCATACTATGTATATGGAACGTAATACATGTTACACAATCAATAGTATCATTTATGCCATGCCAAAAAACAGTTCCTCTGCTTATTCAAGCATAAGTATGCATTACATTTGATGCATTTGATATAAGTTAGGCTGCCATTTTGGCAATTACGACACCACATACGTTTTAGGTCCCATGAGGGAAAATGGTCAACTTGGTCTTTTCGAACTTCATCGGACACTAGTGCTGTGGCTACCTTGCGTCTCTTGCTGAGACAGAATCTCTGCCTCTTCGTGTGATGGTCTGCCTACACGACCAACCGGTTTTCCAGACTTACAGAGTGCCTGTGCAACCTGGGCCTGAAATCGCCTCAGAGGGAGTTTTTTTTGGAATATCATTCTCGTTTTGCATTCTTCTGTACAAAAGCCAAGCATTCACTAATGCTAGTTTTACTGTGTGCCAAAATACACATAAATACCATTGTCTGGACCTAATAGATGCTTTATACATGGATATACACATGTCCATAAGATCAATGCCTCCCATAAAGCTATTATATTGGGATATCATAGCTGGACGATCGACATCTATGTGGATTTTGGCAGATCGATCCCATCGTCATGCCTTATCTAAGGATGATGCCCTAATATATGATGATGCCAGGTTCACACATTTATTGTCAAGCCATGTTAGACAGACAATCTGTGTATTCATTTCAACTTTGTAATCATACGATCCACAGCCTTCCCTTTTTAGCTCTTTTTCAGATTTCAAATTACAATTTACAACTCGATCCATTCGGACAGTACCGAGGAACCAAATTTTCTTCCTTTTTAGAGCTTCAATCAGAGGTATCGTTGTGAAGAAATTATCTGCATACACTTTATAATTCATACCGACATCTAATGTTTCACAAAGCTTTGCTACAACCCCTGCAGATTTGCCTAATACTGACGTCGAGTTATTTGATGTACCTGTTCAGGCACCTTCATAAACATCAAAATCATGAACAAACCGTCCGAGCTAGCTCGTGCCCACATTTTTATTCCATATTTTTTTGGTTTGTTGGGCATGTACACTCTAATGATTGATCGTCCCTTGAAGGGAACCATCATTTCATCCACCGACTGCAACTTTAGTGATGCTAACGAAAGGAAGTTTCTACGTAACAGTTTGAGCCAGGGTCGAATTTTATGTAGTTTGTCCATTTTCTGTTCATCAGTTACTTGATTGTTGTCCACAAAATGTATATTTGCAACAAGTTTTTCGTAACGATTCCTCGCCATAACATCCGCAACAGGAGCATGTCTGGTTTCGAGTTCCCAGTAGGCTCGAGTGTTCGGCATTTTAGCCCTCTATCTACCAAGGGGTCCGAAAATCAAGTGAAAAATATGCCCACCGGGAAATATTATCATTATGGACACACGAATCCACAAATAACGCCAAAAATTTTTTTGGCACACTTGACCTACTTTTCCAAAATGTATCAAATTTGATACAATTGTTAAAAAAGGAAAAACAAGAATTTTTTATGAATTCAAAAAATACCATTTTTTATTAGAAACATCAAAAACACTTCAGTCTACAATTGTTACTTCTGATGAAAGGTTATAAAACAGTTACGATTTTTGTTCAAGCACAAGTGAACATTACCGTACATATTCAACATTTTACCTGGGAAAATTTCCCTGAACAGCACTTACATCTCTGCCGGTCATCTACATACAAAGGCAAGTGATCAACATTATCATAATGTACATCTTATGAGTTACCAATGAGCCTAATCCATTTCAAGATGCAAAGCCAAAAAATAACAGTATGGGTGTTTTTCAGCCAAAATTGCTTGCCTGGCCATTCTAAACCGGAGGAATTTGTAACGTAAAGGCATTTACTCGTACAGAGAAAAATCCAAGTGTCCTTGAATCACAAGGGCTATCGAAAACCCTGGTGCTGTTTCCATACAATTTGCATCTGTACGTATCATCTTCGTTTACCCCATTTACTTCAACAAGTGAATCATCGGGAAGAACATATGCATTATTTGGTTTTGTGGCTGAAATAATCCTTTGTTTTCCATTAAAATCTGTTACGCCGCTTTTGATCAATCAAAATCCCAATTGCTATGGACAAACACATGAAGTTATCAAAAAATCATGGATGTAGACATCTTTGAGGACAAATTGACCTGTATATAATAGATATTGCCTGAATTCAGTTGCTTTCCAACGGTAGACATCTACTAAGCTACGAGGTTTACGCGCAAATACTTTAGGTATATATTGCTTTATGTCCTCTAGGTTTTGACTAATCACAGCTACTTGTTGTTGCGAGATCTTTATTTCTCGTGGTCCAGGAAGCCATACTAACAACATTTTTTTCGTTACACCTAGACAGACTTGATGCATGTAATCAACTCTGAAATCAAGCACCATATCAATTGGCAAATTGCAGAATGGTGAAATGCCGTTATGATGTTGATCATTTTCCTGGTTGCGAAATCGTTCGTCAGTCCGTAATGGTAATTCAGTTATCTGGCGAAATATAACACGACCCCTATTAGCACCAGGGCATATATAATATTCTCCTCTTTGTTCGCATCAATCACAACCGAAATAGCCATTAAAGGATTTTGCAGCTTTAACCATTGCTCGTGCAGGGACATCACACGTAACACTGGATTTTCCGATATTATAAACTTTTCCATTAATTTCAATGCCGTCTTGCAGTATTTCATTGTATTCATCGATTCAGTCAGGAAAGAGATTTTTCTGCTGTGGTTTCCGTTGTAAAAGTGACGGTTTTTCTTTGCTATGCGATTGAATAGGAGACAAATTCAGATCTTCTACCATTGGTTCATCGCAGTCTGAGGCGTGGAGGTGTTTGGCTTTTGTACTTCTGCATTTACTGTTCTTGACATTTTTGGTTTAGGATTTGGATGTAGTAAAACGCAACTGACTACAATCTTGACTGAACACAAAACACGACAAAAGGGAAAAGTTGAAAAATGCACAGTGATAAGATTTCAACCGGTACTAAACTCGAATAGAGTCGCAGTTATTTGTTATAGATGAGCATGGTGAATAAACATAAACATAAGCCACATGTCAATGCCCAAATAGAGCAGCGGTGGATTTGTCCATTGTCAATAGAAATGATCAGTATGGTGGTCAATATGTGATATTTGAAGACTCTAGAGAACAAGAGAAACGTGAAATATTGGAAATAACCAATGTGATCAGAGACGATGAATGCAAAAAACACGTTTGGAAGTGGGAAGAAAAAGGAGCATGTGTTTACTATTACGAGTAAGACATGATGTTAAGAAAAATGAAACACGATCATTTGGGAATGAGATTTTTCCAAGACATGATGCTACTGACCATGTGTAGCAGATCAGACGTTAACGACACGCTTTTGGCAGTTCAACAAGAAGTTATCACGCATTCCAAGGGAGGATAAGAAATATAAATCTATTTGGCAAACTACCGAAACCTAACAAAAAGCAAAAGGTGTACCAATTGCAACAAGCTACAAAACTACCTGGACATTCTATTAGTCCTTTGGATAGTGAAGACGAAAAAGAATTACCACCACTAAAACCCGAACATATGATTCAAACAAAATTGAAATTTGTTGTGAGGTGAAGTGAAACAGGGTGAAATGGGTGAAGATGACGCACGTATATTACATCCGCCATTTACTCGTGTACAGCATTTCACCAGTGACTATTTTAACTGATTATACTATCCTACAATTCAAACGTATTTATTAACACTTTGACTGCTGAAATTTTAGAAATGCGTATATACCCCTGTGCTAACGTTTTTTCCAAAAAATGTTAAATTTTGTAGTCCTTCAATAAAAGAGCAATAAATGAAGAAAAAATAATGTCTTACCTTACTCTTGTCTTTTATTCTTTGGTTTTATGATATTTTACACCCAGTAAATCTTTTTGGAGTGATATGCAGAGTAACATTCAGGATGAAGGGGGGTTTCACAGTTGCGGCACATATATCTAGACTCGCTTCTCATGCCCTTTTTTGAGCAAACCCTGCATACTCTGGTTGGGTTTTGTTTCTTGGCAGTAGGGGGGATCAAAACAAATGCATGATTAGCTGCCCCTCCTGTAAGCCTTGTAACTGGATCTCCCTGTGGTCCCCTATTGGCCTGATGCCCCACGGGAACTTCACCCGCAAGTTCAGCCATAGATTCAATTATACGCTCCAAAAATTCCAGAAGATGAAGTTTGTCCTTATTGGGATTCTTTTGATACAGGAAATAACTGTTCACTGCTGATAGATGAATGAGATATAGTACTAATTTTTTTATCCATTTCACAGTTTTCAAAACACACGGATAATAACGCGACATCTGATCACAGTGGTCCACACCAGACATAAAATGGTTATAATCAATTATGCATTGCGGTTTTCTAATCAGATTTCCATCTTTATCCTGTTTACCTGTTTCTGCCATAGAAGAATCATGTAAAGTGGATACCATTTTTACCAGTCTCTTATCTAGCCATAGCAGAAACATTATTCCATCCTTTTGACGGAAAGCGACATCGCCACGTCGAAGTTCTTTGCTTTGTTGAACAAGCGCCTTTGGAAGACCGCGGTTTATACGAACAGTTCCGCATGTGTGAGTCCTATTATTGAGCAAGTGCTGGGATACCTTCCACCTATTGTAGAAGTTATCCATGTAAACTTTATAGTTCTTACCATATAAAGGCTGTAGGGTATCATCACATATGGTAGGAACATTCCGGTTCGTGCCACAATAGAGACTAAAACTGTAAAAATACCCAGATTCGGATTCCGATACCATGTACGACTTCATTCCATATTTTTCGGGCTTTTGGGGGTTATAACAACGAAACACTAGTCTCCCGCGCCACTTCAACACCCCTTCGTCTAATGATAAATGTTCCGTGGGCGTGTAAACTTCGGTAAATTTGCGTGTGAGGTGATCATAGACAGGGCGGACTTTGTATAACCGATCCTGGTTGTCACCAGGACGAGCATCGTTGTCGTTACAATGAAAAAATTTCAATATCAGCAGAAATCGATCACGAGGCATGGTTTCATTGAAAAATGGAGTTCTGACTGTTTTCTTTTTAGACCAATACATGTTTATAGTGGGTTTTTTTATAATACCCATCATAGAGAGTAGCATAAGGAAACGCCACATTTCTTGTGCGTCAACATCTTTCCATGCGTGGACCCTCGATTTAGGCTTCAGCTGTGCATCTCTAATAAATTGAGAAGCATACAAATTAGTCTGAGTAACTAGAATGTCTATAAGTTCATCAGTTACATAAAGCCTAAAATAATCAATAGGCTCATCACTGTCCATGTTTACATTCAATCCAGGTGTACCTGTAAAAGCACCAGCAACTGGCTGCACATTAGTGTCACTCCATCCTGCATCCGGATCAGGCCTATTAGCTGGAACACGGCCCCGACCACGTCCACGATTTGCCCCTCTACCTCTAGCACCCCTCCTTACTAAGCCTCTACCACGTTGAACTGGTGGGGGGGCTGGGGCGGCCACTGGGGCTATATCATCATCGTTCGATTCATCACTGCCGCTGGCCGAAATTTCAGAATTATTTTCAGAGTCCAAATCATGCGCATCATTTGATTCACCGTTTGATTCAATTTCCGAAGCCTCAGAGCTTACCCTGGCCTCCTCATCATCTGCTGCAGCATTTTGTTCATCGAAAAGTTCATTTTCCGAATCACTGTCGGCAAATATTTCGCTTATTTCTAAGTCCGTTAGCTGTCTACCACCTTGTCTCCTGGGCGCAGCCATCTTTGTTTTGAAACTCACCCATAGATAAGCACTGTACATTCAGCGCCTCTACCTACCCGTACAATAACAAAATCGATTCGAAATCAACATTAGAATGCAGTATGGAAGCCTGTTAGTTGCATTCGTGAACAAATAATAGTTCCGTGGTACCGTTTCCCAAAAACAGGAGTCGCCACTGAACGGGTGCATAAAAACGAGTTAACTCGGGCGCCGCAGTAAAAAATCGGGCCTTAGAACCCGAGTTAACTCGGGTGCCGCAGTCAAAGTGTTAATAAGGGCTTTCTGATGAAACTGAGGAAGGTTTTAAGTTCCTATGATGTTCCCCCGACAGACCCTAAATTTTCAGAAAATGCTTGATTGCAGGCGCGGTTTTTACTTGACGTGAAATATTGGCATTGCTCCCATTGTATCTAAATGTGCTCTAAAATGGGTTCATATATATATTGTGTGAAGTGATTCCAAGTACTTCCTTCTCTCAAAGTGAAAAATAAAGAATGATGTAAAGTTTATGAATTATATTCAATAGTCAAAAATATTAAAATATTTACAACACAGGAATCTAAGACATGTTTTCAAAATTCATGGAGTAGTCACAAAATTAAAAATAGCAAATTATTTCTAACAATATAAATAGTGTGGAATATGAATTATATTTCTGAAACTATTTTACAAAATAAAAAGAGTTGAGATGTCTAGATAGTAATTGATTATGGGGAGAAAAGCCAGTATTTAAATTAGTAGATAAATTGGATTTATTAAATGGTAAAATTTATTGAATTGAAACCACAACGTTTCGGCTGTTGACTAATAGCCATCATCAGGTGGAGTGACCAGAAAATAAAGTTACAACGTATATAAGCTCATACTCTGCAGCACAAAAACAGATGCTATGTGTCAAAACTAAAGATAAACAGTTCAGTGTCCTACAGTAAGACCATTTTCAGGAGCATACTATGTATATGGAACGTAATACATGTTACACAATCAATAGTATCATCCTCTGCTTATTCAAGCATAAGTATGCATTACATTTGATGCATTTGATATAAGTTAGGCTGCCATTTTGGCAATTACGACACCACATACGTTTTAGGTCCCATGAGGGAAAATGGTCAACTTGGTCTTTTCGAACTTCATCGGACACTAGTGCTGTGGCTACCTTGCGTCTCTTGCTGAGACAGAATCTCTGCCTCTTCGTGTGATGGTCTGCCTACACGACCAACCGGTTTTCCAGACTTACAGAGTGCCTGTGCAACCTGGGCCTGAAATCGCCTCAGAGGGAGTTTTTTTTGGAATATCATTCTCGTTTTGCATTCTTCTGTACAAAAGCCAAGCATTCACTAATGCTAGTTTTACTGTGTGCCAAAATACACATAAATACCATCGTCTGGACCTAATAGATGCTTTATACATGGATATACACATGTCCATAAGATCAATGCCTCCCATAAAGCTATTATATTGGGATATCATAGCTGGACGATCGACATCTATGTGGATTTTGGCAGATCGATCCCATCGTCATGCCTTATCTAAGGATGATGCCCTAATATATGATGATGCCAGGTTCACACATTTATTGTCAAGCCATGTTAGACAGACAATCTGTGTATTCATTTCAACTTTGTAATCATACGATCCACAGCCTTCCCTTTTTAGCTCTTTTTCAGATTTCAAATTACAATTTACAACTCGATCCATTCGGACAGTACCGAGGAACCAAATTTTCTTCCTTTTTAGAGCCTCAATCAGAGGTATCGTTGTGAAGAAATTATCTGCATACACTTTATAATTCATACCGACATCTAATGTTTCACAAAGCTTTGCTACAACCCCTGCAGATTTGCCTAATACTGACGTCGAGTTATTTGATGTACCTGTTCAGGCACCTTCATAAACATCAAAATCATGAACAAACCGTCCGAGCTAGCTCGTGCCCACATTTTTATTCCATATTTTTTTGGTTTGTTGGGCATGTACACTCTAATGATTGATCGTCCCTTGAAGGGAACCATCATTTCATCCACCGACTGCAACTTTAGTGATGCTAACGAAAGGAAGTTTCTACGTAACAGTTTGAGCCAGGGTCGAATTTTATGTAGTTTGTCCATTTTCTGTTCATCAGTTACTTGATTGTTGTCCACAAAATGTATATTTGCAACAAGTTTTTCATAACGATTCCTCGCCATAACATCCGCAACAGGAGCATGTCTGGTTTCGAGTTCCCAGTAGGCTCGAGTGTTCGGCATTTTAGCCCTCTATCTACCAAGGGGTCCGAAAATCAAGTGAAAAATATGCCCACCGGGAAATATTATAATTATGGACACACGAATCCACAAATAACGCCAAAAATTTTTTTGGCACACTTGACCTACTTTTCCAAAATGTATCAAATTTGATACAATTGTTAAAAAAGGAAAAACAAGAATTTTTTATGAATTCAAAAAATACCATTTTTTATTAGAAACATCAAAAACACTTCAGTCTACAATTGTTACTTCTGATGAAAGGTTATAAAACAGTTACGATTTTTGTTCAAGCACAAGTGAACATTACCGTACATATTCAACATTTTACCTGGGAAAATTTCCCTGAACAGCACTTACATCTCTGCCGGTCATCTACATACAAAGGCAAGTGATCAACATTATCATAATGTACATCTTATGAGTTACCAATGAGCCTAATCCATTTCAAGATGCAAAGCCAAAAAATAACAGTATGGGTGTTTTTCAGCCAAAATTGCTTGCCTGGCCATTCTAAACCGGAGGAATTTGTAACGTAAAGGCATTTACTCGTACAGAGAAAAATCCAAGTGTCCTTGAATCACAAGGGCTATCGAAAACCCTGGTGCTGTTTCCATACAATTTGCATCTGTACGTATCATCTTCGTTTACCCCATTTACTTCAACAAGTGAATCATCGGGAAGAACATATGCATTATTTGGTTTTGTGGCTGAAATAATCCTTTGTTTTCCATTAAAATCTGTTACGCCGCTTTCGATCAATCAAAATCCCAATTGCTATGGACAAACACATGAAGTTATCAAAAAATCATGGATGTAGACATCTTTGAGGACAAATTGACCTGTATATAATAGAAATTGCCTGAATTCAGTTGCTTTCCAATGGTAGACATCTACTAAGCTACGAGGTTTACGCGCAAATACTTTAGGTATATATTGCTTTATGTCCTCTAGGTTTTGACTAATCACAGCTACTTGTTGTTGCGAGATCTTTATTTCTCGTGGTCCAGGAAGCCATACTAACAACATTTTTTTCATTACACCTAGACAGACTTGATGCATGTAATCAACTCTGAAATCAAGCACCATATCAATTGGCAAATTGCAGAATGGTGAAATGCCGTTATGATGTTGATCATTTTCCTGGTTGCGAAATCGTTTGTCAGTCCGTAATGGTAATTCAGTTATCTGGCGAAATATAACACGACCCCTATTAGCACCAGGGCATATATAATATTCTCCTCTTTGTTCGCATCAATCACAACCGAAATAGCCATTAAAGGATTTTGCAGCTTTAACCATTGCTCGTGCAGGGACATCACACGTAACACTGGATTTTCCGATATTATAAACTTTTCCATTAATTTCAATGCCGTCTTGCAGTATTTCATTGTATTCATCGATGAATTCTTGAAATAAGTTTAAATCAGTTGGTTTACACAAACCACTTGTTATCGGCACGACAAATACATCAGGGGGACTCAGATTTAAAACACTGCCTAATATTGGCCAAAAATTCATTCTTGAAGATCTGCTGAAAAGTGGCAACCCATCAATGTTAAAACAAATATCTAGATCAACAATTTCGCGAAGAAGTTCTGCAGGATACCTTCTTAATGAATTTCGAAGCTGATCTGCGACGCCAAAATATGAATAGTCCATACCTGACACAATATTGGTTGCAATATGTTTTGGAGTTTTCAACAAAGATCTTGCAGTAGACGGCGATTCCAGATGGTACTTTTTGAAGCAAGTTATCCACAAATTTTGAAGCAAGTTATCCACAGCATCATGTTTAACTTGAAAACGATAAGCCCATTCAACGAGATCAGCCGTAAGATTATCAGAATCACTACTTTCCGAGGACATTGTGTCGCCATCACTGCTTCGATTATCATAATCATCAATTATTTCCAATACGTATGCTTCTTCGACAGCTGGTGGCATTTCATGTTGTTCATGGCCTCCTTCAATCTCCTCCTGATCTTCTGAGTTTTCGGAGGAATTCCACTCATTTTCCAATGCATTCATTTCATTTTCAGCCGCAATCACAATTTCTCTAGTATGTTCCTCAAAGTTATGTTCTGCAACAGCACCATCATCATCGCTACTAGATTGATTTCGAATGATAGTTCTCTTTTGAAGAGACCGTTTCGCAGACATCCATGCGTGATTAGAGAGTCGACGCTTCATGGCTATAATTAGGTGAAAAAAACATGGTATCATTCTTGGATTAGCCACGCACCTTTTTTTTGCACGCAGTTTGTCAAAATTGACCAACCAATCGCAGTTTTAGAAAAACTATTCGTAGGATAAATGATCTGATGAAATTTGTTCAGTGTCACAGGCTTTTTTGGAGTAAATCTTTTCGCTGTAAAAAGTGATCAAAAATCTGTCCAATAAGCCACTGATTCGGTCACACTCCAGGCTAGTACCGGTACTAATGTCTATTTTACACGGAGTAGCATTGTAAGTGTAGAGTGACCCACATTCGCCGACTCTACTGCATAGGCCTATAAATGAATTCCAGTTCATTCATGAAAACCTTTTATATAATCATCAGTAAAAAAACTTTTACAATACTTATTAGTTGGGTCCGGAGATGTATAACAATTAAAAACAAATGCAATTGATACCAGAAATCAATTCAAGATCGATGTAAAATGTGTATTAAAGCATGAACTAAGGAAAATTATTAAACTTATTATTTAACTCGCAGTGAGAACCAAAATGGCGGGGACGGGGGCAACACTGTCGCTTTTTGGCCTATTTATTTTGGATATTTCTTCCAAACAGCTTTCTAACAGCTTTCTAATAGTTAACAAATTAACTAATCTTCATATCATTTTAGTAGCCTAACCACTATGTAAGAACAAGCAAAATGTGTTCGATTTCTAACTAAACTAAATAAAATTCAATTCAATTTATTTAGTCTGGCAATTTGGTCAATGTTGCTGAAATGTTGTATTATCATTAGTTTCTCTTGGTATCCTCAACAGATGGCGTGTTTGTATATATACATTGTCTAAATGTTGTTACAATGTTTTACAGCCCAATATTTAAAAACAACTTCCCAACAACTAATGCTAACATTGAGTAAATGTTGGTGTTAGCAAGCAAGGGGGTCAACATGCTAGTAGACTGGCAATCAGGGAGATTGTTATACACCTGTGGCGACATTGTGTTGAACGGAATACAGTCTATAGATGTCCCATTTGGTATGTATCTCGGCACAGATTGTTTGATAGTATCAGTACTGAACTTGGAATCCAACGATTCGTACAATTCTATCATGTTGTCCTTTTGAAAGTTGGTGTTTATCTATTCGTCCATGCCTGGTTTTCGAATATATGCCATTTCGGCTAATGATATCAGTTCATTATCTTCTTCGCTTATGATAATATGTGACTGGTGCTGGCAAAATCAGTTACTTGGGTCACCTTATCAAAATTGAGTACTATACATATTTTGAAAGCCACAATTGTGTGGAATCCAATGCAAAAAAAATTATGTTGATATCTCAAAAACTCACTGAGTTATTAAATGTTGAAGACTGTAAGTCAGCGGAAGAGGATTCTGAGAAATCGACGGTTAAAGTCTCGGTACTTAGGAATATCAATCCACCATAGCAACCAGTATCTTAGAATTGAGATATCGACTCCAAATTTTTACCAGGGGTACAAGACATCATCCCCTTTTCAAGCAAAAATTAAGTTCCTGGATTGGTTTTTTAGGATGATAGATTTAGGATGAAAATATTTTCGGAAAAATTGAATTTCACAGTTAATTGATTTTTTCTGAGTAATGTAACTTATTATTGCACTATATCAAATAAATAAGTCATTCTTTATCATTCTAGAGCATATAACACTTATTGTATGAAAGTATTTTATATTTAAACTGAGAGCAGCAGTCCATCCAGGAACTAGATAAAATCGGCAATAAATGAAAATTTTTATCTTCATAATATTCAACTCAATTATTATTTCATCACTTACAACAGCAAAACTGCACAGATCAACCAATTAGAATACAGTTATCACATATGCCTGTATAAAGTGTATCTCCGGAGCTACGTATGGAACTTGACAGCGAAAACGGCTGATTACTATCAAGTTTAATTCACTTCGAAACACTGATTTCACAAATCCAGAATCTGATGGTACCGGCAAGTCACTAGTGGAAGGAACAACTACAGGTACAGGTAAGTCTTGTGGTGCAGCTGGTAAAGCCTGCGGTAACGGACAAGCTATGTCTCTAGTTTCAAAACTGCAGAATTCCCGGATTTTTTGGTACAGATACAACTGTCTTTCTACCGATAATCCAGGTGGAGGAATAATGTCCGGTTTTGTGTTGTGCGGTATCACATTCGGATCGATAGCAAGGGTGAATACCGCTGAATCCGCATACAACTTTCTAAACACCTTTCTTGGATGATTGCTGTCAAATCTGAAAATAAGAAAGTAAATTTTGAATAATAGTCCGTTAATCAAAAGTTGTATTCTTCTAGGCTGCAAAAAAATTATCACAATACAATACAGGTATAGTGCAGTGATCTATATTTCTCAAAATTCTGTCATCTATAGTAATTAGAAGATGGCGTTTTCATACCAGAGGTCGAGAGGTCGAGACACCACTCATCACCACAAGTAATTTTTTTTCCTAATAAATGGGAGATAGAAAAGCATTCTTAGCAATAGTAAATAACAGAATTAAACCAGCAAAAAAACAATTTGAAATAAAAAAGTTAGTTGATGTTACAAAAGAAATTGAACATAAAATATTGAAATTAGAAAAGATAAAAACTAAATATGGAGAGAAAGTATCAGCGAATTTAAGCTACTGTAATGTTAGTACATCGCGAGAATTTAGAGTATTTTTACCCGATAAATGGGTTTCATTGAGTACAGAGGAATTAAAAGATTTAGAAGGATTTAAAGTAATCTATCATGGGAAAAATGAAGATGGTCATCATGATTTAGAAATTGTTGATTAAATAAAAAATAAAAATAATGAATATCTAGAATCCAAAATGACCTTAGTCGTTTTACAAACAACTACAATCATACAGTCAAACATCTGTTACATGTTATTATAAGAGAGTGCTTCATTTGAATATTGATCGATCAAACAGGTGTTGCAATTCAACGTTGTTGTTATAGCAGTTATATAATAAGCACGCAGTACATACAACACACACAGGGCAGGAGGATACATTCTCTCTCGTGATTAAAAGGAATATTTCAATGTTTTTACGGTAAGTTTTAGCAAAACCACCCGACTTGACTCACAGAGTTTTTAGGGGATAAGCATCCCGTTATTGAGAGGCGCCACGAGATACCTATCCCCAAGCATTTCTACTTACACCCCTGTGACCCACACCTCACCAATTCTCCTTCAATGGTTGACAGGAAACAGATTATATTAAAGGCGCCTAATGCATTTCCTATCAACCCCTTACCCCCGAAAGGAGGATCGAAAGTCGAAACTGAAGGAGAACCACGGAGGGTGGACAAAGGTGCATTTTCGAAATGCCCCTGCAAGCCAAGCCCGGCGGCACTCCAGTCGTCGACTGAATTGCCTTATATACTTAGCTAAAACACCTAAGTAAATGTTGCTGGTGCTAAAAAAATATGTGAAATTTGAAATTATAAATTATTCCGAATGAAAAGAATATAAGAATGAAAACTGATAAATGAATTATGGATTTTTAGCTTAATTATGATATAATTTTTAATCAAATTAGTAATCAATTACCATGTTAATTGATTAACAAATTCAAATTCAAATATTCATTTTAGCACCACACCCAGTGCTGCCATCTTTCAATTTAAGAAAAAACTAATAATAAGAAACGACTGTAATACAATATTCAAGTAAAAACTTCAAATTAAAAAAACAAAATAAATTAATAAAAATAATGAATATCTAGAATCCGAAATGACTTATCTGGACAATTTAATTGCTCCGCATAGATAGACAAAAGTAGTGAGATATTCAATTATTTTTTTTGCTTTTTTTTCTAAAATATTAATCCATTTTTTTTATTATCAATTTTGGAATTTCAGAAGTATTTTCATTTTTGATAGCAGTTTTTTCAGAATTATAAATATCATGAATTTTATTTGATTCCTTATACCAATTACACCCAATCAAAATGAATACAATTACAAATCCAACTGTAAAATATAGACATTTATCAAATATTCTATTATTAGAAGGAGTAGAAATAACAATATTTTTACCATTTTTATTACTTATTTTTTTTTTACAGCTTTTTTATATTCTTGTGATTTAATTCCTAATTGCCGCGACCATTCAATTTGTTTCTGAGTTCTCGTTTTTTTCTTCACAGTTAATTCCTTCACTTCTTCCACCTCGCTCATTTATTATAGAAATATTTTTACTTTCAATATTTGAAAATGTTATAACCCCAGTTGATAATAATGTCATAAATCCGCCTAATTGAAATGATAGATATCCAATCCATTTATTTAATTCAGTCATAACTAAATAATCATTTTTTAAATCGGAATATAATCTATTTTCATCTCCAATTGGCAGCATATAATTACATAATTTACTATAACCTTTTACTACATTTTCTGATATCGCGTCATTAATTCTAGCTGTTCTCGCGGTTTCATAAATCTTAAATAATCTAATAATTTCATCTGATTTCATTGTATCTAATTCATTATAAGTTAAATTTTTACCGGTAAAATTTTTACATTTTCCAGATGCTATTAATATTTCTAAATGATGTTTACAATAAAGATAATATTTATAATTATTATTTGTTGTAACATTATTTAAAGCACCATCATCTGGAGTTAATTTGGTTTCTGTTATTCCTAAATCATCTAAAGTTTTTTCAATTGGAACATCACCATTTTTAGATTTTATTTTCTTTTCACCTCCCATTTATATAACAAATAAATTAGTTGTGTTGTTGCAACTAGAATGTAACTAGAATTCAACTAGATTAACAAGCTAGTTGAAATATTGTTTTCATTTATTTCTGTTAAATCTAGTTGATTTTTGTTCCAACTACTAATAACTAGAATTCAACTAGAATGTAACTCAAAATATACTAGATTAACAAGCTAGTTAAAATATTGTTGAATTTTATTTGATTTTTGTTCCAACTACTAATAACTAGAATTCAACTAGAATGTAACTAAAAATATACTAGATTAACAAGCTAGTTGAATTTAAATAAATTCATATTTAAATGGGTGTTGTAATCTAAATAGTAATTTTGATCTTTTAATATTTTTCAACTTATCCATATATTCATTATGTAAATCATGTGGAATAATATCATTTTCCTCAAGTGCATCTTTCATCGATTTTCTATCTTTATTGTAGAATAAAACTAGAAATCTAATGTTTTCTCTAAAGTCTTTAACAATTGAATTATATTTTTGATTTAAAGCCCAAGTTCTTATCCCAAAATGTCTACCAGAAAAAGCTAAATAACATAACTCACTCTCTCTCACTTTTGAATCATGTAGATTAGCACAATCATCTATAATGAATAATGTATTTGATCCTTTATAAATATCAATTGCTATTTTAATACAATTATCTAAATTTTCTTTTACTGTTTTAGGATCTAATATAATAAATTTATTATTTCTAGTAATATTTCTGTCATAAGTTTGATTAAATTCATATGTTGGACAAAATAATACTATATTATCAAAATAGTTTTATTAAACAGTTTCTAATAAATTTAATATAAAATAAGTTTTTCCACAATTTGTTACGCCAGAAATTAACATATTATGAGGCTCAAATATAAATAATTCCTTATTCTTTTATATATTTTTAATTTTACTTGATAATATCCATTCATTGAATTTATCTGGCCATCCAACCCATACTAAAGAATATTTTTTTCTTTTAATAGTTTTTGTTTTTAATACTTTTTCAATTTTATATTCTTGTTCTGGATTTTCAGTAGTTAAACTTAATTCTTCTTCGTAAAAGTAGCCATCAACTTCTTCACCATCTAAATCTTCTAATTTATAGACATATGGTTTTGTTGTTATTACCTTTTTTATTTTATATATTTCTCTAGTAAAATTTCGATCGTATCCCTTGTCAAATATCTTTTTATACTTAGAAATTCTAACATTTTGACTAACTTTAAATTTAGGTTCACCAAAATCATCTACAAGAAATGCTCCATATAAATTATTCCAAACAATTTCAGCATTTTCAGGTTTTCTAGCATCAATAGGTTTCATTCCAATAGAAGAATGATAAGAATTATTATATCCTTCTATCAATTTTGGTAAAACATCAATCCATTTAAAAGTATTATTTGCTGTAAAATATTTCCACATTCTTGTTCTTAATGTTCTATTAAATCGTTCAACAACTGCTGCTTTTTTATCCGATTTTGTTGAAAAGTATTTAATACTATGATTATCTAAGAGTTCATGAACAAGTGAATTATCAAACTCTTTTCCATCATCAAATTGTATTTTATCTGGTTTTAGTTTATCATCCGAAAGAAATTTTCTTAAAATATTTGATGTTTGTACAGCATCTTTTCTATAAAGTGGGAAGCTCCATACATAACGACTAAAAATATCAATTATATTCAATAACCACCAATAATCATTATTATCTTTCTTAACATTTTTCATATCAATTAAATCTCCTTGCCACTGTTGATCTACATAACTTACCATAGTTTTACGAGTTTTATATTTTCTAACAATTTTTTTATGTGTTGTATATGTTGGTTGTTCTAACATAAATTCATTTATATCTTTATATTTAACTAAATTTTGTGGGATTATCTTATCTAATTTATCTTGTTTTACTTGACGCCATATATTTTTGGTAGAAGAATAAGCAACCGAACTCTCAGGGTTGTAATATAAATTTCTTAAATATTGTTCTTTAGTATTAGGAGATTTTTCTACCACCCACTTATATATCCTTAATTTTAACTTTATGTTTCTAATATTGAATACTATCTAATTGTGAATTTACAATATTTAATTTTGCGTCAGATATAATATAAATGTGCATTTTAAAATTTAAGCTTCCTTTTTTCTTTTTCATGAATAATTGTATTCCATCTTTAGTGTTCTGTAGTTTTTTCCCAGAACCATGTAATGAATTATCCTCTGTTGTTCTAAAATCTAACCATAATGCATACTTATTACCGGTATAATAATCAATTTGATTAATATTACAATTTTCAAATGATTTTACTTTTTCATTCATAAAATGTTTTCTAATTTCTGGCCATTGATCTATCATTCTCATTCCTTGACAAAATTTATTTTATTTGCTATTCCTTCGATAGTTATTTCTACTTTTATAATTTCAGGATTATAATAATTATCAACCTTTATTGCGCCATTAGAATATGTTGCAATAGTAAAAAATATTAATATACCTTTAACAGATCTTCTTGGGAAGTTAATATTCTCATTAATTATTTCATTATTTGCATTAATAGTTACAGTTTTAAATTTATCAATATAATCATATAATAATGAAAATCCTTGCTTGTATTGAGTTTGAATTGTGCTAGCAATATTTTCATTAGTTACTGTGTCATATTCTAAACATATATTCGATAATTTATATCCCATATCTTTAACAACGCTAGATAATACAATTTCATTTACAGGAGTAAATGTTATCTCAAATATAATATCTTCTTGAATTACATATTTATATAAAGGTGCATTATTATTTATCAATTCAAAGTCTAATGGAATTTTATATTTGCTTCCATAAATCTTTTTTATCAAATTATCTACAGCACTACAGTTACTACTGCATTATTAGCTTCAGATCTTAATTTATTATGGTTTTCCGATTGAATACCCTGAAATATATTATTTCTATTTTCTTTAGTTAACCATAAATCTTTATAATGCATAAATAAATTATAATCATCTAATGAGAATCTGTTTCTGGTCCAATCTTTATAGTTAATTTTTTAATCAAATATCTCCCAACATTATCAACAACATAATTATTATCATGACCAGTTACTTTTATATCGGCGGATAAATAAATACTATTTGGAACATAAAAATTATTTTGTGTTAATCTAGGAATTCTAACATATAAAGTTTCATCGGGATTAATATTTGAAGGATTATGAGTAATTATATGATGTGATCTTTCTGCTTTAATAGCATTAGATATTCTAGAAATCTAAGAAGGACTTATATAACTCCCACTCATTTATTTAACAAAAAAATTAATTATTTATTTTTTTCTTGATATCTTTTTGATATCTATTCACTAACCCAAAAATAATAGCACTTACAACTGTAATTAAAAATAAAATAATATGTTCAGCAGCAAAGTTAAGAATATTCCCAGCAGATTTCAATATAAAACCAACAATTGAGGCAATAATTCCTGGTAAAGCTGCAGCAGATTTTTTAGATAGTTCCCATAAATATTTTGCTAATTTCTTTAAACCATCTTTAACTTTATCTTGTATAGAATTATCATCGGGGGTTTATCCGGTTTATTAGGAGTAGGAGTCGATTTCAAAGCATTTGATATTGCTAAACCAATTGTTGTAAATAACATAGTTACAGCTGTTAGAATTGAAAGAATTGTTATTCCTTCTAATTTAAATGATAACTTTATTCTATCTTTTAATGATATTTCAGAATTTGGTTTTATCAATAAATCTTTAAAAATAACTTAATCTATTAATATTATAATCATATGATTTTAATAATAATTCAATTTCTTCTTTCTGTACTTCTAAATTATCTTTTAAATTATTAATTTCTTTTTCTAAACGTAATTCTTTTTGCCTATATTCTATTTCATCAGTTACTTGATGATCTAAATCAGACTTTAATTGTTCTATTTCTTTATGTTTATCAGTTAATTCTTTTTCTAAAGTTCTAATTTGAAAATCTCTTATACTTTTATCATGCGCAATTTTATCAGATGCAAGTCTTATACTTTTAATTTCTCTAATTGCTTCAACAGAAAATATATTATTTAAATCCTCTAATTCTTGATCTGTTGCATCAATTAATCCATTCGGTAAAAGTTTTTCAATTGGAACTTTATTTGATTTAAGTTTACTAGTTTTGGAAGTTATATTCTGTTCAGAAGTTGTTTCTATTTCTGATTTCTTTTTGATTATTTCAATTAATTCATTAATTCTTTGTTTAAATACGTCTATATTATCATCTCTTTCTTTTTGTGTAACATCAGTTATTTCATTACTATTACTTATTATTTTAATTCTATCTGGTTCTAATTTTTTTAAAGTTGATTTTGCTATTATTTTTTCTTCTTTTTTATAAGAGATATTAATATAATAATCATCTTTCAAACGATAATAACATTTACCATTATCTAAAAATTTTAATTGATCTGCTAAAGGCCCAACGTCTTCATTATTTATGTTAAGTTTAGAATTTTCAATTAAATGTTTTAATTTAGGTATTTTGTTTAAATTATCTAAATCTTGTTTTACTAAATATGGGTCTAAATTTTCAGGATTTAATTGTGATTCTGCATTTTTAATATAATCAGGCATATTTAAATTATTATATTCTGGCTCATTACCATCATTAAAACTTGTTTCACTAAAATCAGGTTGTTGTTCATCAGTTATACCAGGTTCATCTAAAGGATCCATTCCAATATCTTCTCCACCTTCTACATCCATTTACATAATAAAAAAGTTAAAATTTAAAATACAATATTCCTCCTATAACAATTCCTATACAAGTTAAAGCTAATTTAGTATTTTCATGGGATTTATTATCATCATTTAGTTTAATTATATCATGTTGAATATTATCAGTTCTAATATTTTCTGTAGTATCGTAATCTTTTATTTTGGAATCATTATCCAATTTAATATTCTTAGTTTTAGTTTCTGTTGATTGAATATGTTTTTTATTTTTTCGCCTTCCATTAATTTTGGAGCAGTAATAATCTTTTTATTTATATCATTTAATCCAAATGAATTATTTATTGTTGCAGTTTTAATTAGATTATTATAACCAATTATGTTTCCCATCTTTAATACTAAATCATTAGAAATAATTAATAAATTAGGGCCTATACAATAATTTAATCTAATATGTGATTTATCTAGATAATTTTGATATCTTACAATGTTTTCTGGAATCGACCTATTTTTATCATTATGAATTGAATCTTCAAATAATACTTTGAATTGTTTCTGCGCATCGAATGAAGTGTTATCATTTCCAATTATTGGGGATCTTGTTTCAACTTGCGCGCCTAAAATACATATCAAATAAGTTCTAATAGATTGATTTATTCTTTGTATTCCAGCTTTAGTAAAACCTTCACTATTTTCTAAAATGAAATTAACCCAACCATTATTGTTTTGTTGTTGTATATTATTATATAATATTTTGGTAATTCATTCCAATTTAGTGTTCTTATATCTGAATTTGTCATTATTTTTCCAAATTCTTTAGTATACAATATTCCTAATCCACCCATTGTTCCAATTTTTGCTCTAAAATCTTTATTTGAATTAATATTAAATTCATTACATATTTTATAAAACTTAGAAAAATTAATATTATTATTCAATTCTTTAAAATATTTTGAACCTTGTAAAGGACATTCTAATTCATCTAATATTAATTTTATTTGAAAATATGTATGAAATCTAAAAAGTGATAACATCAATGGTAAACTTGGTTTGTTTAAATGATCATTCCAACTAATTCCACATCCTGTTGTTGCGCAATAAACAGCAAAATTTAATTGGTTCTGCCAATACTTCATATTAGATTTTAATAACCATTGTTTTGCCTCATTTAAATTTTTGAAATTAATTGTATACACATGAAATATATTTTCCATCTTTACATGAAAATTATTACTTTCAGTAACATAAATATATAAATCAATTAATGAATCTAAAACTTCATTTCTATATGTAATATCTTTATTAAAATCTATTGCAGGAATATTATATTTAATTGATTTATTATATTGGAAAGCTTTTGGAAAACTATCTACCATTTATTTAATTAAAAAATTAATAATTTATTAATTCTTTTAATAATTTATCTTGTTCTTCAACTGTTATATGGCCATTTAAACTTATTATATAATCTAGTGTATTCTTTAATTTATTAATTTCTTTTATATTAGTTTTAATTTATTCTTTATTACTTTTTATATTTAATTTTGAACTTATACCAGTTAAAACACTTGAACTTAATCCTAATACACCAATTGGTATACCAGTTAAAACACTTGAACTTAATCCTAATACACCAATTGATATAGCTAAAGGTGTTAATGGACTTAATATTGCTAGAAATGTTATTACAGAACTAATTGTAACCGAACCACTTATAATCAAATAATATATAATTTTAGATTTTAAATATTTTTTCTTTTTAACTTTTAAGTCACTTTCAAATTCTAATATTTGTTTTTCTAAATATATTTTTAATTTAGTTTTATTTATATCATGAGGAATCAACTAATATATGAATAAGTTTTAAAATAATAAAGGTTATTTATTATTACTGAGGTTTCAATATAAATTTAAAAAAGAAATATAATTTAAGGCATTTTCAAATAATACGTATTAGATATGTATTAGATATGTATTAAATACGTATTAGATACGTATTAGATACGTATTAGATATGTATTAGATATGTATTAGATACCTTAATACTTAAAACCCTTTTTTTTATTTACTATTATTTTATACAATTTTCAACCTTTATTACTTTCTGAGTGTTAGATAATTACTTTCTGAATCACTTTCATCATCACTCTCCAATTCATTATCAGACCCTAACAGTTTATTCAAATGCTCTACCGAATCTACATCAATAATTGGTTTATTGATATACTTATTAGTCATCTCATTTATATCATCAATAGTTGTTTTATTGTTATACTTATTCATCCAATCAAATTTATCACTATTTTCTACTTTATGTTTCATAGAATCTTTATTATCAATATGCTTATCTGTAACTATATCACCATGTGGGTGCCGTATGGCACCATTTTCATTATCATCTTTCTTAGTGTTTGACCTTAATATTGTATTTACAATGCTTGATTCTAGTATTTTTTTAGAAATGAAAGATTTGAAAGATGATTATTATATTGATATCTCTTATAAAAAAAAAACAAAATATTAGCAGAATCAACTTTGCTTAAGTTAGACCTATCTAGAATTAAAAGAATAAGAAATAGTAATGAAATAGAAGATGTAACACAAGAAGAAATTATTAAAAATGAAAGAGTATTTAAACAAAGAATTAATGAATTATTTGAAACAATCGATAATAATTTAGAAACAGAAACAACTTCTGAACAGAATATAACTTCCAAAACTAGTAAACTTAAATCAAATAAAGTTTCAATTGAAAAACTTTTACCGAATGGATTAATTGATGCAACAGATCAAGAATTTGAAGATTTAGATATATTTTCTGATAAAGCAATAAGAGAAATTATTAGTATAAGAAATGCATCTGATAAAATTGCGCATGATAAAAGTATAAGAGATTTTAAAATTTAGAAACTAGAAAAAGAATTAACTGATAAAGATAAAGAAATAGAACAATTAAAATTAGATAGAGATAATAAAGTTATTGAAGAAATTGAATTTAAAAAAGAAATGCATATTTAGAAAAAGAAATTGATGATTTAGAATATAACATAGAATTACAAAAAGAAGAAATTAAATTATTATTAAAATCATATGATTATAATATTAATAGATAAAAGTTATTTTTAAAGATTTGTTGATTAAACCAAATTCCGAAATATCATTAAAAGATAGAATACAATTATTATTTAAACTAGAAGGTATAACAATTCTTTCAATTCTAACAGCTGTAACTATGTTATTTACAACAATTGGTTTAGCTATATCAAATGCTTTGAAATCTACTCCTACTCCCACTCCCAATAAACCCCCAGGTAATAATTCTATACAAGATAAAGTTAAAGATGGTTTAAAGAAATTAGCAAAATATTTATGGGAACTATCTAAAAAATCTGCTGCAGCTTTACCTGGAGTTATTGCTTCAATTGTTGGTTTTATATTGAAATCTGCAGGAAACATTATTAACTTTGCTGCTGAACATATTATTTTATTTTTAATAACTGTTGTAAGTGCTATTATTTTTGGATTAGTAAACATGATATCAAAAAATAAATAATTAATTTTTTTGTTAAATAAATGAGTGGGAGTTATATCAATCCTTCTAAGAATCATAGAATATCTAATGCTATTAAAGCAGAAAGATCACATCATATAATTACTCATAACCCTTCTAATATTAATCCCGATGAAACTTTATATGTTAGAATTCCTAGATTAACACAAAATACTTTTTATGTTCCAAATAGTATTTATTTATCGGCTGATATAAAAGTAATCGGTAATAATAATAATTATGTTGTTGATAATGTTGGAAGATATTTGATTAAAAAGTTAACAATAAAGATTGGTCCAGAAACAGTTTTCTCATTAGATGATTATAATTTATTTATGCATTATAAAGATTTATGGTTAACAAAAGAAAATAGAAATAATAAGATATTTCAAGGCATCCAATCAGAAAACCAAAATAAATTAAGATCAGAAGCTAATAGCGCAATATTAACTAATGCTGTAGATAAATTGATAAAAAGTATATATGGAAGCAAATATAAAATTCCATTAGACTTTGAATTGATAAATAATAATGCACCTTTATATAAATACGCAATTCAAGAAGATATTATATTTGAGATAACATTTGCTCCTGTAAATGAAATTGTATTATCTAGCGTTGTTAAAGATATGAGTTATAAATTATCGAATATATGTTTAGAATATGACACAGTAACTGATGAAAATATTTCAAGTATAATTCAAACTAAATACAATCAAGGATTTTCATTATTATATGATTATATTGATAAATTTAAAACCGTAACTATTAATGCAAATGATGAAATTATTAATGAGAATATTAACTTCCCAAGAAGATCTATTAAAGGCATATTAATATTTTTTACCATTGCAACATATACTAATGGCGCAATAAATGTTGATAATTATTATAATCCTGAAATAACAAAAGTAGAAATAACTATCGAAGGAATAGCAAATAAAATATTTTGTCAAGGAATGAGAATGATTGATCAATGGCCAGAAATTAGAAAACATTTTATGAATGAAAAAGTAAAATCATTTGAAAATTGTAACATTAATCAAATTGATTATTATACCGGTAATAAATACGCATTATGGTTAGATTTTAGAACAACAGAGGATAATTCATTACATGGTTCTGGAAAAAAATTACAAAACACTAAAGATGGAATACAATTATTCATGACAAAGAATAAAGGAATCAAAAATTTTAAAATGCACATTTATATTATATCTGACGCGCAATTAAATATTGTAAATTCTCAATTAAATAGTGTTATGTATTAAAATTTTAACTTTAATAAAAATATATATAATAAATGGAAGGAGGTAAAGTATATAAACATATTCCATACATCGATACACATGAAAATAATGATGGTTTATATTATGTAATACCTTGTAATATAGCTTTGATATTTGATCCTATTTTCAAAATTTATAAAACTAAACTAATAGAAATCGATAATAATAAGAGTGAAGTTGTTGATAATTTAAGTAATGTAATTGATAATAATGTAATACCTACTACAGTAATACCTACTACATCTAATAATATAATACCTACTACATCTAATAATAAAATGATATTAGATGTTAGTGAAAATAGAAATTATTGTGCTATTGTAAAGGTGAATTTTCAAACGCTCCATCAAATTGGAATAATCATATGAATACAAATTCACATATTATTAATGTTATAGATCGTGTTGGTTTAAAAGAATTTATAGAACACCCATTTAATTATGTTACAAAATTTGTTTCAAATAAAAAAGTAGACGGCAAAGATTTATATAAAGATTTATTAGGTGAATTTTTATCTAAGGAACCTAGTAATGATGAATTAGATTTATCTGCTGCTAAAAATATAGAATCAATACTAGAATCAAGCATTGTAAATACAATATTAAGGTCAAACACTAAGAAAGATGATAATGAAAATGGTGCCATACGGCACCCACATGGTGATATAGTTACAGATAAGCATATTGATAATAAAGATTCTATGAAACATAAAGTAGAAAATAGTGATAAATTTGATTGGATGAATAAGTATAACAATAAAACAACTATTGATGATATAAATGAGATGACTAATAAGTATATCAATAAACCAATTATTGATGTAGATTCGGTAGAGCATTTGAATAAACTGTTAGGGTCTGATAATGAATTGGAGAGTGATGATGAAAGTGATTCAGAAAGTAATTATCTAACACTCAGAAAGTAATAAAGGTTGAAAATTGTATAAAATAATAGTAAATAAAAAAAGGGTTTTAAGTATTAAGGTATCTAATACATATCTAATACATATCTAATACATATCTAATACGTATTATTTGAAAATGCCTTAAATTATATTTCTTTTTTAAATTTATATTGAAACCTCAGTAATAATAAATAACCTTTATTATTTTAAAACTTATTCATATATTAGTTGAAAAAAATAAAAATAAATTGGTTGAAAATTATATGAATAATATTTACTTTAAAAAAGGGGTTTTAAGTATTAAGGTATCTAATACATATCTAATACGTATCTAATACGTATCTAATACGTATCTAATACGTATCTAATACGTATCTAATACGTATTTAATATATATTATTTGAAAATGTTTTAAATTATATTTCTTTTTTAAATTTATATTGAAACCTCAGTAATAATAAATAACCTTTATTATTTTAAAACTTGTTCATATATTAGTTGAAAAAAATTACTCTCTACATCTTATAACTAATTCATAAATTACAGGGAAATTATTTAAATCAATTAAGTATCCATTATGATTTCTTATTTCTAATTAAAATTATTAAATTTAGGAATGCAAGGTTTAAAATCACATTCTGTTAAATTATAATTTATTTGAGTTCCAAATTGTTTAACATTTTTTAGCGGTAAAATATTTAGTATACTAGAACTACAAATTGTTTCTTTAGTTGCTTCGAATGTTTTTGTAGGATCGATTAAATTGCAATAAATATAAAAGTGTGTAAAAGGTATTATATTTGAGCTTGTTTACTCTCCATTTTAATAACATATTTTTATTAAAATTTGATTAACACGTTAGAATTCTTTTCATTATCTCGTTCTCTTTTGTTTCTTCTCTTTTAAATTTTAAGTATTCATCTAAATTACAACCATAAGCAGCTGTATGAATTCCATCATCTAAAATATATCTTTTATCATCAAATGGGTTTAAACTTATCTTTTCAATTTCTTCAATAAACATTTCATGATCATCAGATCTTAAACATCTCATCTTATGTTTTCTAACTTCTTCATTGAATATACAATTGATGTAATCTTTGAAATGAATATTCTTTTCTACTACACTTTTGGTTATTCCTTTTAACTTTTTAGCTTCATGTTCTTTAGTTTTATATGAATACATTTTAGATCTAATACCTATGAACTCTATCATTTCTTCACCACCTAATTCATCCTTAAACTTCCCTGGAACTTTTTTATTATCATTGCTGAACAATTCATGATCTTTAGGATAATTACTAAAATCAAAATGATGCTTTAATGTTTTTAAATCATCAGTTATGTTATCAGTTTTTATCTTTAATATGTAAGAATCGGTATCAAAATATAATATTTCTATATGTTTTTCTCCAAAAAGTGGTTGTAATACATTATAATAGAATTCATACATTAGTAATTTTGATAATTCTAAAACTGAAGCGCCAACATAGATTGGTATATTAAATTTCATTGATGTTCTTCTAATTTTAACTGCGGCTAAATTTTCATCAAATATTCTGTTACCAATGAACTTAGGATATGTTTGTAAATGTCTAATTCTTTTACCATTACTAACTAACTCAATATCATTTCTATTTCTAATATTTTCACAAGTATTACCATAGAATGCATTGTTCATTAGTTTAAAAAAATCTTTTTCGAAATCTGTTTTTGATATTGTTCTCTGTTGAGTATTGAAATCTATATATTTTTCTAACCACTTCGATTGATTAAATTCAATATATCTATGTACTTTCTTTAATTTCATTCCTTGTTTTAGATAAAATTTTAACATTCTATAATGAACAATATAATTGTATTTATTATTTTGAGTAAGTATTAATTTTTCTGTAAAAACATGATCTTTCGGTTTTATTTTCTTCTGGTATTCACTTAAATAACTATCATCTACAGTTAAATGTTCGGGACAGTAAGCTAGATTTCTAGATTTAAATTTAATATGTTCAGGATATTCTAAGTCTACAACAAAGAAGTAACCAGTATCTGAATCATCTGCAATATCTAGAATTCTTTTCTTCCAATCAAATTTATCATTATTTTCATTCTGTAAAACTTCACTTATTTCAAATACTCCATAAGGTTGTGGTTCCATCATTGCCCAACCATACAAATTATTTGCATCTATATATAATAACTTATATCCAGGGTTATCATTTACATTGAAATATCTATCACCTAATACACCTGAAACTCCTCCTCTTATAGATTTTTCAAATAATAATAATTGATCTATATTTGTTAACAAATCCATTTTTATATTTGTAAATTTTAATCCACAATCCCATGTTAATCCTGGTGATGAATAACAATGACAAGGATCAATATTGAAATATTTTAGGTTTACATCTCTAAACCTTTCGAATATATCGGTTAATAATAATACATCTGATTTTAGATATAAATCTACTAATTGCCCATGATTTTCTATTTTGAAATGATTCCAAATATTCAATGTTCTATTATAGACTTCATCTTTAACATATTCATTTTTTAATTCATCATAGAATTGTTCTTTTAATAATTCAGTTATGTTAAAATCATTATGATTTTTATAGAAAGAATATGGAATTGCTCCTTTATATCTCATTAATTGAAAATCATCATTATTTGGGTAATATTCTTTTAAGATCTTTAATTCATCATCAACTAATGATTTTGATAAGTTATCTAATGAACTATTTAAAAATCTATATGAATCTATATCTATATCTTAGGCAACCAAATTGGAATGATATATAATTCTCAGATGTTTTAGCTAACATTCTAAATTTATAAGTTGGTATTTTATCTTTTGATCTATTTGAATTTAATATTTCTATTTCATTATTAATTTCTTCTATTTTATGACATAACTGTTTGATAAATAAATGTGCGTCATACCCCGATAAATTGTGAAATATAATGGGGACAAAATTTACTTTTATGCGCTGCACCTCTAAATTTACCATTCAAATGGTCATGATCTCTTACTTTTTTATCTTTATAATTAAATATCTTTTCACAATAATAACATTTACCTGAAAACGCAAATTCTTCTTTATCTTTTTCTGTCATTATAATTTCTATATTTGTATTCAATAATTTACTAAATCTTATTTCATATTCAATTAATAAGTCACAAAAATGATTGATAACATTTTCATTTCTATAATTATAATATTCACTTTCAATTAGTTCTGGATAATCAGATTTAATGTATAACCCGAAAGCTGCGGCTGATTGATGAATCTTTTTAATAGTATTTGTTTTTGGTGGTTCATCTGAAAAATCATTTTCATTAGAATTTAATTTCTTTCTTTTATAATATATTTCTTTTCTATCTTGATCAGTTAGTTCTTTTTTTTAATGATTCAAAATCTCCATATATAACAAATGGTACTTTATTTTTGTAATCATATTTTTTGAATTCTAATATTTTATCCTTTTCATTTGGTAAAACTAATTTACAATAATCATGATTTTCACATAATTGTTTATGATTTAATAATATACTTTCATTACTGAATCTATGTAAACATTTTCTACAAAGATATATTTTATGGTGATCATTTTCTGATTTAAAAAATAAATCGATTTGTTTAATCCACATATAATGATTCTCATAATATAGTATATCTATAACATCGTTTGAATCATAATCTTTTGATAGATATAAAGGTTCTAATGTATAATGTTTTATGTTGTTACCTTTTGTATTTGGTAATTTGATTAAATCAAATACATTTATTCTTAAATTATTATCTCTTTCTATTTTTGGGATGTCTTTAATTATAACAGGATACTTATCTATCTTATAATTATTTTTAAATGGTTTATAATGAGTTAATCTAAAACTATGTTGTTTATAATCTTCAACTGGGTGTAAACAACTAATTATTGCCCATAGAAAACATTTGTTATCAAAATTTTGTACATTTATTACAGCATTAGTTTTAAATGGTAGTTTAATATAACTTGTTCCATTTATACTATCATCTTTATAATAAGATAAATTATTTTCATCTATTGGTTTCGATTTAGTTAACTTATTATATTTTGTGTTATAAACATGTAAAGTCATAAATATTATTTCATCAAATATTAAACCAGATCCTTCAAAATATTTCTCTTCTATTTTAGTTTTTACTTCATTATAACATTTATCTAATTTATCATCTATATGTTGTTTAGATATAATATGTTGTGAATGAGAATTTATATTATATATTGGTTTATCTTCAGATTTGATGAATTTAACTTTAGAAGATATACTTATTTTAGGATATTCAACATCAGTAATTATTTTTATTATTTCTTTCATATTTTCTAAATGTTTTTTATTTTCTTCTAATGTTTTTCCTTTATGAAATTTAAACTCGATAGCTGCTGGGCCAATATCACTTTTAAATGCTTCGGTTATCTCTATATCTTTTTTATTATCTAATGAATTAATATAATTTCTTACATCTTCCATATATGGTCTTTTATTGTTTAATTTATTTTTTATGCTTTTAATTGTCTTCTGTTTCTTATCATTATCTTTATCAAAATAATCTTCGCCTAAAATCTCATTATTCTCAGTAAAATCTCAGTTTTTAATTACTTTTAATGTTTTGTTTTTTAATGAGCTCGACCGTTCGACCTTTGGCTTGAAAGCCCATTACCCCTATTACTGGCATAACGTTTAAATTCGTGGTGGGGAACGCCATCGCTAGAGTCCAGTAATGGTTTAATTTGTTTCAGGAGATTATTGATCTTTCGCTTCTTGTTAGCTCCTAAATGTTTCGCTTCTTTTGAGGTTTTAGGTATTAACGGTGTTGCGGACGATTGCGACATTATTGCTGTATTTTGACGTTTTACGGCTCGACTTACGTGGGAAAACTGCTTGATCCAATTGAATAAACTGTCACGGAACGCACATTGAAAGAATCCTGCTTCGTAAACAAATCAGATAAACGATTGAAATAGATTTGAACGAGCTATTGTTATTTTTCAATTGTGCTTTGTCTTCCCCACTTCCGGGTACATCTTCATCCAACAAATTAACGTTAAAGTTACGTTGCAGTTTAAATTAAAACACGGATACGGCATAAGGCCGACACAGGATCTTTTAGACAAACTCAAAAATCTCAAACCTGATGGCCAAAAATTAATATCTTTCGACGCTATATCCTTGTTCACAAATATACCATTGGAACCAACTCTCAATTTATTAAGAAGAAAACTCCCGGACTCCAATCTTGATCTCCCGATTCCTGTAGATTGCTAACTTGAACTTTTGGAGCTCTGTACAACCAATCAATACTTCTAATTCCAAGACAAATTCTATGAACAAATTTTCGGTTTCGCTATGGGTAACCCATTATCCCCCATTTTGGCTAATCTTTTCCTTTAACATTTTGAATCCGAAATTCTTCCCAATTACGCTGGCTCTAAACCTAACGGTGGGATTAGATGTGTTGATGACACTCTGTGCTTAGTTTCTGATGATTTTGATCTTAACTCTTTTATTGACTTCATCAACTCTCACTATCCATCTTTGAAATTCACATTTGAATGGGAACAAAATGACCAAATTCCATTTTTAGATGTTCTAATCCACAATAAATACACTAATTTGTTTTTTTCAGTCTAACGTAAACCGATCAACGCTGAGACATCTCCATTTCTTTTCGTTTACTGCTAAATCAATCAGAATTGGTCTAGCTCAAGGCCTCTTTCTCCGTGCACTACGGATCTGCGATGAAACCTTCCTTTCGGCTGAATTTGACCACATATCCAACTCTCTTAAAAAATTGGCTTACCCTGATCACATTTTGAAAATCGCTACTTCTAAGGCTAAACGTACTTTCTTTAACTCTAAACCTCCAGAAAATAAAAAAAACACATTTCAGAATTCATTGTAGTTCCGTATGTACCTGTTTTGGAAAAATTTCGTCATTCTCTCCATTATTGCATAAACAAATAATTTTCACGTATGAAAACAAAATTAGCAAGACTTTGGTAAAAAACAATCAATCTAAACCTTTGGACTGCGGAGTTTACAAAATTCTTTGTTTTGGCTGTGATAAAATGTACTTTGGAGAAACTGGTCGTGATTTACAAACTCGAATTTCGGAACACAAAAAGAATATAATAAATCAAAAACCGGCTAGTGGTGTAGCCAATCATGTTTGGAACACTGGTCATCGTTTTAATTTTGATAAAGCCGAAATTATTTATACTAATGGCTTTTCTCCCAACAATTCCATTACTCAATGCCTTGCCAAACACTAATTAGTTACTCACTCACCAATTTACTCAATTAACCTGTTCTCCTGTTTATATATACCCCTGTTTCTAGTTAATATCTCACACCTGACGATATCTCTAGTGTGAGATCGAAACGTCGTGTTTTTATATTTTAGATTGTTTCAATAAATAATTCTCGATTTTAGATTTCTTTTAATTTTTAAATAGTGGGTTTTTATCTTACGTCCGATAATATCATCATTTTTATGCATATGTTGCTTGCTGAAAGTCTCGAATTATGTCATCTTATATGTACGCAGCTTAGTAAAAGTCACAGATTATTCAAGATGAATATTGGGAAAAACAACACGGAAAATTTGAAATTTTTGAAACGATTTAAGCTTTTCAAAATCAGAATATTGAAGTATTTTATTAAATTTTGCTGTTAGCAAGGGGGATATTTGCCTAGAGAAGATTTTTACCGGGGGGGGGGGGATATTTACTGGAGGATTTTTCCGAATGTAAAACATTTTGATGACAAAAATAATCAAAAATAATGTTGACCTATACTTGAAAAAGCTGCATTTCTTCCAATTGAATTTTCATTAAATTATTGCAATGAAATAAAGGCAATTTCGATTAATCTTAAAACTTCAAAACTTATCACATTATACAAACAGATTTAGCTCGATGGTTATCGGTTAGAGTTTTATCGCTCATATATTTCACATCCTCAAGGAGCATATTCAGAATCTTTAGATTTTAACTGCCCTGAAAACTATAGTGTATGCAAACATTTTGCACTACTGTTTATACACTGTTTATATTGTCACGTATCACTGCAAATCTGAAGCACATGTCGCTATTTATAACAGGGAATCTGGCAAGCGAATCCAAACTGAAAAGTAGATGCTTTTGGAGAGTGGCATGATCGCGGGGGGCAGACTTGAAATAAATGCCATTGAGTAATTTAGATAAATGTTCGAGAATCTAGCTTTTGGAGAAGGGCCACAGGTGAATAAGGCACAAAAGGGGTGTGGTCTTTGAAGAATTAGATGCATTTAGGTGCTTTCTGAGCACTTTCTTAGTTGAAATTAGGAATGGTATATGCTCACAATTTCAGGCATGTTTTATGTAAAAAGGATAATAACGATTACAATAGATGCAAGGAGGCTAAGAATATCTAATGTATAAAATGAAGGTTAAAATCTTAAGCCCACGAACTGTTGAAGAATTTCAGAATGTAACGCTATGCAGAAATACGACAATAACGGTTTTACAGAAAAGTGGACGAGGGCCTGGCCCCATATCTATGTATTGTTCCCTGAAACCAAGAACATGTCTATCGCACATTTGAGCCTAAACGTCTACTTTTACTTAGTAGCCACTTAAGATTTGCGGTGATACGTGACAACATGGACACACTGAGAAACTAGTGGAAAATTCTATTCTCACGCTATAGTTTGGGGTATAGTTGTATTTTGAGTGACTCAGTTAAGCTCTGAAGATAGTCTAACAAATAAAAATCGAGATTGGAGTAAATTAGTTTACAAATTGTCATTGGTTTTGGATTTTACGATGAATCGAAATTTCCTTCTTTTTATGGATGGTGATATTAGTTTAATGAAGAATTCGATTTTAACAAATGCAGCTATTTACAAGCATGTCTGCATTCATATTTTGATTTAATTTCTTAAATTAGAAGCGTAATCATAAATTCAGGCTAACCTCTCATTATTGAAATGGTGGTTTATTTTCAAAGGGGGTCTGGATGTCTTTGCGTCATAAAATTAAGATGTGCATTTTGGAGTGTTCGAACCTTCCATGATTTTATATTAATATCGCTGAATCGTTGATTTAAAGTAAAAAATGCGGTACCTATAATGGATTTATGTGGATCTATCAATGCATTCTAAAGAAATCTTCCGTTAATAGAAATAAGAAATTTCGTATATTATTCAAGATTTCATTTGGAGTACGGTAACGGCCTCTGGTGATCTTCACCGTGGGGTCATGAATGAAGAAATACCGTAATAGAACTCTTAATATGATGACATGTGTTGAGATGAAACCGCAACGTTTTGACTGTTGACTAACAGCCATTATCAGGTGGAATGTAGACATTCCAGTGATTTGAGCTTTAAGTCAGATGGCAGTCACTGAAAATCCGAACGTTCTTGTGGTTTAACTTTGATAATTAAATGTCATCGTATAAAATTTTATTGCGGAATTTCTTCATTTATCGGATTAGTGTTCTATTCGACTACTTCGGGTCATTTAGTCGTTTAGATTCATTTAGATTCCATGTATATCGGCATCTTAAATCGGCACCTTTGTTGGTCCTAGCCTGCATTCACTTCCAATTTAACGTATTGGTAACGTTATTCTTACTCTGAATGCACTTCTGTCGTAGAATATGGTGCCACTGATATAAAAGTAGTTTTTATTTTACGATAATTTGAGAAAATGAGTTATATTGGGAAAAAAAACTGATAAAGTACCTTAAAATTCAGCGATTCATTGGCATTTTATTTCATTGGCATCTTCAAATAGAGTTTTGAGGTGCTAAGTTTATTACTATGAAGAGGTCATTATTTTTGGTGGTCAGTGCAGTTTGTTTATTCGTTCATCAGTCACTGTCTAGTTAGCCAGTGTAATTCACCTGATGACTGATAGCTGCTGCTGGGTTTTTGATAACCTATACAAACAATTTACTCAACAAAGTAGGAAAGCATGTGAAACTGAAATTTCAGCCTTGCATTCTTTTACTTAGACCAGAAGAGGGGTTTTTTTATCAAATTGGAATAACTGATTTCAAAACTACGTGAACATCTCAACTGAATTTATTTCAGTATTTATTCAATCAATAATGATAATTGTTAGGCTTATTCTCACTAGCATACGCTCAGTAAGTAATGGGTATTAGATTATAATAGCATGCACTATTATTTTGACCTTATATTAGAAGTTGTAATATCATTTCAACCAGACTGTATAACTATGAAATGAAATTTCGGTTAAGGTATCAATTCTAACAAGCGATAAAAGGGTTCAATATTCATAAACGAACAAGTAGAGAACAGCTTGACAAAGTGATGGATTACTTAGAAATTGATTATCGAAATAAACAACAATTGTAGGTTAATTCTAAGTATTTTAGATACATTTTTGGGGAAAATTTTTGTAGTCTTTCATCCAAGTAAAGAGATCTAAAGACATAATCCATTTCATGAACATGTGATTTTATTTGTATTTTCGTCTCTCATATATCCTTGAAGACAAATTCATTTCCACAGAATCAAAGATTTATGACAGTATGAATGCACCAGCATGTTTTATAATCGCAAATATAAAACAAAAATCATAAAATTCTAAATTAGATCTGGCACAATACTTGTTTTAAAGGATTTAATCCATAATGATGTTATATGAGCTTAAGTTTCTTGATTCAAAAGAAAATGTGTGGAGAAAAGAGACAACTGTAGTAATCGGAAGGAAAATGTGAAAATCCGAGAGTTTATCAAGCGATTGTCCTCGGGAAAATAGAATGCAAAATGCATGATAATAGTCAACTTTTAAGAGCTGCAGAAATGGGAAACAAGTTGTCGAGTTCTTTAGTTTAAGTATGGTCAATAATATCTCTAAATTGGACTGTTAGTTTTTTTTTTCATTCTGCATAAAAAAGAATTTGCCATGATGACAACAGGCCTACGCATGGCTGTGCTATTAAGATAATTTCGTAATGGCTTAAAACAGGTGTACGATACAAATAGATCATAAATCACGAAAAAAACCATCAGGTCCCGCTAAACGTCCGTAAATCGCAGATGTCGAATGACCTATTTATTAGGGTTTTCTGTTATTTCACAGAAAACCCTATTGATATCCGCGTGATTATTATTAGGGTTTTCTGTTATTTCACAGAAAACCCTATTGATATCCGCGTGATTATTAGGGTTTTCTGTTATTTCACAGAAAACCCTATTGATATCCGCGTGATTATTAGGGTTTTCTGTGGGTTTTCTGTTATTTCACAGAAAACCCTATTGATATCCGCGTGATTATTAGGGTTTTCTGTTATTTCACAGAAAACCCTATTGATATCCGCGTGATTATTATTATTATTATTTTCTTCCACACTATTTTTACCAAAAGAACATAGGCTTTGTTACCTTACCACTGTTTCATATACAATCCATATAATATCGTTCAGCTCACTGAGATCTACAAATAGCCCGCGTGTTTTTTCACGAATCATCGTTACAAAAGCGCTGTCGGGCCGTAAACATCGAAAATTTTGCCCCATTCAATGGGGCGACATGTTTTTCGAGTCGTCATCCCGAAATCAACCCGCAGGCCGACTGTCACTTCGATTATCAATTCAAGTATAAATGAACTAATTTATTGCCGCAGACTTCAAATTCATCAGTCGCGGTCTTCAAACAGTGATTTTAACAATAGCCCATTTTCCTCATCAAATCATATTCCCGATACACTGGAAATTTACTACTTTAGATTTTAAAAGCACTGTCGAGCCGTAAACATCGACGAATCGACGTGTGTTACTACATCGTCGTTCCGGGGATCAGCTGCGAGTTTCTCCTCATCATGCGAATCAAATCGAGTACAAATTAATTTATTACTACCAGTGATTTGGCTGCGGGTTTCAAGGAGTTAGTATAACAATACCTATTTTTCTTCACCGAATTAACCGTGTATTTACTAAGATAAATCTTTAGTGTACCGAGGAATCGTAGGCCTAAACTAAACACGCCGAAGAGATATAGCGGAGAAAAGCTGTTATGTCGACGTGGTATCAAAATAAAAGAATATATTACTTTATTCGGCCGCGGGCTTCAACCTCTATATCAATACCATCAATACTCTATATTTCCTACAATACATACCGATTATTGTCAAATGCACAAGGTATTTACTAAATACAAGTATATAACACAATCCTTTCCGTATGCTGGACTCACACTTGACATTCGGAGTAAGCGTTCGCTGTGGGGGAAAGGGATCGTTCGCTGTGTCGCTTGAAGTGTTTATCGAGTTTGACGCGGCTTTAGGCCTACCGGTACTGAGCTTTACTGTCTCAAACAAACACAGTATAATTGTTGCGTTTATTAACGGACTCATTGGATTGAACTTCAAAACAAAATTTACGATATTTAGGTGGGTTGTTAAATTCAATAGGCCTACGACCAATCTGTCCGGATGTTAGGCCTACGCATATACATAGGCCTACATAGGCTAGTAGCCTCTACTAGGTTAAGCGTTCGCTGTAGGGGAAAGGAGATCGTTCGCTGTGTCGCTTGAAGTGTTTATCGAGTTTTACGCGACCTTAAGGCTTTAGTATGGTGGCTGATAAGGGCCATGCGTAAAAAAAACACGTATATGCAAATGAGGGCGACATTATGACAAAACTACAAAACTAAAATAACGCGACAAAACATTATTTCGGTTTTATCGCCCGCGACAACTCATTATTTTGATTTTATCGCCCGCGACAATTCATTAATTTGGTTTTGTCACCCGCGACAAATCAATATTTTGGTTTTGTCGCCCACGACAATTCAATATTTTGGTTTTATCGCCCGCGACAATTCATTATTTTGGTTTTATCGCCCGCGACAATTCATTATTTTGGTTTTGTCGCACGCGACAATTCATTATTTTGGTTTTATCGCCCGCGACAATTTTTTTTTTGTCGCGGTTTTATCGCCCGCGACAATTCATTATTTTGGTTTTATCGCCCGCAACAATTAATTAGTTTGGTTTTGTCGCCCGCGACAATTCAATATTTTGGTTTTGTCGCCCGCGACAATTCAAGATTTTGGTTTTATCGCCCGCGACAATTAAATATTTTGGTTTTATCGTCCGCGACAATTCATTAATTTGGTTTTGTCACCCGCGACAAATCAGTATTTTGGTTTTGTCACCCGCGACAATTCATAGTTTGGTTTTATCGCCCCCGACAATTCATTAGTTTGGTTTTGTCGCCCGTGACAATTCAATATTTTCGTTTTATCACCCGCGAAAATTCATTAGTTTGGTTTTTGTCGCCCGCGACAATTCAATATTTTGGTTTTATCGCCCGCGACAATTCGTTTCTTTGGTTTTATCTCCAGCGACAATTCATTATTGTGGTTTTGTCGCCCGCGACAATTCAATAGTTTGGTTTTGTCTCCCGCGACAATTCAATATTTTGGTTTTATCACCCGCGACAATTCATTACTTTGGTTTCATCAACAGCGACAATTCATTATTTTGGTTTTGTCGCCCGTGACAATTCTTCTTTTGGTTTTGTTGTCCGCGACAATCCACCATTTTGGTTTTGTCGCCCGCGACAATTCATAATTTTGGTTTTATCGCCCGCGACAATTCATTATTTTGGTTTTGTCACCCGCGACAATTCATTATTTTGGTTTTGTCGCCCCGACAATTCCTTTTTTGGTTTTGTCGCCCGCGACAATTCATTAGTTTGGTTTTGTCGCCCGCGACAGTTTAATATTTTGGTTTTGTCGCCCGCGACAATTCAATATTTTGGTTTTATCGCCCGCGACAATTCGTTTCTTTGGTTTTATCTCCAGCGACAATTCATTATTGTGGTTTTGTCGCCCGCGACAATTCAATAGTTTGGTTTTGTCTCCCGCGACAATTCAATATTTTGGTTTTGTCACCCGCGACAATTCATTACTTTGGTTTCATCAACAGCGACAATTCATTATTTTGGTTTTGTCGCCCGTGACAATTCTTCTTTTGGTTTTGTTGTCCGCGACAATCCACCATTTTGGTTTTGTCGCCCGCGACAATTCATAATTTTGGTTTTATCGCCCGCGACAATTCATTATTTTGGTTTTGTCACCCGCGACAATTCATTATTTTGGTTTTGTCGCCCCGACAATTCCTTTTTTGGTTTTGTCGCCCACGACAATTCATTAGTTTGGTTTTGTCGCCCGCGACAGTTTAATACTTGGTTTTGTCGCCCGCGACAATTCAATATTTTGGTTTCATCGCCCGCGACAATTCGTTACTTTGGTTTTATCTCCAGCGACAATTCATTATTTTGGTTTTGTCGCCCGAGACAATTCATTAATTTTTTTTAATATTTTGTTTTTGTCGTCCGCGACAATTTTTTTTTTGGTTTTGTTGCCCGCAACAATTCAATATTTTGGTTTTGTCGCCCGCGATAATTCATTATTTTGGTTTTGTCGCCCAAGACAATTCATTATTTTGGTTTTATCGCCCGCGACAATTCAATATTTTGGTTTTGTCGCCCGTGAAAAATTCAATATTTTGGTTTTATCGCCTACGACAATTCATTACTTTGGTTTTATCGCCAGCGACAATTCATTATTTTGGTTTTGTCACTCGCGACAATCCTTTTTAGTTTTGTCGCCCGCGACAATTCATTATTTTGGTTTTATATTTTGTTTTTGTCGCCCGCGACAATTTTTTTTGTGGTTTTGTCGCCCAAGACAATTCATTATTTTGGTTTTATCGCCCGCGACAATTCAATATTTTGGTTTTGTCGCCCGTGAAAAATTCAATATTTTGGTTTTATCGCCTACGACAATTCATTACTTTGGTTTTATCGCCAGCGACAATTCATTATTTTGGTTTTGTCACTCGCGACAATCCTTTTTAGTTTTGTCGCCCGCGACAATTCATCATTTTGGTTTTATATTTTGTTTTTGTCGCCCGCGACAATTTTTTTTGTGGTTTTGTCGCCCGCGACAATTCAATATTTTGGTTTTATCGCCTGCGACAATTCAATATTTTGGTTTTATCGCCCGCGATAATTCATTATTTTGGTTTTGTCGCACGAGACAATTCATTATTTTGGTTTTATCGCCCGCAACAATTCATTATTTTGGTTTTGTCGCCCGCGACAATTCATTATTTTGGTTTCGTCGCACGTGACAATTCAATATTTTTTTTTTGTCGCCCGAGACAATTCATTATTTTGGTTTTATCGCCCGCGACAATTCATTACTTTGGTTTTATCGCCAGCGACAATTCATTATTTTGGTTTTATATTTTGTTTTTGTAACCCGCGACAATTTTTTTTTGGGTTTTGTCGCCCGCGACAATTCAATATTTTGGTTTTATCGCCCGCGATAATTCATTATTTTGGTTTTGTCGTCCGAGACAATTCATTATTTTGGTTTTATCGCCCGCGACAATTCATTATTTTAGTTTTATATTTTGTTTTTGTCGCCCGCGATAATTCATTATTTTGGTTTTATCGCCCGCGACAATTCATTATTTTGGTTTCATATTTTGTTTTTGTCGCCCGCGACAATTTCTTTTTTGGTTTTGTTGCCCGCGACAATTCAATATTTTGGTTTTATCGCCTGCGATAATTCATTGTTTTGGTTTTGTCGCCCGAGACAATTCATAATTTTGGTTTTATCGCCCGCGACAATTCATTATTACGGTTTTATCGCCCGCGACAATTCATTATTTTGGTTTTGTCGCCCGCGACAATTCACCATTTTGGTTTTGTCGCCCGCGACAATTCATTTTTTTGTCGCGGGTGACAAAAAATTCTTTTTTTGGTTTTGTCGCCCGCAACAATTCATTAGTTTGGTTTTGTCGCCCGCGACAATTCAATATTTTGGTTTTGTCGCCCGCGACAATTCAATATTTTGGTTTTATCGCCCACGACAATCCATTACTTTGGTTTTATCTCCAGCGACAATTCATTATTTTGGTTTTGTCGCCCGCGACAATTTTTTTTTTGGTTTTGTTGCCCCCGACAATTCATTATTTTGGTTTAATCGCCCGCGACAATTCAATATTTTGGTTTTATCGCCCGCGAATGTTTGTCTATCTCTGAATGATTTGCTGTTGGCGGATATCTGGGCATTGGGGATGACAATCTACAATGTAGTAAATCCTGACTTACTGGCCCCGTACTTCGTTTAAATTAAGGGTGAAATAGACGCAAAAAAATTCATTAAAGAAATGTTGAAAAATAAGAAAAAACCTTCTTTTTCAAGAAAATTCCATCAAAAGCATGTCACTGTCTGGGAAGATATCTGCACTATTTTCAAGAAGTGCACTCATTTCACACGTCCATCGGATTGACCAACAACTGATGAGCCTCAATGTACTTTGTTCACAATCGACGGAAACTATCCACTGTGTCAGTCAGGGTTCAGCTGTAGAAAAGGGTGATGCCAATATCGGACTTGAGATTAATTCACAGTGTGAAAATGATGGCACCAATGCGTTCGCATTTCTATGCATCTATCTAGCGCATTTGTTTAGGCATGAACATAGATCTTGGAACGATATGGTAAAAGTAGCCGAGGATACAATAACTAATCTTCCATATGTTATCAATAGTTCCAGAGATGTCACTAAAATGTACGATTCGGTTGAAGTTATTGACATCCTAAAAAAACTTCAACTTATCCCAGAAAAAGAAGAGTTTTTGGAGGAGGTAATTGATAACATAAAACTTAGTGCCATCGATGGATTGAATTTGATGAAAAATGCTCTCGAAGACAATTTCATTGGCATATTGACCGCAAAAAGCTATGTCTTTCTGCTTGGAAATTTTTCAGAAGAGTATTTTATACTTGATACCCATCCGATTGGAAAACTTCTTGGGGGAAATGGAAATGGTCTCTTAAAGATTTTCCCGTCCAGTCAAGACCTTTACGAATGGATAGCCTGTAGATTGAGGCTAACTCGTGATGAAGAAACGCCATTCTCTCTCTTGAGAATTTCCGTTGGTACCCAGAAAGGTCAACATCAACCCCCTTGTTTTGAAGAGAATTCTGGTTGCGACACACTGGCTTCGGACAGTAACCACCAGTCTATTCATGAAATTGAGTCTAATGGTCAGATATCTGATGGGTCTGCTGATACTTTCACTGTAATAAGCAGCAGTGACGGTCAAACCAACAGTGATGATAACGAGATCGATGATGCTGGTGATTGCAGTATTGCTGATTCCAGTACTCCTGGAAATTCGATGATTTCAAAGCAATTTTGGAACGGTGATCAGGAATTGCCTATTCATCAATTGAAAAATGAACGTTACACCACATCACAGGCAGTCAACATACTGATGTCTACGCAGGAATTAACATGTAAGAAACAGCCCCTAAAAGTACGTGCAAATGCATCATTTGTAATTGATTTGAGTGCATTTAATCACATCAGGGATGTCAAGTCCGATATGAATGGTGTATATTCAAGAGTTCTGCGTTGTGGGTGTGGACGATCAAATACGAAGAAGACGAATGTATTGTGGTTGCCAGAAAAAAGGAACCATTAGTATCCAACACGCACTATCATCTGCATATTGACAGTAGAGGAAATAAAGCTAATGATTCTCTCCAACGGTCAATTTTCCATGTAACCGACAATGAGGAGAGAATCGTTAACGATGTGTGTTTAATACAGTATACTACATCGAAGGCTATAACAAACCTTGATGTTTTACCTCATGGCAATAGCAAAAAAGGTTCCAAGCCTTTTTACCCAACAGCACAATCAGTAAAACAATCGATACAAGAAAAGGCATCTTCGAAATCTGCATCAGTATCGGGAATATTGCAAGCGATGGAGATAGAACAAAGTGAAGGTCGTTGCCCAGAGCAGAATGCTAGGGACCGTAAACAAATAGAAGACTATATACAACGTAACAAAACACCGATTGACGAAACTGATGATTTGCTGATCTATGCTCACCATAATGATAAGGCAAATATTCTCCATCATGCCGATATCCCTTCCGATGTTTGGATACTTGGGACAAAGAACATATGTGACGAAGTATCCAAGTTTAGTCAAGTGGGTTACCCAGTCAGCGTTGACCCAACGTTCAAAATGGGAAAGTTTGAGGTGACACCACTTGTTTACCATCACCCATATTTCAAGTCGAAAAGGACCGGAGAAAATCCTGTCTTTTTGGGTCCAACAATGATTCATCACTACAAAAACATTGCCACATTCAAAGTGTTCTCATCCGTCTGTGTGTCAAACAGTCCTGGGTTGAAAGAAGCTCGCGGTTTAGTAACAGATGGTGAGAAAGCAATTATCGATGCATTTACCTCAGATATACCAAATGCTCGGTCACTCAGATGTTTTCGCCACTTTCAAACCAACTGTAAGGATAAGCTTTCACAGCTAGAGATAAGAGATTCTAAATCTCAGAGCCCGTTCCTCGTTGAAATATTTGGAGTCAAAGGGAGAAAAGAAGGCCTCCTTGATGCTTATAATGAAGACGAGTTCATAAACCGACTGAATGCAGTCAAGAATGTGTTCGAAGGTTTGGAATCAAAGGATAAACCTAATGGATACGTGGCGAAATTCTGGCAATATCTAAATGACCATACTGAAATGATTGCCAACAGTATGCTTGCCGATGCAAGGAGCGCTGCTAACATGCCTAAAGATGAACGTGGAAAACCAATGAGATGCTAATGCTTGGAATCAAAGGATAAACCTAATGGATACGTGGCGAAATTCTGGCAATATCTAAATGATCATACTGAAATGATTGCCAACAGTATGCTTGCCGATGCAAGGAGCGCTGCTAACATGCCTAAAGATGAACGTGGAAAACCAATGAGATGCTAATGCTAATGCTAATGCATCGGAATCAATGAATAATAAAATGTCATGGGCAAAAAAAAATTATGTCAGCACGAAAGAAAAACATCTTACAAAATTAGAATTTACAACCAAAGTATTCGATCGAATCATCTGTGACCAAACAAAAGAAGTCAAACTAGCAGTCGCTGGCCTCGGTGACCAGTACGAATTAGCAGATATTGTTAAACATCATCAGTTAACACCTGACATTTGGTTTGATTTGACAGAAGAAGAGAGAGATGCATATGTTGTCAGTGTACGTCAAATGAAATATGAAGATATGTTAAAGAAAGTAAAACTGTCTCTTGATTCAGCAACCGATAGCGGCCCTCAAGAATACCAAGAATTGACCATTAACCTAGCACAATATTTACATCACAAGTTGAAATACTCCGAAGAATCTGCAAATTTGATTGAAAAAGAAGTCCATAGACTATTAAATCAGCCACTGTCAATCGGTCAGCAAGTTTGTACAAACCCAGGAAATTCCAATAAATACGAAGTGGCTTCTCATGTCGGAAAGGGCGGAAAGTTCCTGTGTGTTCTGTATAAAGATCATGTATCCTGTAAATGTGCAAGCTATAGGTATGATCAAGTATGCAAACATAGCTTGGCTGTTGCAGAGAAATGCGAGATTTTAGAAATGCATCTGTCTTTTATTTCCCGAAAAAAGGGAACAAAACGGAAGTCTGTGTTGGCTGAATCCAATGTTAATTTGATTGTAGCAGGGAAAAAAGGGTCTAGAAATAAATATGGCTATCGTTCCCGTAAAGAGAGTCCCACGCGACAGGAAGCTTCTTTACCGCATTCGTCGGTGAATCCATTCACAGAATTGCATCATAATAACAATAAATTTTATTTAGAGTTCTTATCAACGAATGCAAAAATCTGCAAGACTTGCAGTGTTGAATTTTGTAAAATTAATCCTCCTGCTCCATACAATATTGTTTTTTTCACATATGGAGAGATACTTCTTCCCTATCAACAATGATTGGAGCAAAAAGGAACCATCGAAGCGAGAAACAAAGCGATACTATCACCCCTCTGTGAGCTGTATCTTGCGACGTTTCCCATATTTTACATATGAATACATAACAATTCCGGTAGATGTCCGACACCAATTAGAAGACAATCATTGGACCTTGCTGAGATCCGAATTTGGTAGCCAGTTACAATGAACTGTGCTTGTGTACGGCAAAATCTCTCGCTCTTAGTCAACCTAGGTTAAATCGTCCCGGTTAAACCATGTGCTTATTCCGTATAAATAAATCGGTCCCTTTTTAAGTAACATTATTCCATTTAGAATTATGTCCTTAATTCGTACGTCATTATCCGTATTTTCACTTATTCCGTAGACAAATATACGTATGGTCCCGTTGGCCATTTCTAAGTAAAACCTATTGTGTAATCCGTATCAGCTGTCGGTAACATATATTTGTAGTGAAAATAGATATAAACAACAGAATCTCGATTAATATGATCAATGGGAAATATGAGATAACTCCTGGAAACACTAAATTAATCCATCGAAGTCATTGTCTCACACCACTCTATTAAATGATGGTACCTGGTTTCGTATTGCATTCAATGATTTTAAGAGGCAATTTAGACATCTTTAAACCGGCTATCATACGGTTCAAACACTGAAATCATAGTTAATGCGAATTGAAATTAATTCGTAGAACTACGTACGGATTATCTGTAATCTGTAAATTACTTAATCCGTACAAAAATGCTCGGTCCCGAGTGATACGGATTAACTAAGGTTGACTAATTAAGACGCTAATGTTTGAACAATCGTGTAGTTTGAAAGATATTTCTACAATCATACAAGTATACCAAATGAAGTATATATAAACTTGGGTTTAATCAAATATTTGTTTTTCATTTACGTGTAGCCGGTGTTATAGCTTCCATTGTAATTTGCTGTTCTCAAGCCAATAAACCAATTCCCGGTTGTTTTTTTAAATTTTTACAGATTTTGTACTGTTTTTTCTTTCTGTCGTTATATTCATTTGACGCATCAAAATCGCTTTCAACGATCACATAGAGACGATTTGGCCCAGGTAAAATTTGGCGATAGCGCGTTCACTCGCAAATCACCCATTCGATACAAAATAATGCTTAAGCAAAGCGAAGAGAGTCATTTCCGGAAACAGTTGCAATTCACGCAAAATAATTTGAATTGGGCTCGCGCTAAAATTTGGCTCGGGCCTGGTCTCATGTTTTTGGTCGAGCCAATCAGACACGGCTACGGGCCTATTTGGCAACCGGTGAACAATTTATCCGGGCCAGAAGCACTCGTCTGATTGCGGCTATGTGTTATGCGACCCGAAGAAATAACCAAGCTGGGCTGTCTTTTTCATACACAACGACACGACTTGAGACGATTTGAGACAAAAAGAGAGAAGGTAAACGACATTAGGATATTCAGGACGTTCTCAAAATACTTACGTCAGATCGTTCACTGTGTCCTTGTTTATTCGAAACATATACCGAACTGATTATAAAGCAAAGAGGACATGTTTCTCAGTCGAAGAATGACCAGTTTATATGAATTTACGGTAAACTGCGTTTACCCCGGAGTTGATTACGCAATAATACAAGAGCACCATGGGGCTTTGACGTGTAGCTTCACGAATTATAAAAGATCTCAAAGACCTGGCCTTCAATCAATTTCATGACTTTTTTTGCAGAAACTTATTTGAAACGGAAATATCAAGATAAAAATAAAAGATTGCTTTTTTCAGAATTACATATGAATGATGAAAACACACCTTTTTCAACGTGATGTTTTGGTGGAATTTCAGAGGGGGATCCATGCTTCAAGTAGTTAAAAGGCCTAACATGTCTGCACTTGAACCAAGGAATTCTTATATGAAAATGCGTCACATGAGACGATCTCAAAATACATCACGCGAATACGTGGTAGTGGGATTTCCCCAATGACTCAAATAGAAATCTTCCGATGCTGAACGATTTCATTTATTACATACTGTTTGAGTTTGTTAAACAATTTATCATTATAATTATCAAAATTCTTACAATAATACTTTATTACAATAATCAAAGTTCAAGATATCAAGATATTTGTTTATTTAGCCAATCAGCGGCACATTAAAAAATATTTAGGTTAACTTAGGTTTAGTATATTATATATAGGTGTCACTAAACCTAAGACCCATAAACCTAAGACCCGACTCTAAATCATTATTTGTGTACTTAAGACTATTCGAAATGGTTCTAATATATAGATATTAGTTAAAATGATCCATCGATTGCCTATTTAAATTTGGTTTATTTATCAGAGACGTGATATTTGAGGGTCTTAGGTTTATAGGTCTTAGGTTTAGTATATTATATATAGGTGTCACTAAAGCTAAGACCCATAAACCTAAGACCCGACTCTAAATCATTATTTGTGTACTTTAGACTATTCAAAATGGTTCTAATATATAGATATTAGTTAAAATAATGATCCATCGATGGCCTATTAAAATTTAGTTAATTTATCAGAGACGAGATATTTGGGGGTCTTAGGTTTATGGGTCTTAGGTTTAGTATATTATATATAGGTGTCACTAAACCTAAGACCCATAAACCTAAGACCCGACTCTAAATCATTATTTGTGTACTTTAGACTATTCAAAATGGTTCTAATATATAGATATTAGTTAATGATCCATCGATGGCCTATTTAAATCTGGTGTATTTATCAGAGACGAGATATTTGAGGGTCTTAGGTTTATAGGTCTTAGGTTTAGTATATTATATATAGGTGTCACTAAAGCTAAGACCCATAAACCTAAGACCCGACTCTAAATCATTATATGTGTACTTTAGACTATTCAGAATGGTTCTAATATATAGATATTAGTTAAAATGATCCATCGATGGCCTATTTAAATTTGGTTCATTTATCAGAGACGAGATATTTGGGGGTCTTAGGTTTATGGGTCTTAGGTTTAGTATATTATATATAGGTGTCACTAAACCTAAGACCCCCTAAACATAAGACCTAACGGGTCTTAGGTCTTAGGTTTAGGGGGTCTTAGGTTTAGTGACACCCGGTGGCTAAATGCAATACCGCAGGGGCGGGTCGTATAGAAAAACCATTGGCGATAAATCCAAATTTAGAAAATATTGGCAAAAACCATAGGAAAGGGTAAGTACTACTCGGAAATACAAATTTTAGTTCCAAAAATTGTAATTTTTCTTGTCGGCCCCTGGTGGCCATAATTTGAATCGAATCGACCCATAATAAGGGTTCTGACCCAAGTGATATCCCACTTGTGTTACAAGGCTGTTAAGTGCACTGTCGGCGGCGGTGGCGTATTCAGACGCGGGTAAATAAATCTACACGCCTCTCTCAACTAATGTTGAGCCGGGGGCATAAAAAGATCTATCCAATTCGTCTTCGGTCTTCGTCGATATCAATTACGTAGAATGCCCGGGCATCGAATCCGTTACACCACGGGCTTTAAGAAGTCTAAACGTCAGATAATTAAAGTGCAGTACTCAAGTACAGCGCAACAATCGTCCAGACTTCAAAACACGAGTTTTTTCATCAATATACTCTCAGGCATGCCAAAAATGAATATTAGAATGTCAAGCGTTGATTACGTATTTATATAGATTACCCATAAAACTGAGGCAAATATAATTGCCCCTTTAGTTTAAGACATCGCCGATTAACACTTACTCAAATTCCTCATGCCCCAGCCCAAAATGAGCACTGAGAATAAAGGACCACGGGTCCAGTAGGATCAACTGAGTACATTTTACATTTGAGCACAAAATCGATTTGTTCTTGGATTTGCAACAGCGTCTGACGTTCTAGTATAACAGATAAATGTTTTAAGTAATTCTAGTTTATTACTCAACTCGATATCTCCCGGTTGATTTATGTAGCCCCGGCAGTAATGTTTCATATGGCCTCTTAAATTATCAGGTTATCCACCTCTTCAGAAATCCTAGATTCATCGCTGGCAGAGCTATGTTTAGAGGTGTTTTTTAAAATTAAGTAACAAGTGAGTCCACCCGAATTAGGAATGAGGACTTTGGATTCCGATTTAGACAAAATACATGAACCTGATAAAGTTAATGCGACGAAATAATGTTGAATGATAAATTTATTGTCAACATCATAACTAGCCATCTACATATATAAAAAGCAGTACGAGAAATATATGGTTTTGTTTTAAAAACACATTTAAAGCTGTGCATTGTGGTTGGATATTTCGAAATTTTTACTCATTGCTGATGAATAGATAAAACGATGTATATATATATATATATATATATATATATATATATATATATATATATATATATATATATATATATATATATATATATATATATATATATATAAAACATTTAAATTGTTGTTTGGACGTAACATATAAACTTGTCATAACGTATGAAAAAACATTTTAAAAAACATTAAACCGGTACAAAGATAACCTTAACTCTAGTAGAGCCATGATAGATTTGATCACAAATTGCACGGACGGATAGATATTCACCTGCAATGCAAGCCTGTAGATGGATAGGGCGGATGTCTTTTCGAATTGGTTTGATGACAATTATGATTAAAATCAAAAAAGTTGCGTTTCTTTCGTAAACAAACCTCCTCAAATTTCTGGCTTGTAGCGCGTCACTGAGACGTTATATAGTTTTCTCGAAGTACTAAATGTATCTATTTCAAAGTCTGATAAACTCAATAATTCAAAGTCAATTGAGTTAGCAATCAATGCATGGCTTACAAGCATGTCGCATGTGATACCCAACCAGTATTTTACTTGTCACAAAAATAATTTTGATGTGGTACCTTTTAAAGTCCTCCTACAAGATGAATCAAGTAAATAATTCACAGAAATTAAACCTGAAATACTCATTTGTAGCCCTATCAACCTGGAAATAAAAAAGAGGACGATACCCCAGTTCACTTGAACACCTGCTATTATCTACAGCTAAGTGGATCAGCGAAAAGGGCCTCATTGTGCAGCACAAGTAATTCAAAATTGTAAAATAATAGAACAGAAGTGTTCAGTATGATTCTTCTAATAATTACAATAATTGACACAATTAATCCTCTGTAAATCTCGGCCAGCCTAAAAAGTCCTCTAGCTCTTCCTAGTTGCAGATATCTTTTCTACATGAATTCGTTCCTGAGAACTACCGCTATGTAAAGCCACTCCACTTCTACTAGGACTCTGCTGTCATTACACGGTTATTCTGTTCCAGAAATAATCTTTCAGTCTGATTATTAAAAGGTGTGTCATGGTCCGTTACATGATTCTGTATCTTCTTAGATTAATAAATAGAGTGCATATTGGGTTCAGGCTCTTGACATCCAGATATGTCCCGAGATATTTTACTGGAAAGAAATGAAAATAATGAAGAAAAATATTAGTACATGCATATACATGTACAGCTAGTATACACCTCATTTCCCTTTTACCATGAGGCCAGCAAGGCCTTAATAGTTTTGTTCAGACCATTTGAAATGATATATACTTTACTTCAGATCGCCACTTAGAAACCCTGTATCCATAATTCCTTCAAATTAACACTTTTCAATCGTTTATATTTCATTAATCTGACAATCATTACAGCTCTAGAATTTCTCAAGAATGATTATTCTGTATTATTGTAACATAATTTATCGTTAAAAACAAAAGCTATTGGTGGCCTATAATGTAAGCCTATACAGACACAAATGATCTTGAAACTCATCACAAAAATTATATCTAATTTCAAATCGTGAAAATGAGCCAAATTTCATAATTTGCTTTAGCAGTGTGCATTTTTTTGCTATCACATTTGACACTTTCTTCCTTTGGTACAAAATTACTTGTGAAAGAGGCTTAGTTTCTCTTCGGAGCGTTTAAAACAATCAATGTACGGTACTGATTTTGGTTAACAACGATGGCTGCCAGTAGGCCATCATGATTCTGATTAGGCCAGTTTAAGGACAGATGTATCTAGGTTAGATACATGTATAACCCAAAGATCAAGACAATCCATTGAAGCATCTTTAAAATTTCCCAAAATAACTAGATTCTGTCTATGGACGAACAGAAGGACAAAAAGGGAACGCAATAGCCCACTGGTAGGCTAAAAAACGAGATGGCTATTCATTTGCAATGAAACACTTTATTCATGGTATACATGCTCCAAAATATAAGGTCAAATTTTTAGGTTGAATTTGATGGAAAAATCTCAAGGTCCATTAAATTTGAGTAAAGCAAGCATTTCCACAATAACTGAACCCCTGAACACTTTCTATAAAATCCACTTAAAGTATGTGATAGAATATCCAGCGTATCAAAGTTTTAAATGGATTTAGTTATCTAAAACCTGGATAGATGAATCTACATCAATATACAAGCTGTCTCAGAAAATGTGTTACCCAACTTTTAAGCTTAACTATTCATTAACTATAATGTAATACATTTTTGGGAGGGAAGGTTGGAAGACCGAGATGTTTACTCAATGAAGAAACGCTGAAATGCAATAGTAAGCAATGCATGGCTGAGCAGTAGTGTGTTTATGAATGGCCATGAAAATGGTATGGAACCGAAATTACATATTCTTCCATTGTGTATGTTCATTGTTAAATGACCAGCTGCCAGTAAGATAATTGAAACTAGAAAGAAACTTTAAAAGAGGACGTTCGTTTGTGAAACGCATGTAGACCCAGACACCTCCCACATTGATTGGAAAATTTGAATACCGGCTATTCAAGTGTCATCCTACTGCGTAATTCAAAAATTATTCTTTGGGATTCAAAAATCGAGGAATCAACCATAAATTCTGCCATAAGTTTTACATCTATTCAAAAAATTGAGTAGGAGGCCGGTGAAGGTTTTAACGTTTTAAGTTAGTTCTCATGAGACTGAATGCAAGTGGATTTAGGGGTTGGACTAGTCCTACCCTTCAGAATTTGAATGTGCCCGCCAAAAAGTATTTGAATAGATTTTCTAAGCAAAAATAAATCCAAATGGCATAAAATACCCCTTTTGGTCCTATGTATTCGGAGGGCCAAAGGAACCCCACCAATGTTTGCCTTGCCCTTAGATAACCATAAAATAAAAGTAGTCAGGAAGTATTAATGGCAAGAAAACTTGAGTAAAATATTTATTAAACACATTTTATAACAGGATATGATCTGTAGTCAAATGTGTGTCTGCCAGATGATGTTTCTTCTAGGCTGTTTATATCCTAAAAGTAAAAAAAAACAAAAACAACGACAATAGATATTTCAATACATGTCCCCTGGACAAGAATTATTTCAGAGAGAGTCTATAAAACGTGAATACTTGATTGTACAATCTAATGGCATAGCAGTTGGCCCCAGTTGAAAAATCATTGGACAAAAGAAAAAATCAAAAAAGTTTTGGCGCCAAAAAATCTAATTTGTTGCCAGGTTTGTTTACACATGTGCGCGATGCACGTGGTTATATTATTGTTTACATCTGACGTCATCGGCAGACCGCAAGCCCCGCCCCACGTGTCAATCAAATGGCTTATAGGCAAAATGTTAAAAGAACCCAACTAAAAAAACTATACAGTGCAACAATCCGGGATTTTCGGTACAGAATCCGACGCCAAATACCTTTCTCTTAAAGGTTTTTTGGTGTATATCGGATAAATAATAATTATGATATGCACTTCATAAAATTTGAAGTGGATTGCTTCTGATTCATGGCGGCTGTATTTAGTCACGTAGGTCAAACTGACAGCATGTGTGTGCACAGGGGTTTGGCGATGGGCTTGGATTTTATTTCCGGGTTGTTGATAATCTCGCGAGAATGGCGCTAAATATGAACTGCGAATAAATTCAAAATATCATGGAAATACCTTGTGTTTATATTGTTTATTTATCCGCTATAAAGTTTCGATAAACAATTGGTCGTTAAGAATCATTATCAGACGGTCGTCACGCTTTACTATATAAAATCACAAGGGATGAAACGCAGTTCAATTCGTGCCAGCCAGAAAGTTGGGACAGTCACGTGACTTAACGCTTCTTATTTGACTGAATGCAAACCCGAAGCATCTAAGACGGAAACTATGATACGAAAAATATTTGAGAATAACTTACATTCAGATGCATTTTTTGACTATGAATTGTATATTTCATCATAATTTATTCTGTATAAGTTATTTATTTCATATGAATCCTAATCTGACAATTGATATCGGTCTGTGAATATGTTAACTTTTCATGTTGAAGTTTTAAATGCGATGACGTCATCAGAATGTCACGTGACTGTCCCAACTTTCTGGCTGAAAATTTAAGTACAGCGGAGGCCTGGCGTTTCATCCCTTGTTCTTTTATATAGTAGCGTGGCGACCGTCTGATAATGATTCTTAACGACCAATTGTTTATCGAAACTTTATAGCGGATAAATAAACAATATAAACACAAGGTATTTCCGTGATATTTTGAATTTATTCGCAGTTCATATTTAGCGCCATTCTCGCGAGATTATCAACAACCCGGAAATAAAATCCAAGCCCATTGCCAAACCCCTGTGTGTGTGTGCGTGTCGAGCGGACCATTGCGTAATTTTCAATGCTGCGAACGTCTGTAGATTCTCACAGGGCCTCTATGCGCTCACAAAGAATTAAGTTAAGTCACCATATATGTTGACACTCACCTTTAAAGAGACTTCGTACGGTCCTCTAAAGTTAACATCCACGATACAACGATTTTAAAAATGGCACTTCTGTCGATCACGTCATAAGCAACACGTGATGTGTGATGTCACATAAACGGCGTGAAGAGCATTTTTTCAAGAGGGCACAGCAAAAACTAACCAACTATTTTTAACCAAATTCAATCCCAACTTGAAGACACCATTTCTGATGCGGAATTCGAGGAAATCTCTAACTAACTGGCTTTAAAACGACCTTAAACATCTGTCAACCAAATCGGAAGTGCGTCATCAACCGGCAAACCGATCACAAGGACGTTCGTCTAACGAACGTCCTAATAAAATCACCAAACCACTGGATTTCACTCTCTGTGATATTTTCCTGCGGGGAATTGTAAAAAACAAGGTATCAGTATTCAAAACACCACGAGCAGGAATCCAATACTTTAGTGTTCGGAAAGTAATAGATTTTGGGAAATACTGAATCTCATGTGTCAAAATCGACGTCGAGCTCAACTGTACATTGGTTAGATGGTTACCATACTGAACAAGTTCCAGAGTAGATTAATTAGTAAAGCAGACCAACAATTTTATCAAGGAGATGTCAGTCTTAGTTGATTTAATTGCAATGTCTCAAATCGAGTCAAATGACAGCAGAACATTTATAATAAAACACACACAATGCAATAATCCTTATCTCTTGTATTGGTTCGACTTCATTTTAAGGGCCATTCAAAACATGCTAGTACCCAGCAATGCGTGACCCAGTTATGCATTTCAACTGGCCATCCTCAAACAAACATCTACGTCTACCTACCATACCCCCTAAAAATTGTATTTCAATTATAGTTCATGAATGATTAGTCTAAAGCTACACATTTTTTGAGACACCCTTCATATTGGTGAAACATATCATAGACATCATTTTTGACTGTCCCAATAAACCAAACAACACATTCTGAAAACTGCTCAGTTAAGTGAACATTTGGATGTGTATTTGAATAACGTCCCCCCCCCCCCCATAACTTATTCATCTCAAAATTTCTCTCTTCACTTGAACCCCTTTATAAAAATTTTTCCCTTCTAGCCTGCCCTTCTTTCTTTTGGTTGTTTCCATTTACTCACTGATTAAGCTTTGATGTTTTCCATCACTTTAAATTTGGGTTTTGTGTTCAAATTGCTTTAATGTGTATCATTACCCCTAGTTTGCTGTTTGCTATTAGGCCAAAAAAATATATATTCTGTTTCTGGTCAGGCCCTTCTGTACGAAATGATGTGGTGATGCGTTTTTTTGTTGTTGTTTATTTTAAATGTTCCTACATTTGACTATCGAGTGTGATGGATTAGTCGACAGGAACAAGTCTGAACCGACGTATAGTAGCCGGCCATTCAAAATTGACATCGATATCAACATGCTTTTGGTTTTCATTCACAATCAGACAATAGCAATGAATAGATAGATGGACTAAACTTCCGCGTTTTACTTCCGCGGTTGACGACATCGGCGACTAGTTGGCGCTAGCGCACAGTGCGCAAATTTCGGAGCCGATTTTTGTTTCCGAAAAAAAATTTTGATGCGGGGGTTCTAGATCGACGCGCATGCTGACCAGTAACAGAATACATTTTTTGTTTGGCCTTACTTACTCTGTACTCAATTTTTATTTTATTGTCTTTGTTATAAATTACTTTACGATTATGAGTAATACGTTTAAGCCGAAAATGTTGCTTTAAATATATTCTCGTCTACATCTGAAATTTAACGCCTTTTGCTGATTTATAGTGGGATTTCTCTCGATTATTCATCCTACACGGATTTTGTGTATCATCTCGACTTATCTCTGTAATGGTTAATGCTACCCACTAAACTCAGGACAGCCAAACACTGTGCCAATAATTGCATTTAAAGGTCAACTGCCCTCTAAATAGAATATTGAGTAAAACCTATTTTTCAAATGTGACACATGTATGTATATAAATCATAAGTGTGTTACTAATTTTGATTTTGGTAAAGCCATTACTGAGAAATAAGACTTTAAATTCGGCTATTTTCACCAGCTTCCCGTAGACAGCATGTGCGCGTTTGCTGTGAAAAACCCACGATTGCTGACGTCATTGTAGTCAAACAAACATTTCCACGCGCATTGTACCACTGAAGAATAACAAACTTTTGGTGCGTTTTATGAATAGCTAAGCTATGGAAAACTAATAGATTTGATTGAGAACAATGAACTTAGCTTTATTCGATAGATTTTAAAACAATCCTTGATTAAATAAGCACTGTAAATCTGAAATAATCCAATAATTTCATCAAAAACTGTTTTTAGGCCTACGATATACAATACAACAAGTAGCGGCACACCTCAACGAGTAAGAATTCTTTTTTTTAGAAAGGCCGATCACCACAGCCATATCGGTGTCAAAAATCGAGGGATATCCCGATATGACATCAGGCGGGAAAATGATAATTATTTTACAGAATTCCTTCAATTTCTCCTTTCAGAAATAAATTAGGAAAAAAAAGTAGGAATTAGAGGGCAGTTGACCTTTAAGTTGGTTCCCAAACATAGATTTTTATCCAGGTGAGGAATGACCACCAACACTGGTTTAGTGCCTTTACATATGCATATCTGAATGTCAGCTGTCCCAAGTATTGCGGGCAGATTTAAGCATTACGAGAGTTTTCTGCCATTCTTCATAGTATAGATAGAGGAACGTGCATTGGATCATGAGTAACAATTGCATTGAGACTGACTGTTCTATGACAACTTAGTAGAAGCTAATAGTCCAATTAATTACTTACCACCTTTCCAAGGATATCGTCTTGCCTAGCCATTCCCTTAACAAAATCTCCAGCCCCTCCGTGATGCGAGTCATACATTTTTTTGAATGAATGACATTGTTGTAAGTATTGTCGTGCTTGTGCAATTTCAGCTCCTAATCGTTTCAAATCATCTCCTTCAAAATCTGGTAGTTTTGGATACTGAAATTTTCAAATACAGCATACATGTATAATGTTGCTTCTAAAAACAAAAATTCTATAGCAGTTTCAGAAAAGTTTGAAGGCTTATTTTTTTTAGGCTGGTTTTTTGGTTTCTATGGTTCTCACCTCCAAATCATGTGCGCCTTCACTTATCAACTTGTGTGCAAACAGATCGGCGTCAAAGTCACTATGACAACTATGGTATCTTCCACCAGTTTCAGCAGCTAACAATTTGAGGAAATTATTAGCAGTGCTACAAATGAAATGAAGATGATTTGAGTACAAAGCTGAATCAGACATGAACTTAATTCCCATATTTTCAATATAATTCTAAAATTGCTAGAAACCTCAGGTGACTACCATTATCAGATGTTCATTGTGTGTGCCCACGTGATATGTCACACCACTAAGCGGATAGCATCCACCGATCTTAACCACCAGGTACCCGAATGAATTGTTGTGTAATCTTTGAAAGTTTTGTGGCAGCAGTTAGGAAAAATACTGGTAATAAGTGATGATGGCAAAGTTAGTAAACCAGGGGTCTAGGGACACAATGCTAGACTTTCTGATGATAACAATTTCCAACATCAATTTCCAAAAAAATATTGGTACAGAATTAAAAAACTATGATACTCAACACAATCATAGAACATTTTGTATACTACACTTCTGCAGTTGATTGTGGTTACAAAAAATGGATAGGCACTAATATCTAGAATACTATATTATCCCACTTATCAACCCGTGTGTCCACACATGCCAACCTGTACAATTTGACCGTATTCGTTACCCTTTTTCACTGAAAATAATTATCAGTACCGTAGTATCAATAATGTTAAAAAATCACAAAAACAACCTCAAGAAATTTAAAAACTACGAAATTTCTCAAACCTCAGACTGATATTAGTTACAGGTAATTAAGATATGATCGGTAAAACTAAAATCGTAGTTTATAAATCTATTGATATTTTTTTGTGAGCAAGTAGCATTTTATGAAAAAAAAAAAACGTAACAAATACGGAGGAATTGTACAGGTTGGCATGTATGGACACATGATAGATGGTGAAAGCTGAAAAATATGAGTGAAACAGAAGTGAAAATTCATTATGTTGAAAAATTAATACCTATCAGCACAGTTGAATGAGATTGTATTGATGTTGACTTGACGTGTTTCATTCATTTTGGCCACTTCCCTAAGAACCAAAGATGTTGATGTGTCTGGTTTGCCATCTGTCAGCAAATAGATAGCTTCAACATCTGCATCGGCGAATGCTACCTATGAAATAAATGCATGAAACTGCACACTAATCTAGTTGCTATTTGAGGCCATATCAATGTCAATGGGTAAGAGAGATATGAACAGTAACAAACTTAAATCATATACATGTATTTATGAATTAATTTGTTTACCTCTAATGCTTCAAGAGTGCAAGTATTTCCATTGGCTTTCAGAGATGATACCCATTGTACAGCACTATGACAGTTTTCTTGATTGGCAGGTACAATCATCTCCTCCCATTGCTCTACTTCACCAGAGAAGCTTATCACGTTGAATCTAAGAAAAACAGTATACATGATAGACAATAAACTACGGTACATGCTGCCTGGTATAATGAAATGCTGATCATCTCATGATTTTACAAACATAGATGGTAGCAAGGTGTTTTATGTCTATTATACCTCTATATAAGATATTTCCCATAATTATGCTGACAATTATCAAATATCTAGACTGTAACTAAAAACTTGTCGACATTTTCCTCAAAAAAAATTTTTCACATCTACGTTTGAAGTCTGATGAGATTAAATATGGCTGCCAATTGTGAAAAATTGACCAATCAAAAACCTGTTATTTTTTAGACACCCTGTATAATATGACAGATATCCATATCACACATTTGAGCTTAAATGTATTTAGAACCCGGTCAAATGTCCTTGACCAATCAGATGGCTGTATTTGCCACTTCTATTTTGTGTATAAACTTCTACAAGCTCTGCCAGTTAATAAGAACCTGGTACTATTGTATATAGAAATCTATCATGCGACCAACCACTTCTCTGAAAACGACAGGAACGCAATGGGATTCCAGACTACTGAAACCGTTATCAAAACCTATACCACCTGAGCTACGAAGGATTGATATAGAGGCCTGTATTTCATAAGCTATAGTTTTGGGTAGTTACCTAATCATTGCTTGTATTACACACCACATGAATGTCATCTTATATTGATTCTACAGTGGCGGATCCAGGCTAACATTTCAGTACTGCTCAAAATAATACTGTGAAGCGAGCAAATGTGATTGATGTTTCTAACCTATACACAGAATTCAAAATAATGCCCCAAAATTTTACAAGTTGTTTTAATCATATTAAAAAAAACACTTTTATTTGTTGTTTTTTATTTTTTGTTGAAGACATCATTCAAAGATTTGCTTTGGAATGTCAACATACTGCTGTATGAATAATGTTTTTGCGATTACAGAAAGTTGTCAGAAACAAAAACTTCCAATTATCCTATAGTCCAAACATTGTGAATGAAATTGAATTGAATTTTTAATTTGTGACTGGAAAAATCCATATTGGAATATGTGCCTTTTATGGATAATTGTGTAACAGGTGGGTATGATCATAATAAATGCAATCATGAATTTGCATTTGTGTATCATCAGTGTCCAGATTAGATTGATAATAATTTCATCACTGCGACAATCCAAACACATGGCTAATTAGCATGATGCAGGATACTGACAAAAAGTGAACACACCAGGCTGCTGGGACTTAAGCCCAAGTAAGCTCAATATATGTCGGCAAGGCACTACAAGGTACATAGGGTAGGCAGCGCATCATGCAGCAACATGACACCTTCTCCTGGAAGATATTGAAAATTGCATGCTCTGAAAATCATGCTGAGGTTTGTCTTGCAGCTTAAAACCTTAGAACACCTCACACTAAAACAGAACACTCTGGAGAGAATGGTTCAAGAACATGCACAACCCATTCTCACCTTGCATTAATTTCATACAACTGATCCCACACAAGAGCCACTAGCTCTTTCTTCAACTCATCCATGTGTGGTTCCATCGAACCCGACGTATCGACCAGTATGCAACACTTTCTGTGTATAACTGTACCAAAAACACGCCTGCTACCACTCAACAACCACTGTAAGCGACGCAGGTATCGTTTGAGAACAATCTCAAGTTTTTGTTGATATGTTTCCATTTCGTGCGGCATTAATTGTAAGTGTCTGATCGTACCTTTTACATTTACACTTGGAAACACATTGCAATACCTGGAAAACAATTACACTTAATAATTTTTCATCCTAGTCAATGGATAACATACCATCACAGAATACTCTTTGTACGTACTTTGCTTGAACATTCTTGTTCAATGACTTCACCTTTGATTCAACATGTTTACAGTCTGGTCCCGACACAAGTTTTGACAAATCTAAGTGCAAATGATTCAATCCATACATCCGTAACCACTATGAAAAAATAAGAACAATATATCAGAGAGGAAGACACCAATCAGTTCAAATTGAGGATTTGTCATTTTTCAAATCTATTTTAAAATTAGTCAAATTCCCCGAGTTGTCTCAGATTTTTCTAGACTTTTCAGATTCCTTTTCATTTTCCAGGTTTCCTATGGCCACCCAGTGTCATCCATGTTTAAAATGAAACAATACAGTATATGCACATTACCAGCTTTAACAGCAGTCACTATATTGATTGGCAGCTAGATGGGACATAGCCAGATTCTTGGAAAACTTTACCTAGGTAATTTTTTCGCATGATACGCACTGACTACAATACACATTTATAAACATATGTAGAGTACTTGCTCAGTTGGCTTTTTTTGTCAAAGATAACATATTTTGCATCGCAGAAAAAAATGTTTATGCAGTACTTATGAAGTGCGGATGGCTGGGTTAAAAGCAACAAAAATTTCCATTGTAATATGAATAAGAAAAATATTGTAATGGCCAGTATTAATTATTGGCCAATTAATATTTGCTTGCCTGAAAATTAACAATTAGCACATAATACAAACAAGAGCCAACTGAATTAAGTGATTTTGTGGAGGGAACGATCTATACATGTCCATACACTATTCTGTTTTGCCACTATTCTATTTATTCTGTCTAGTAAAGAAGATGACTAGAATGCAGCAGAAATTTAACCTTTGAAAATTTGAAAAAGCTTTGATCAAACACATCAAAATTCCACCCATAGAGGGGTTATTTGTTTGGTAATTTGTTACCTGTTTCGAAGTAACTTGGTCCTCTTTCGTGGGAATAATTGGGTCTCCAATTTTCTTGCGAATAGATTTCTGTGCAGGGTAGGCTTTAAAGACCAAGCCTACTTTATTCTTCTCCCCAGTATAGAATGGTTGCTGAATAGCTTTCTTGTTTGTTTTGATTGGTGACCGCACGGATACCATCGGATCACGACTCGTGTTAGGAAGACTATTTGATGATTGCGACCTCCGTCTTGTCAGCATTAATCGATTTGTACTACTACTTACTAGGAGATTAAAAAAATTCTCAAGCAATTAGTTTCGGGATTTAGTAAAATTTCTAGTAAACAGTAAATCCAAAAGTTTAACTAGGGGTCCAGGGACACCGAGCCCACTTGGGAAGTGGTTTAAAATGCTCAACAATCTGAAAATTTCAATATTCAACATCCCAAGGTGAATGACCTTGGAACTGAACACAATCATAGAACATGAGCTGCAACTTTGCAATTGATTGTAGTTAATTCATTTCAAGGAAATATGGTATAAGCTACCAAAGGTTCTGTAAGTTGAAACCTGATATATTTTTCCATCCATGAATGAGGACTGGTGACCCTAAGGTGGCTGCCAATCGCATGACAATTGACCTATCAAAAAACCTTTTTGGTCATGTGTTGTTGCTTGATAAGTCTATCTTGGAAATTCTGATGTTTGCTGTTGACATTCATTGTATTTTCAAAGAGTTGTAGGCATTTTCAGTACCGGATGACGGTTAGATAACACGTGGACATAATAAACAGCTGATGTGTCAGCAGTCATCAAACGACTAACGGTAAAAGTTACCAGAGGGGTAAAATGGCAAAAAGGCACTAAGCCTAGATCAATGTTCAAACAACAATAGTCTGATAGTGAAACTACAGTCAGGTTGGCTCAAACCAGTCATTTAAATCTGGATTTTGATGTAATGCAGATATCATTTACAGTCTCTATTGAACAATATGATATTCAATCCAGATTTCAGGTACAGTAGTACGTTGTGGTAGGATATTGATCCAATTGTAATAGTAATTAGTAAGATGTTCTCAAAATAAAATCTAGAACTGGAACCGGATGTTAGATTTCAAACTTTTCATTAACCTGCTTACCATCCATTTTAGCACTTGATGGTCTCATTTTGGCTTGTGGATTTTCCTCATTGTCACGAGTTTCTCTCATATGCTGTGAAAATAAGCATTCAATTGAATATTAGACACATTGAAAATTATACAGAGACCTTCTTTACTTAGACAAATAAAGATAAAAGAACTTAGACAAATAAAGATAAAAGATACTAATTATATAAGTATGCCTACAATACATTCTTATGATGATGAGATAAACTAGAGGTTCAGGGAATCATGCCTTGTCGAAATGCTTGACAATCTGTCAAAATTCAATTTTCAATCCATAACCTTCACACTCACCACATCTTGATTCTGTTTGAGCTACATAGGGCTGCAGATATGTCTGGGAAAGATACATGTACAGTCAAACCTCATTATTACGCCCTTTGTATTACCGCCATTCTCACCTACCACCGTCTTATTCCCGTCGCACCGTTTAGCTGTATCTAATTGATCTTAAATGCTCTCGCAATAACCCCCCTCGCTTTCCGCCGACCACCACCACACTATCAACAATACATTCCTACAGTAATGCATTGTTAATATGCCCCCAAATACCGCCATCGAGATTTAGTCTACCCTGCACGCTGTGTCAGCGTACAATGCTTCGAGACAAAGAGACGCTCCCTTACAGTTCATCCATTAGCGAACTATAGCAAAAAGTAACAATAATACATCTATCCTGAATCCACTCTGAGTAACCTGGTCAATTAAGAGATATTATTAGTTTCATCTGAGACCAACAGAGGGGAAAGTCCTTAAAGTAGTGCCCGAAGAATTCAATGAATATGAAGAGAATGCGATGATGGTGCTTTTGGTAATTATTTGGAGGATCACATCGAGCATTTCTTTATACCCCCATTCCCGTTATAACGCCAAAATAAGCCAGGTCCTGATGGTATAACGAGGTTTGACTGTGTAACCATTATCTATAATATCAAGACAATCCATTGAGGCATCTTCAGAATTCCCCAAAATAACTGGATTCGATTTATGGACGAACAAAAGACAAAAAGAAAACGCAATAGCCTGCTGGGACTTAAGTCGGAAATGGGCTCTAGAGAAACTAGGCATTAAGCATTAAAGATTCTTTGTATAAGATGTAAGATGGCATGAAATAAGATGAAATAAGATGCGCTGACTTACAGATCTAGCAAGAGACAGGGCATTGTGTTTTGGCTTATATTTAGGTGCAGGTAAAGCTTTACATTTTGGCGGAGCTGGTAAACTCTTCATTATTTCACTTTCATCATTGCTAAATGCTTCATCCTGCATAACCTGAAATCAGCCCAAGCAGATATTATATATATAGCAATAAGCGCTAGATCTTACAAAGGTAGCATGTACGCATACCGTAGCCATACGTTAACCCATTAGCACTCAGGAATTTCACTATGTAGTGTCAATAACTCCTCAGAAAATGTTATTCCGTAGTAAATAGTCAAGGCTTTCATATGCTGAAAGATTTGATGGGGTGGGCCCATGAAATTCATCCAAACTTACTTGGATTTGAACTGAGCGCTCAGATCTGTCATGTTCATACTCGAAATACTCGAGAAATTGAAATAGGAGGATGTTGATTTCTGTTCGGTATTTCGAGGACTTAGGTGTCTAGTTTATCATTAGCTATTGGGTTCGTATCATAACAGTTTTTGTGCAGCATCTGAAAAAGGTGCCGGGACAGATTCGGGCAGCTTGCAGAGTAATAGACGGCTTGAGTGCTAATGGGTTAGATAGGACTAATGGTTTCCATCCCAATTTTCCATAGCAAAATCTTCCATATACTTCCAACATTCCAGGTACATTATCAGTCATAGGCAGCGCTGCCAACCTTGTTTTTGTCTTTGGCTGAATACATATAGAACACATGTCCCAAGTTTACCAGTAGTTTCAACAATTTTTCCAGTAGTCCCAAATTTTCAAACCAGAGGACATTTTAAGAGAACAAATGTTGGTCGCCATATTTGCTTCACAACTTTTTATGCTTTACTAGTGCCCCATCTCCACTTATATGGCACTAGTTCAGTGTAAGAAAGACCAGATGAAGACTGGCGGTTTCCATGAGTTAAACGAAATAAAGATCGTTGATCATCGGGTCAAAATATCCAGCTGGCAATATGGCACTAGTTCAGTGTAAGAAAGACCAGATGAAGACTGGCGGTTTCCATGAGTTAAACGAAATAAAGATCGTTGATCATCGGGTCAAAATATCCAGCTGAACTTACAGGTATGATTGAGAGAAATATATGAAAATAAAATGTAATTTGCCACAAAAAATTGATTTTGCATATCTGTAACATGCTAATTTTTTCCAGTACTCTCTGGTGTAAAAAATCTGTAACAATTTTCTTAAAACAGAATGCCATATTAACACACAATTCTACCAAACGGTTATGGAAAAATCAAAATGGTTGGCAGCTCTGAAAAGACTATAAATAGAAACCCCATTGTCTCCAGCTCTTAGCTCTTCAACGTCTATGAAAAGTTCAAAGAAAACATAATTGAAAGTTAACTGTCTTGATCCATAATGAATGGCCAGATACACACTGACAAGGAGTCGACCATAAAACATTCACACACAACCTTTGAGCTATCTAAGTGAAGAATATATTTTGCAGTTTGTATATCATATCTAGGCCTATGGTATAAGTACAAGTGTAAGCTTTGTGCAGTGTTAAAGCATACAGCAAGTGGCTCAGGTGTCTGAGTAGATTCAGACTTGCCTTCATAGAGAACGTTGTTTTTATTGGACGCATATCAGCGAAATCCTGAAAACATTTCATAACAAATGATTTTGTTAGAGATGCAACATACCATGAGACGAAATCATACTTTTGAAAATAAAATTGATGGAAAAAATTTTACCTGATATTTTGAGTATCGGCGTTTCACTGAATCGACTAACATGGAACATTTTTTTGAGAAGTTAATGGCTCTTTCAATCTCCGCAGTCAGCCTCAATATATCATCACTCTCAATGATACCTACATTTGAATATACAGAGACATTCATAAGTGAATATTTCTAACTGGATTGAGAATATTAATCTATGAATGACTTAATTTATGAATGGATGAACTCTAATGGCACAGAAACATAAGACAAGCAAAACATATAGTGAATAAATATTACTATAAATAGGCAAAGAGGGCACATGGTTTATAATTGTACTTCACGTAATTGGTTAAGCTGGGGAGATGTAAAAATATCTTTGTTTTATAGGTATCTTTCCAGGTTTCTAAAGTATGCACCAAACTGAATCATAAGATGATTTTGTTAAAGTATTTTGATATCATAAATATGATGGACGTAACACATTAATAATATAATAATACATTCCAGAAGCTCATAATAAACTCACTGCCAGTGTATCGTTAAGTTCAAAGTACTGAGCTAAAAAACCTGTGGTTTCCATGGATTTTTTGCTGGTCATTATTTATTTCTTCATCACTTTTTTTACCTGTTTCTCTGAACCAGTGAAACCGTCCACCAGTTGAATGTGCTAATGATCTCAATGTATCAGCTGTTTTGGTTATGTTAGCGTATCTACTTGGAATCGCTCCTGAACTGTTATAATCATCAACGTTAAACAGAATCGTATGAATCCTAGCATCACGTCCAGCGCAGCCCTCTTCAGCATATGAACAGACAACATCTCCAACCTGATCCGGTATGCCACTTGTAAACAAGTATACGCCATTCACCTCTGCAAATTAAGGATTTACTTTTATTTTTTGTTATAAAATAAAATACTTTTATTTTTTGTTATAAAATAAAAAATATAGTTAACTTCAAGGGCGGAGCAAGGATTGTTGGAAAGTGGGGGACCAGGGTCCTGAAGGGCTCAAAAGTAGAGGCTCTTGAAGAGCCTATCACCTATCAAAGAGGAGCATCATCATTATCTATAGCTGTCAGTGATACAACAATTGCTATTTACAATTAGTCGCAAATGATGAACTTTCAGCAATGCAAACTGACTGATCCAACACTTAGTCTAGCACCGAATCACCGACCATTGCCAGCAGTCTTCGGTTATAGCACTTGATGAATCGTTAGTTGCCAATGGTTCTGTCATATTGTAGGGCACACTTGAGCCCCACTTTCACGATGTGTGACAGGTGCTGCCACCTTGCCCTAGAGATATTAACTAGACAATAACATGTTGGTGGCTATGACAATGTATTGCAAGGATGAAGAGAAACATAACATGAACTTATCCTCGAGTTTTATCTAGTTTGCCTTTTGAATTCTGGATCAAAATGCCTGATTTTTTTTGTCATACTAAATAATTGATACGTAGGTTCAACTGTGATGAAGAAAGATTTAACTGGACATACAGTAAAATCTGCTCCACTCTGTGATTTGGAAATTCATAGGAACCATGCAAATTGACTCAAAGAAATGTCTGCATTTAAGTCGAAATTAGGCAGTTGGTATTGCGCAGGGCAAATACTAACCGATTCCATGTTTATTTTCCTCTTCATTTTCGAGAGCCATTCTCAACGCCCCTAGGAAGTTACGACTTCCTTCACACTGAGATTCCAGTATCCATCTATAAGAGAGATAATTACATACATAACAAAACCTTTTGAAAATGTTTAAGAGCAACATTAATTGTACCGCTATACAGTACATGGTTGTATCTATATAGATAGAACATATTTTACCAAAATTCACTCTGTGAACATTGGATGAAAATGTGTTGAATCACAGGTTAGCAAAAAGGAGCAGTTTGGCCATAACAATCCTGTTTTGCCACATGTCATCACATTCTCACAAGAATAATGAAAAACAACATATTTCATGAATATTTAACTGGAATGAACTTAATTTTGATTCTGGTAACAAATTAAGAAAGCTTCTCTCCTACTACTACTCAGGATACAACCGGGAATATGACGAACCATGCTGAAAAGTGAGCGTCGTATATATCGTATTTTTCCGGGTTATTCACGGAATTCATTTACAACACAACTTATAGATAACTATAAAAATACGACTTACACGTGACTCGTACATCACATAAGTCGTAGAAAAATCGTCAGTCCCGAGGGCTACGACTTATGCGGGGTTGACTGTATAACGGATACTTTACAATATACACATAATGCGGATTTTGTACCATCTGGCACTTTAGACCCAATGTTAACTTAAGTAAAATAAGCTCTTTGACTTGCGAAGATAATATGCTTTAAACTTACTTCCAAGCGCTTTGCAGAGTTTCAGGAGATACTTTAGCCATAGCAGTTCTCCATGCTTTTGGATTACTACCAAACCTAAAAATCAAATACTCAATGATAAGATGTTTTGCATAGGCCTATGTTAACTATGTTTATCAGAAATTTAGCTAAACCTTTTCATACTTTTATATGTAATATTACATGAAGTAATCGGTTGAAAAGATGCTATGAAGTAATTAAATAAAGTTTAAATACCAGGGTAAGTAAGAACCTTGTATTGCATCCTGATTATTTATGAATCTTAATGAATTTAGAAGTCCAAATTAATAGCGTACGTTAGAAATGGATGAAAAATTTCTCTTCTTGAAATATATGTGAAAATGCACTGTCTATTTTTAAGGCATTGCAACTTACCCGATAATGTTGAAGTATCGTTTATTGGCAAGTTGTTGTTCCATGAGCAGACGCAGAGAATGCTGTATGTGAATTAGGTAATTCACATTCGAGACAGACAAATCAATCAGAAATACAACACTGCAAACACAAACAAAATATGATGTGACAAAAATTGCTATTTCATGACATGCGTATAAAGCTAGTTCATAAAAAGCTAGTTCGTAAAGCTTGTTCATTAAGCTATTATATTTAGCACTTCAAGGTTGTGGGAGTTGCATGCTTAAAGCTCCAATACCTAGATCTAAATCTCATAAATTTTAGAATAAATTGTTAGTTAAAAAAACATTTTCTCGTAAGATATGTTTTTACCAGGGGGAAAGTGACATTTAATCCAGATACCACTACTAAAAATATTGCCACTATAAAATGTAAGCAATGTTGTCCAAATTGATTTTTAACGCATTCTAAGCAGGGTCCGATCTAAGGAATAAAAGCCACTTGCCCGTGGGGCAAGCATATCTGAAATTTCATTTGCCCCCTCAAAAATCATCTTGCCCTTCACAAGCAGTCCAAATGGTGACACAATCATCTGTTGTATCAAGTGGGAAAAAAGCTTTGAAACATTAAATTGCACATAAAAGTGCTTAGATCGGACACTGCTAAGGGAACTTCGCATACATTCTACATACGACTGGTCTATTATGTTTTGGGAAACCAATACCACTTCGAAGGAATTCCTGTAGCATGAATTGGATGTGATGGAAAATCAAATTGATTGAATCTATTACTAAGACTGGTTATTTTACTGGTTACGAAGACTGGTTACTTGGTAGTGAAATAGATATCTAATGAGAACGAGTCCTAAAAGTACTGTCAATCAAATTAATACATGACTCTCCCCCAAGCAGTTCTCTAATTAGGCAGTTCATCAATATTCTAGAAAACAACAACTGCTGACTTGCAAGAACTGTTCTAATGAACTGAAAATTTTGCATAAGAAGAAACATGCTTTAAATCTTACTTTTGCTCAGCTATAGCTCCAAATATGCGTCTGCTATTATTGGATAACCAACTGATACGTTTCTCATACAGACGAACTGTATGACCTAACTGTTTCTGATATTCGAACAACTGAGCCATATCTACGTGCACATTTTTCATTGAACCATCATGCCACTGAAACTGTGCCATTACTTTCTACAAATAGATAATATGACGGATTATGATAATATTTCACAGCTACTTAATCCATACAATAAATGAGCGAATTAAGGATCCGGCATTAGCCTCCGAACTACGAGATATAAGAACAGGCATATCCTATTCTTTTAACCACAAAATTGTTTAGTGTGAAATACTTACTTCATGCACTTGTGATTGCACAGTTTTTCTAATAACTGGAATGAATTCCTCCTTGAATGAATACGCATTAGGTGCTAGAACCTGATAGAGATCTAAATTCTTGGCTGTAAATATCACAAAGAGAATGTGTAGCAATGAAATCTTAATAATGAAGAAATAAGAAAAAATTATGTTTGTGATGTGTAAAATACCTTTTAGTCCATGTTGTTTAAGCCAGATGTCCGAAGTTGTTGGTTGAAATTTTGGCATTTCAACAGTTAATGGTTCCTCATGTCCAGGTGGTCTTGGTAAGAACCGCGATTGAGGTAATTTTGACACTTCAGTCGAGATCTGAAGTCATAACAATGGAATTTTACAATAGAAGCGGAGAAGCATTTATATATTCTAATGCAAATAATAATTGTCAGAATCAAGTGGCTTTTCGAACTTGGATGATGCTAGAGTCGACTACGCTTATATAAGGCTGGGGACTGGCTATATCCATATAGTATAACAAACCTGCCAACCCAACAGATATCATCTCAGGGACATGAACATTTTTTGCAGGGATATTTGAGCTTTGACAGGGACAATTAATGTGGCTGAAGTACAGGGAAAAATCCTTGTTTTTTAGGGGAAAAGTACTAATTACAGGGACAAAGTACAAATTTCCCAGGGATATTGCAAGAAATTCAATATTTCCGCCGTATTGGATGAGCGAGAAAGCTAATTTTCAATAGGTTTCATTCCTGGACCAACCCCATCATAGCTACCAACTTTCAAGAAAATCAATCGTAATTTGGAGCGTGAAGAGCGCATGATGAACGACAAATAAAATAGAATCCCACCCCACCCTATCAGAGTGACATTATTATTTCTTTCTACTACGAGACGCGCTTGATGAAACACTCTAAGCTTCTGAAGATATTTCATCATCGTGCGCCTTGATGAAAGAGACCATTTTTCAATCTGGCTGTCGGTTGGAGCTGGCAGACTCAACGCAGCGCAGTGCTGCTGGCGGAATTGACTTTCTAACTACCAACACAGTGAGGAGTCCATTTTAGGATATATACAATGATGATATATATGTAGCCAATTGTTTTTACCTCATTCATGATGCTTATGAGAGCGCTACCCATCATTCCTTGTCTCATTTCTTTGATTTTGTTTATCACATCCTGCACTTTTTGAATCTCTCTTAATAATGTGCTGATATCAGTGCCTGTGTAAATTTGTTCCTGCCAATGGAAGAATTCAATGAAATGTCTAAATGCCAATTAATGAAATGTGAGCTGTACGTAAGATTTACAGCATTTAAATATGTAAGATTACTGAACTTTAGAAGTACGTCATCGAAATATGAAAGATTTCATATGACTTCGAAGAAGTTATCAAAAAAAATATTGCCTTTTCTTTGATACAGTTCTTTTTAAATTCATATTTATCAGAATTCCAATCCTCCATTTTATTACTTCCCACAGTTATTTCATTATATTGCTCAAAAGACCTATATGAACCGACTTTTCGAAAGTAGAAGTAGGCCTAATGTTCACTGAATGTATCGCAAATTGGTTGCTAGGGATCTTACAGTCAACAGAGAAATTTTTACCTCACATGTCGCAGTGTAACAGTGATATCTGCCTTTAGATTCATCAGCTAACTTCCTCAATGTCAACTAGAAAACAGAAATAACTGTATTAAGGGCAAATGATTAGACCAAATAATTGGCATACACGGTACTTCAGTAAATAAATGAAACCAAGTCAGTAGCCTAAATAGCATACTTGCTATTTGAAATTAACTAGCTACTGAAGGTCACTGGCAACTTCAGAATTCCAGAATGAATACTTAATTGATTTAAGTAGAATGCTTGAATTAGGTTCTATTGAAGAATAACTAGGGGTCCAGGGACACAACACTACTTGGAAAGCAGTCTGAAATGCTTAACAATATTCAAGGCCTTCCCTGAATATTGAGAATCGTTATGCACTATTGTAGATAGCCTAGGCCCATATATCTATAAAAACACCAGCAGCCCAGAATGAACTCAAGAGAACATGCCTCAGAAGAGTATGTGGATGGTATCTGCAGCAGATGCCTCCTTGGCAAATCCAGTGATATCACGGTGATCCATTGTACTGAACTACACAGTGAAACAGTGAGTCGTTTTCATTATGTTAAATAAATCAGTAAAATTATGACAAAAAATGTATAGTTAGGTTAATAGGATTGGTATTAAACTGCAAAATAGGAATTTCAAAAATTAAGCAGCTGCCAATGATCTTGTTTAACTCTTATCCACCTAATTCAACAAATCAAGTAGAATCGTATAAGAATAGAGGAATTGAAAGAGAGTTACATGTCTATGCTATAAGAGACAAATGGCGAAACTTTGTCACGGGTTGGCGCAGTCTGTGTGATTTGGATTAACAAGTTTTTGGTACCACATGAAAGGTACTGGCAGTGTGTATGTTAAAGTATCAATTTCATGCCGATACGATGAAGTTTAGACTTTTGGACAATTTAGGTTTGGACGCTCCATACATGTATAGTATGCTTGACTACAGAGACGCGGGCGACCCGAATTCACTTCCTGCCTGGGGAATCTAATGGTGGAGATAACTGTATCTATCATCGTGCCTTTTTCACACTGATAGCTATCTGTTTGCAAGATTCAAAGGCTATTTTGTTAAGTGAAACAAATTACCTGGCTCACGATAAACCCCCCTCCGAAAAAGTAAAAGTCACAGTAGTTTAGGGAATATATATTGCTCACTGATAGGCATATGTTTTTGCTAGTTTGGCCACATGTGGCCATATCTATTTTATGAATATTGAACAAAATGAGCGTCATCATAAAGCTATCTTATATCAAATAAAATAAGAAAACTGGAAAAACGAACTGCAAGTCACATCAATATAATGTTGGCATTGCTATGTAACCTGACCACAAAAATTGCTGATTTTTCCAAACAACAAAGGCTGCCAGTTGGCCATCTTGAATATGATCAAGCTAGTTTTTGGGCTGCTGATGTGTCTTTGATGTGTCTAGGTTAGATACATGCACAAAAGCACCAAAAAAATATTAAGACAATTAACTGAAGCGTCTTCAATGTCTACGCACAAACAGGCCAGACAGAAGAACGGACTGACAATGGATGAAAAGTCGATGCAATAGCCCACTAGGACTGGAGTCCCAAGTGGGCTGAAAACCAAAAAGATAGAAGTTTAGGACAGAAGTACCGTAAACTCTGCCTAAGTCGGATCCGGCCGAGTCGCATTACCGCTCAACTCGGTGCAATATAAAAAAAATTTCAGTTTCCTTTATAAAGTAATGCTTTAGTATACACCTAAGTGAAACTGGTATTCACCTAAGTGAAACTGAATTCTGACATTTTATGACCAGACCGATAAAGCTCGTAGGGCCAGCGCTGATGGTTCCGAACAGTAAATGAATTCTGCGGGTGGGTTCGAATCCCGGATAAATGTCGCTGACAGCAGAACGACTGCTGGCATGCGAGGTCGCACCCGGCATGTGAAAGCTGACGAGGAGATTCCACGGCTACAGATTTAGGGCCAATCGATCATACATGAGACAGATGATACAAGCCACAAACAACCAAAAACTGAGGTCACTTATTCAGACAGTACACATTTGATTATTTGTATATAATGCAATTTTTATATAATAGATTTTACAGTGAATAAACCTTATATTAGCAACCATAAATGAGTTCCAAAATATTCAAAAAATTGGTCTTCCAAGTAGGATTCCGGCTATGTCGGACGAAGTTATCGGGTACAAATTGATCCGACTTAGGCGGAGTTTACTCCAATAAATAGGCCTACTTACATTTGTGAGATGGTTACTGCAGTCATAAGCTACGGTATGTAGAGGCATATCTTTTCCAACTCCCATCTGACTGACAAAATCACACAGGATGTCTGCATTTTGATCTGGCCTAAGGTAACAAATGAAAAATGAGTGACAGGGGTTTCGGACACCGATTAGGCCTAGTTTTCCAGCACACAAATATACCGTTGGGAACATCACGAAGATGGTGGCCTCCAAAAATTACACAATATACATTGGAGAATTAGCAATTTCATTTGGAAACTTACACACTTCCAAGAATCAGCACAATTGAATTTATATCTTTGAGTTTCATCACATGTTTCATGGCTTTCAGTAGATTACACCCTCCACTTGGAGTGAGACCATCTACAAATTCTTTAGCTTCATCAATTCTACAATAACATGTTTTTAATACCAAAATGAGTGGAAGGAAGATCTTGCGAAACTGGAAAACCTAAAACAAACTAGCACCATCTATGAATTAATTATTACATTAAAAATATACTTAAGGACTTACATCCTTCCATTGACGTCGCGTACAGTTTTCCAACACGAATTTACCTCTGAGCCAAATGCACATAAGTACAAACTCTTCTTGTTGGAAAGTTGTTCATCGATTAAATGCTAATTCAAAACAAAAAAATAAGAAACGTTTCAAAATTCGCACAACACGAAACAGAGGATTTCTAAGTTTGTTGTGGGCAAGAGCCAAAATCTATCACCAATAGGAACTACTTTCATGAATATGTTTTACTCAGTTTTGTCAGGCACTCATTTGTAGAATGAATTCATCGTTACACAGATGTCAAACTGTTAATGCTCTAAACAATTTTATGAAATGAGGCCCTGGGCTCACGAGCAAAAGGGTTAAACAGGAAGTTTCTTCCCACGGCGAATGAACTGAGGAGTTCCGATTTGAAAATGAAAAAATGTTTACTCGCAGTTTGATAAATGAAAATGATCGGTTAAGTCAGACAAAGCTGGCCAAAGTCTTGCACTAT